>NC_058368.1:236167008-236536175 GCF_018350175.1 Felis catus | reverse complement strand
GAAGCGCCTGGACGTGGGGGACATGCTCCCCACAGGGCTGGTGGCGGAGGCAGATCTGTCCCCAAGGGGGACGCCTCCCCCACCTCCCTTAACCCACCGACCACAGACCCCCAACTCAGAGGGATGGGGTAGCAGACGTCACACGGTACTTGGGGGGTACCGTGCTTAACAGGGACAACCACCCTCTAATCACACGTAAACCTCACGCCCAGATTTTACATTTAAAAATTGCATTCCGTGGGTAAATGTTGCCAGCTAGAGGAGGCCGCTTTCAGGACATTAGCATTGTTTCTACTGCTTTCGGGATTCAGTCTGAGTAAGTATGTCAAAGAGGGAAGAGACAAGTGTCCGCTGATCCTTAAAAAGAAGTCATCTCCGAGCATTTCGGTCCGTGAGGAAGGGAGTGGGTGGGATGATACACGGGGAGTGGGGGAGGGGGTCCATCCTTCTGGGAGGTTCAGGAAGATACATAGGAAGATACATGTGAGTGTTTTCCCTTGTTTTTTCCAAAGCTACAAGGGCTGAGGGGTAAAAGATACTGCCAGCATGCAAGTCAGTCAGCCAAACTCACCCGATGAGGGATGTTTCTAGAATCTAGCTCAAGGAAGGCTCTGGACAGTGAAAAACGAGCCCTGTTCTCACTTCCAGTTCTATCACAGACATGGAATGTGGATCTGGGCAAACATTTCTTTCCTCAGAGCCCAAGAACCCCACCATTTAAAATGTGGCAAATGGCGGGGCGCCTGGGTGGCTCAGTCGGTTGAGCGTCCGACTTCCGCTCAGGTCATGATCTCGCAGTCTGTGAGTTCGAGCCCCACGTCGGGCTCCGTGCTGGCAGCTCAGAGCCTGGAGCCTGCTTGGGATTCTGTGCCTCCCTTTCTCTCTGCCCTTCCCCAAACTCCCTTGCTCTCTCTTCCTCTTTCTCTGCCCCTCCCCCCAGCTTGTGCTTTGTCTCCCTCTGCCTCAAAAATAAATACACGTTAAAAAAATAAATAAAATGTGGCAAATGGCAATAATCACTATCAGCATGTTCCGTAAAGAAAACGTATTTACTCTTATATCAGCGCAGAATTAATAGCTATAATTTGTATGTGTGTATACATAAACACACACACATCATGTTGAGCTCTTCATAAGGAACATATCATTTAAATGCAAATTGCTATTACTGTTTTGTAAATAATTCGAGGATGAATAATGTCTGTCAGAAGGGAAAAAACCTGTGTCTCCCTCACGCATTTTGCAACTTGGGATGATTAAGGTGTGTCTACAATTTGTGTTTACACTGGATGATTCTTTTTCTTAGGATTTCTGTTATTAAATACAAACTGTTATTTGGAATGCTTTAATTGGATAATTTATTGCAGACCACTTGAATCCTGAAAGTACTGCCGAAGACACGAGCTGAGGGTTCCGGATGGAACAGAGCATGGAGTGAGGCTGTACAGATACATGTGGAGCCCTGTGATCACATAGGCTGCACGAAATTTATCTCCCCTGTGGGGAGTCCGTTTGTTGGCAAGAGGAATAGCACATTTTCCAAAATTCAACTCTTTGAGGTTATCCTGCCTGGGGTGATTTATCGGTGGCTTTGTCTTCAAAGCAGAGGCCATTCAAGTTGGGGAGTCTGGGATCTGTCTCCACTATTACAGGGCAGAAACACACATCAGGATTAGAAGTGATCAATCAATCAATCATAGATCGATACAAAAAATAAACCCAAGACCAACTCCCCATCAGTTTCATTTATATAAAACCACGTAACGAGCTTGACTGCTCACCCATGGCAGAAATAAATAAATGGAATCCATGCTGAAATGCTTGTATTGACAAGATGGCTAAACCCTTATGAAGACCAAGCCGGAAACCTACATGGGTGCGTGACAGAATTGGTCCTGATTAATCAAACCTTTTTCTTGTGATGACAGCTTGATGGGCCGTGTTCCACTCCGAGTTCACAGATCAGACTTGAGGCCGTCAACGTGTCTCCTGCACAGTGGTGGCCATTGTGTCCTCTTGGACCACTTTCCCTGACAAGACTCCCCAGGTGGGCAGAGTTTTCAGGAAAAGAGTAAGCTCATTCTTAGGGAGAATGTGAGCATCACTGGAGGGTCAAAGAACTGCTCCCCACACGATTCACCCACACTCGCACACACCTTAGAGCCTGAGAGTTGCCCTCAGGACACCCCCGCCATCCAGGGAGCCACTGCCCCCTTGGCACTCAGTTACTGCAGGGGTCACCATGTGCCTCTGGGGCTACTAGTGGAAAACAAATGGGTGACAACACTGGGGACCAGACTCTCAGGACTGAAGCCAGAATGACCTCCCCCAGAGACTCAGCCTGCACAGAAGGCACAGCCATGATGCTCCCGCGACAATGGACATGCGCCAGGCATGAAGCAGGGGTTGGGGCTTCGCTGCTGGCTCTGTTCCTTAAAATCCTGCTGGGGGGCTGGTGATTACCAGCTCAATTTCAGATGAGGAAACCAAAACTAAGGTTGGGGGACAGGGTCAAGGTCACTGAGGGCATCCTGCAGCTGGTCTTGGACCACACAACAATTTTTAACGAGGTGTGCTCAATTTAGTTAGCGAGTGCAGTGAGTTCATCACAGTTTTTAAGAAACCTGCAGAGGGGCGCCTGGGTGGCTCAGTCGGTTGAGCGACGGACTTCGGCTCAGGTCACGATTTCGTGGTCTGTGGGTTCGAGACCCGCGTTGGGCTCTGTGCCGACAGCTCGGAGCCTGGAGCTGGCTTCTGATTCTGTGTCTCCCTCTCTCTATGCCCCTGCCCCTCTCATGCTCTGTCTCTGTCTCAGAAATAAATAAACATTAAAAAAAAAGAACAAAACCCGCAGAAACACTAAATCACAGTGCAGGGTATTGATTCAGTTAAAATACACACTTGCACGTAAACCCACAGAGAGAGACACATATACAAAATTCCCCCAATAAAACAGTTTATTGCATTTTATCGGTTTATTTATTCCTTCTTCTTTTTGTCTCCATTTCAACTGGTGAAAGTAAACTAGTTCATTCATGTCTGTCAATGTGTGAAAATGTGTTTTTGCCCTTTGTATACCTTTCAAGCCCCTGAAGAGACAGTTCAAGTGTGTATTTAATGTTTTTATCATGCAAATAAATGACTGAATTGAATGCTGTGAATGAGGATTTTTTTAAATTCAAATTCAAGTTAGTTAACATATATGTAGTGCTGGTTTAAGAAGTAAAATTTAGTGATTCATCACTTACATACAACACCTTGTGTTCATCCCAACAAGTGCCCTCCTTTTTTTTAAGTTTTTATTTATTTATTTTTGAGGGGGGCAGGGGCAGAGAGAGGAGAAAGAGAGAGAGAGAGAGAGAGAGAGAGAGAGAGAGAGAGAGAATCCTAAGCAGGCTCTGTGCTGTTAGCAAGGATCCTGACGTGGGGTTCAAACTCACGAACAGTGAGATCATTACCTGAGCAGAAATCAAGACTCAGACACTTAACCGACTGAGCCACCCAGGAGTCCCCAAATACCCACTTAATGCTTAATACCTACTTAGCCCATCGCCCCATCCACTCCCCTCCATCAACCCACAGTTTGTTCTCTGTATAACAGTCTCTTATGGTTTGTCTCCCTCTCGGTTTTTATCTTACTTTGTTTTTCCTTCCCTTCCCCTATTTCATCTGTTTTGTTTCTTAAATCCCACATACGAGTGAAATCATATGATATTTGTCTTTCTCTGACTGATTTATTTCACTTAGCATAATACACTCTAGTTCCATCCATGTTGTTGTAAATGGCAAACTTTCATTCTTTTTTTCTTTAATGCTTATTTATTATTGAGAGAGAGAAAGGGGCAGAGCACAAACAGGGGTGGGGCAGAGAGAGAGAGAGGGAGGGAGATACAGATTCTGGAAACAGGTTTCAGGCTCTGAGCTGTCAGCACAGAGCCCAACATGGGGCTCGAACCCACAAAGGGTTTGAGCCTGAGCTTGACCTGAGCCAAAATCGGACGCTCAACTGACTGAGCCACTCAGGAGCCCCTGAAGTTTCATCCTTTTTGATGGCTGAGTAGTATTCCATTGTGTATATATATAAACCACATCTTCTTTATCCATCTGTCAGTCGATGGACATCTGGGCTCTTTCCGTACTTTGGCTGTTGTTGACAAGGCTGCTATAAACATTGGGGTGCATGTGCGTCTTCAAGTCTGTATTTTTGTATCCTCTGGATAAATACCCAGTAGCCCAGTAGCACAATTACTGATTGTAGGGTAGCTCTATTGCTAACTTTTTGAGGAAGCTCCATACTGCTGTCCAGAGTGGCTGCACCAGTTTGCATTCCCCCCAACAGTGCAAGAAGGTTCCTCTTTCTCTGCATCCTTGCCAACTCTTGTTTCTTGTGTGGTTAATTTTAGCCACTCTGGTACATGTGAGGTGGAATCCCATCGTGGTTTTGATTTGATTTGTGTTTTTTGATGATGAGTGATGTTGAGCACTTTTCATGTGTCTCTTACCATCTGGATGTCTTCTTTGTCAGAGTGTTGATTCGTGGCTTCTGCCCGTGAATGAAGATTTTTTTACGCACCGTTGTATTATCTCCCCACTGCCAACAAAAAGTGCAGAAAGTGAGAGAGCTTTCCAGAGAAAACTCCCTCCAACCCCACTGCCAAGGGGCCTAGACATCAACAAGCAGGCGGATGAAACCCCAGAGCATGAGTCTCCCGAGACGTGAGACAGTGGTCCACGCTTTGGATGTCATGGCTGTGGTCTGAGCATGGAGAAGTTTCCAAGCCAGGGAGCCTCGAGTACCAACTCACAGCACGTGCAGCCTGCGTAGCTTCAAAGCCAGCGTCAGCTTCAGGTGAGAGGACTCACCCCTTCCTGGCGGTGTCTGAAAACAACACAGACAAGGCTCTGGTTGTGCGACCAGGCACAGGAAGGTGGTTGGAGTTCGATCGTTTAGAATGTGTTCTACAAGAACACGCTTCTTCTTTTCATCCTGCGTGAGGTTTGCAGGCCTCTGCTTGAGAGCGGGATACTGCTCTCCAAGGATCCCCACAGGGACCACGATCCTGCCTTTTGGTCTCCCCTGTCGGACCCTTGGCACATCTTTGCCAGGTGGCCTCCTCAGGGTGGCTCTGGCAGGGTGCGGGCAACGTGGAAAGGAGAAAGGGCAAGGGGCCAGGTCACCTCTGTGCTCCGATGGGGAGCCAGACACCTCGGTGCTCTACTTTTCCATCTCATTGCATCAGGTAGGTCAGCAGCACAGAGTGGCTTCTGCTCAGTCTGCTTCTTCTTCTAGGGACACCCCACAGGTGATGCTGCGGGGGACATCCCCCAGCTCCTGACTGCCGTAGCATCTGACTGCTGCGTCAGGTGAGATGCCAGGAAGGATCCAGATGGTTGTGTTGTCATATTATCTCCACTGCTGTCCCATCCCACCCTATTCTATTCTGATACTTGTCTTTGGGGTCACTAATAACAAACTTCAACCAAGGGCAGCCGAGATGAGGAGGGTTTTCGTGAATCAGCTCCTGGTTGTGCCTGGATGGTGGCCTCGATCTCTCTTGGGACACATCACGTGCTTGTGTTCTCTGGCTCCTCTCCACACCAACACCTGTTGCTCAGGCCCACAGCTGACTCTGCAGCAGCATCCTGCAGTTGGCAAGCGTGTGGTGGTGGC
Organism: Felis catus; assembly: GCF_018350175.1. NCBI lineage: Eukaryota > Metazoa > Chordata > Mammalia > Carnivora > Felidae > Felis > Felis catus. The sequence continues at coordinate 236,530,504 of NC_058368.1, read as the reverse complement.
CTGACATTCTGAGCACTTCTGAGCATATGACACCCTCAGAGCTCTGACATTTCGCAGCCACTTTTCTGATGGCTTTTTCTCCGGGATGTGTTTCTGTACCAGGGATGTCGGACTGGGGGCAGAATGCCTAATAAGGTGAGTTCTCGATAAAGAATAAGTCACCTTTTCTTCACTACATGTATGATGGATGGTTTCATCCAATTAACAGAAAAAAGTCTCCTTTTGTCACACAGCTGACCACTGGGCCAGTTGGGGCAGAGGCTGATGTAAGTAAGGAGAAGCGAGAGATTGAGTTCGTGTGGAGAGTGTGACACAACCAAGTGACTTGTCATGAACTTGGTGGTCCCACTTACGGCTTTTACAAGTGAATTTCAAGAAGAGGAGAGCGGTTGCTTCTTGTTTTCACATTCGGACTGAGCAGCGGCAAAAAAAAAGTATTGTTCACGTCTTGACTGAAATGATGCCTGATGGCTCGGTCCAACCTCGGTTCAGGTCACGATCTTACAGTTTCTGAGTTCGAGCCCCACGTCAGGCTCTGTGCCGACATCTCGGAGCCTGGAACCTGCTCCGGATTCTGTGTCTCCCTCTCTGTCTGCTCCTCCCCTAGTCGCACGCTCTCTCTCTTGCCCCCGCAAAATAAATAAACATTATAAAAGTAAATGCATACATGGGTTAAACTCAGGTGTCAAAAGAAAGCAGAATATGACAAATTACAGAAAGGAAGCGTTTGTTTTAGACGAATGTCCTATAAAAGAGAACATCTAGGTTTTTATTTAATTATTATTTTGTTTCTATTTTATAGAGAGAGAGAGGATGTGTGAGTAGGGGAGAGGGGCAGAAGGTGAGTGAGAGGGAATCTTAAGCAGCCCCACACTCAGCACAGAGCCTGACCCCGGGCTCCATCCCAGGACCCTGGGATCATGACCTGAGATGAAATCAAGAGTCAGATGCTGAACCAAGGGGACGACCTAGCACTCCAAAGCCTCTAGAGATTTATTGATATCTGTGACCCATAATTTTCCAGCAGTGTGTAAAGCCTGTGTCTTATCCACTCGAAGATTGTCAAATTCGTGGAGCCAAGGCTCCTCAGGGTTTGGTCCACCCTGGTGCCTGGAGAATAATGACATTGACGAGATTATCGAATACGCAACTGAGCAACCTAACGAAAATCAGGACACGCCCCTGCCATCTCATCCCGGGAAAAGCGGGCACACAGCGACCGGCCTCAGCATTTCACGAGACGGTTCCTTTGCAATTTTTTTTTAATTATTTTTTTTTCAACGTTTTTATTTATTTTTGGGACAGAGAGAGACAGAGCATGAACGGGGGAGGGGCAGAGAGAGAGGGAGACACAGAATCGGAAACAGGCTCCAGGCTCCGAGCCATCAGCCCAGAGCCCGACGCGGGGCTCGAACCCACGGACCGCGAGATCGTGACCTGGCTGAAGTCGGACGCTTAACCGACTGCGCCACCCAGGCGCCCCTGCAATTTTTTTTAATCAGTAGCCATTCAACATTTGTTACCCTCCATTCATGTGGTTCTAGTGACTGTAAGCAGGTGGCTGAAAGATGAAGATATTTGAACTGGCCAGCGGGACCTACCCTCACTTCAAAAAGACTGAAGATAAGGGGGAAGACATTTTTGCACCTTTGAAGTAACTCTCTCTCCAGAGGAAAAAAAAAAATCTCCAAATATCGCCCACAGCCTCTTATCAGAAACCAGTAAGTTTCTCATCAACTCAAACATCAAGTCCAGACTTGCTTCCTTCACCAAAGGCACTAGAAATTCCTCGGGAAAACAGTTCCCACAGACGCCTCCTTGTGCAGTGAGCCATGGGGGACTCCTCGGTATTGCGAGCAGAAGTCCTTTACTTTTTCTGGAAACGACGATGAGGTCTGGCTCAAGGAGGAAACCCTCAGAAGAAGATACAGAGCAACTGCCGCGTCTGCAGAGCCTTTTGGCCTGTGTGGACAACTTTCCTTTGGAAACCAGTGAATTCCAGCAGCTGAATGTTGGAACTCAGGTCCACCGGTTTGCCCACCGGCACCTCCAACAGCCATGCCCGGGCGGACCCGTGGATGTCCCTCCACGGAGAGCTCTAGGTCCCATGTGCCTCAGCAGCACCTAAGGGCTGGCGCTGAGGATGTGTTTCCACCCTCCACTTCCGAGCTCCAAGCTCACTTGGGGACGCTGCACAAAGGCAGGGTGGGGCCTCCTGACATTCCACGTCGCCTGTCGATGTTCCTCTTGCTCTTCTGAGTCACATGCTGGAGGGAGAAGTTCTGGCTGCCAGAACGCACGTGGGGGTGAGGTCCACAGGCTTGCTCTGGACCCATCAGATTCTAACTGTGTCCACAGTGACCGAGATCCAGCGAGTCATTCTCTATCCAAGATGTCAGCAAGACCTCTGATCTCGTGCGGGATGGAACGGGTCAAGGACACTGGCCTACATGTATCTGTCAGCACAGTACGCGGAAATGGGGTATCCGTGTGGCCCCATGGTGACTCACCCCCGTCTCCACAGTCAGTGGCATGTTTCTCCTTCTTGCATAACTTCCGTGGGCCCCAGTCTCTGGCATAGCACTGGGTTCCGACACAGAGATGGGATTTTCCAAAGTTACTCGTCTTTAAGGTGATGGCGTACCCAGCCATGAGTGTCCCTGTCAGGTGTCCCCCCAGCACCCCCTCCCTCCCAGAGCTACCCCTGACAAATTGGATGTAATCAAATGCCTGGTGTAATCCTGATACAACTCTGGGGATAGAACTCTGGGCAAGGTCTGGATAGAATTTTTTTTTTTACATTTTTTTTTTTTCCAGACAGCCAGATTCTTCAAAATTACGACAATCAGACACCGGTGAGGAAGGAAAATAGTGATGTGCTTTACAGAAACCACTTAAATGCCACACGTCTCAATAATGTAATGTCTCCACAACTGTTTCTGTTTAAAGCTAATAAAAGTAAACATACGACATCCCCGTCCCTTCCTATCAATTTATTACTTTGAGCGACAAAATGACAAAATGATTAGCAGTTAATAAGGCCTCGGCTGAAAAGATTGACTGACATCGCATTACTCAGTTAATTTCCGCTTCTCTGAGTTTTTTTTTTTTCCTCTTCCTTCCAGCACGGAGGGAATTAATATTATCACATCAAAGGCTTTCCTTTAAATGGGGAGAAAAATCATTTAAAAGGACACAGGCTGTGATTATTCACACTAGGTTATTTGCACCTTGCATATATAACAATATCATGGAACAACTTCATTGCACTGCCATCACCGTCACTCATTAATAGAAGAAATTTGCTTCCATTTTATCAGCGCCATTGTGCAGCACGGGCGGGGGAGGGGCAGTCGTCCCCAGATCTGATAAGGAGCATATGCACACGGAGCAAGGACCGCTCAGCGCGACACAAGACGGATTTCTGGACTAATGCTCAGTATGCAAATTCTCCCCTTCCTGCCAACCTTCCCTCTGCTTCTTCCCACTCTGTCTCGAGTCCCTTCCCCAGTGTTCCTTTAAGAACTGTCCACGCAGGGAGATAAGTGCCAACCTCCGTGGGCTTTGGGATGTAATTGTATGACGCAGCCTTGGTATTTTACTTCCTCCCATGCTGAGCTTGGCAGACAAATTGTCCCAGGGCTGATTTAATACCGAAAGAAGTATGTCATATTCCCACAGAACAGTTGTGTCCGTGGCTGAAATTACGAGTGACCCAACGCTCGGCCCAAGTACCAGCCCACGATCTGTTAGCATTTGGGGCTTGACAGCTGGAGTTACTGCCCTCTCTAACTGTAACTGTGTTAGCGCTCGCGACAAACCGCTCGCTTGTCAGACGTGATTCTTTCTTCTAGAAAGATGAGGGGCGTGTGGGCTGACCGGTGGGTGGAGGGGCGCGTCGAGGGCAGGGAGACACATAAAAGATGAAGCATCCATCACGAAGGTCGGGAGGCAGAACTTGGTTACCAAGGCTCCAGGTGGATTAAGTCCCGGGCGTCCTGGGGGAGGATGGGGAGGCCAGCAGTCAAGTGAGATTGGAACAGAGTGCCCCCATGTCGAAAGGCTGGAAGACAAGCCTTGTTAATTCAGGAAACCGCAGAGTGGAATTAGTCCAGGCCCTGGCGGAAAGCAGCGGCACCGTATTGTGCCGGTGAGATAAATTTCCCCTCGCCGGCCGACACGCCGGCCACTGACAGGACACTGCTGTGCGTGGTTCATTAAAATGTCCAGCTCGCAGGAAATTTTAAAAATTTATAACGCTTCCTATGGATGGCGGGGTCAAGTTCAATGGGCAGGAAAAAGCAGTAAAATAGCTCGGGGAATTATTCACAGATTACTATTTCAACAAGTTAGCATTTTTAGCAAAAATTAAGACTGTCGTAATGTCTTCTGAATTAATAATCGCAGAAATAGACCAAACGTATCCCCTGCTTGGTACCGATCTCTGTGCCTGCTACGAGCACGTCAACAAGATGGCAGGTGTTGTGCCAATAGCACGCTTTTAATCAGATTTTATTCAAATAGCACCTGAGAAAATAATGTAGTTTCTGGTCACTGCCAGGATGGCGGAGAATGCCTTCTGAGTGGTTCTAGAGTCGCAATTTAAAAATGGGTGAAATGGTGGCTTAATTATATTTTAATGTTTTGACAGGATTTCCCTAGTGTCTGTGGACGTACTAATGGTGCTCTAAGGTCAGATAAATATTGCCTTACCGTGGGAATACGCAGTTTCCTCGGTGGACTTGACTTATTTAGGGATGTGAACACTTTCCAGGACGTGTAAGCTCTACTTATCTATGCCGGTTTACGTCTCCCGACACTTTGTCTAAATGTTCAACTACAGTGACCATGTCTTGCTTCGGGGTCTTATAATCACTGTTGAACAGAAGTATTAAATGGAGTTAGTCAGTCTAGTTGGGGAGTAAGACTCCACGAATCACAGAAGAAAAGGTAAGTCTCCGTTTATAAACCTTCTGGTTCCTGAAGACTCCTCTTGGGTTCATATCCAAAATATAACAGAGACATCTGTAAGTCAATAGAAAAAGTAGTAACCTAATTAAAAAAAATAGGCAAATGACTCGGATAGACATTTCTCCAAGAAGACGTATAACCACCAAAGGCACATGAGAAGTTTTCAACATTATTAATCAATGCAAATCAAAACCACAGAGAGATATCACTTCACACCAGTTAGAATGATTATTACTGGGGGAAAAAAAGATAACAAAAGTTGGCGGGGACATGGAGAAGAGGTGCCCTTGCTCACTGTTGGTGGGAACCCAAACCAGTACAGTCTTCCGGAAAACGGCATGGAGGTTCCTCGAAAAATTGACTGGAGAACTATCATATGATCCGGCAGATCCAGTGGGATATAAGCTACAACAGGCTTCTGGATATTGATCCAAAATAATCTAAATCAGGCTCTTGAAGAGCTATCTGCACTGGCATGTCCACTCCAGTATCATTCACAATAATGCAACGATGTGGAAACGATGTAAATATCCATCAATGGACAGATGGGTAAAGAATAAGCCAGTCACAGAAGGACAAACACTGACTGATTCCATTTGTCTGAAGAATCTAAACTAGTCGAACTCATAGAAGCAGAATGAATCACGGTTTCTAGGGACTGGGGACAGGGGGACAGGGGCAGTCCAGCGACTATGAAGTTTCAGTTATGCAAGGTGACTAAGTTCAAGTGTCCATCAAGAGATAAATGGATGAAATATATTATATATATTATACTATGTAATATCGTAATAACATTGTGTGGTGATATATGGCCCTATCCTATTATGGTAAGCATTGAGTAATATACAGACTGGTTGAATCAATATATTGTACACCTAAAACCAATGTAATATTGTATGTCAGCTATGCTTCAGTTAAGAATAAAAAAGCTAGGGACGCCTGGGTGTTTCAGTCAGTTAAGCATCCGACTTCGGCTCAGGTCATGATCTCACGGTTGGTGTGTTCAGGCCCCGTGTCGGGCTCTGTGATGATAGCTCAGAGCCTGGAGCCTGCTTCGGATTCTGTGTCTCCTTCACTCCCTGCCCCTTCCCTGCTCATGGTGTCTTTCTCTGTGTCTCAAAAATAAATAAACATAAAAAAAAAAGAATAAAAAGCTGACAGAGAGAGAGAGAGAGAAAGAGAGGAACCTCCCCAAATGGTAAAGTCTTAAAGGCAGAGCAGAAAGATTGCCCACTGTCAGGGCACAGAGTTACCTGGCCCTGGCTTTGCTCTCAGGTGAGCAGGTCATGGAGGCTGCCTTTCTCTCAGGGCAGGGGCAGGGGACAGCTGGAAGGAGTGGACTCTGTCACTCTGGCATTGTTCTCTGGGAGCAGAAGAGTCCAGGCTGAGACCCATGCACTTCCTCAAGCAGACGGCCTCACGCCCAACCTCTAATAAACAGATAAATCTATTTAATTCAAAGGTACAGCTTTGCAGCCAGATGTCATAAACTTTCAAATGGCTTAACATGTAAGCGGTTTGGGCTTGTTTATGATCTGGAGAGGCTTTCTACTTATCCGGGGTAGGTAATGAGAAGACTAGTCGTGCAAAATGACCGTATAAGTTCACAGCTGCTTGAACACATAGAAGCCATCGGGGAGAAGACGGAAGATTTCTCTGAAGTTCGCTGTGAGCTGGACTGTGGAAACTCTTGGTGTGTATGTCCCCTTGGCTGTTCCCTTCTGAAGAGAGCGTCACCTCTAAATGGCTAAGTCCAACGATAATGAGGACACAACTCCAGAATTCACTGGGCCCGGGGCTGACTTGGAAAATACTTGAAACTTTAGAGTTCAGGGTAGAAGGACCAAACTGGGTGGTGTTGTGGAAGCCCCGCATATGGGAGCTGTGGGCAGAGAAGCGGATGTCGAGTGTGGATGCCCATGTGGTGCTGAGCGTGATGGAAAGGGTCTCTGGAACCCAAGAGAGATAGGATGTCCTGCACACTGCACTGATGCCTCCCTGAAGCTACGGGCTGAGCCCCAGACCGGGACCAGTCAGGGCATCAGTCAGAAGAGCAGAGAAGGATGGGCAGGATTGGGTCCTGCTGGCAAGACGCAGACAGGGTAGTGGTTGTGGTTGAGGGAATAGGAGTCAGGGCTTGCTTTGTTCGCTTGTTTTCAACAGGAGCTACTGGGGGATCTTGGATTCTTGCTAGAAGGTGCCTACTGGTGACAGGGGGGCTGAGGGACGGTGCAAGCCAGTGGAGGATGGTCAGAGGGAGGCAGGGATTCGCCAGGCACCAACCTGCCTGGACGGTGCCTCCCTCGCTCCTCCCTGGTGCTCGGCGGGACCAGTGTGGCCCAGTGCGTGCCTGTGTCCTTCTGGATGGGAGCTGCTCAGGAGACCACAGAGGGGAGAGGAGGCAGCAGGAGAGTGTCGTCACCCCCGTGCCTTGGCATCCAGCTTATGAAGGAGACAAGTGAAGTGAGGGTGAGCCCATAGAGGCAGAGGGAGAAGGTCTAAGGAGTGGAGATCATCCAAGGCTCTGCATGACCATGGGTGCGGTTCATCAAGTCTGCCGTGAGGTGGCCCTGCGGTCGGAAAATCCTCCTGGAGAGGTTATCATCAAATAACACACTTCAGGGGGGCCGGCACAGCAACAACCCTTCATTTAGCGTTTAAACTAGTGATGATGGGCGCCTGGGTGGCTCAGTGGGTGAAGCACCTGACTCTTGATTTCAGCTCCGTTCACCATCTCGTGGCCCACGAGACAGAGCCCTGAGTGGGGCTCTGAGTTGACTGTGCGGAGCCTCCTTGGGATTCTCTCTCCCTCCCTCTCTCTGTCCCCCCTCCACTCACACTGTCTCAGAAATAAGTAAACATTAAAAAACAAAAACATACAAAGAAGGTAGATTATGGGAGAAAGAGTCAAGGCACCAGGTGATGGTGCCCAGCGTTCCCAACCCACTGACCACAAAGATCACCATCAATTTACTTTCCGTCATGATCGTCGCACCAGACGGTGGGTGACGGTTGCTGAAAGGACAAAAGATACCTGAAGAAATGCTTTGTGGCCCATTAAATGTACCTGTTCAGACGCGTTGCTGAAAACCTTTAGGGTTACAGATGCCTAGATATGCTTACGGGTAGTTTCACAACAGTGTTGACCAAGGGTCTTATTCACGCTAGTAAATTCCACGGGACCCACTTCCCCCTTTTCCATTAGCTAATTTGCTCCTGCCTGCCTTCCCAGGAATGCAAATCAGCCTTTCGGGAGCCCCCGAGTGAAGGCGCATTTCTCCTGCAACCTGCAGTGTTCCCACCGGACCCACCGGGCATTTCTCAGTCTTTTAAGCTGTCATTTGTGGTCCCTGGGTATCCAATCTGTTAAATGAATTAGCCCTCTATTGTTCTGACTTTGAGCTGTATGACCTGCCTGTCCCGGCGTGGCATTTTTCCACCGCTGGCCCCCATCCATTACCCGCGCACAGCAGGGTCCTGCGGCTGTAAATCATGGGGGAGGCGGGTTGCCCTTTCTCCCTCCCCGAGCTGGGCACCCCTCGCTTGCACTCACTGCCTGCGTGTCAGCTCAGCCCGCCGAGAGGCTGGTCTGGGGGCCACATTGTTTGGCTTTAACGGAATTATCCACACTTCTCCTTTTCTCTGAATCTACCATAGACTTTAGAGATAGATTTAAGATCCAAATACTGGGTATGTCAAATAAAAGTCCAAAACTCATAAAAGTCCAATTATGACAGCTCAAATCAGCCAGGAATGCATTTATTCCCATTCTGTGTGAGCTAGGTGGGCGAAAGATGGATATGAGAGGAAGCACTGATCTGGAGCTCACTGTTGGGCGTCCCCTGAAGCCAGCCGCCCTGGGCCTTTCTCTTCTGCTTCTGTTTCTTCCTCTGACTCGACAATTGCTCCCATCTGATATTTTCATTTTCACCTCAATTGCACCTTCGTGGGACTGCATTTCCTACACCTGCCCAGAGGCACAGGCAGAAAGATCTTATAATAAATGTAAGCCCCTCTCTGAGGGCTCACTCTGGGCCAGTCTCTGCCCCAAGAGTCTGATATACCGTCCCATGCTCATTGCTGGTACCCCATGGGGGGCAGGCGATATTGTCACCACATTTTACAGATGGCCACACTGAGGTCACACTCAGAGATCGGCTGCTTGTCCAAGGGCACACAGGCAGTCAGGGCTCGGGGGAAGCTCCACTCGCTTTGCTGAAAACATGGATCTAACATTGAGATGGTCCTTCTGGCCACCAGCTCAGCAAGCTGGCTTGATGCGTGGGTGAGTGTAGCTCTTCATCGCCTGTAACTTGATTCAGGCCCCAAACACTTTGATTTTTTTTTTTTTACGTTTATTTATTTTTGAGACAGAGAGAGACAGAGCATGAACAGGGGAGTATCCGAAACAGGCTCCAGGCTCTGAGCTGTCAGCACAGAGCCCGATGCGGGGCTCGAACTCACGGACCGCGAGATCGTGACCTGAGCCGAAGTCGGCCGCTTAACCGACTGAGCCACCCAGGCACCCCTAAACACTTTGATTTTTAATCTGGGTACTTCACACCAAAATACCTTTGTCTTTTGTACTGATTCATGCAATTACCATGCATTAATTTGCGACGGTGTATCAGTTGAGAACAGGGAATAGAAAGCAAACATGCTCTTGCGATTGTATAATCACCATCCGATCTGTCGTGTCGTATGGTATAAAGAAACGTAATGTGCTCTATTGCAGGATGGTCCACGCTGGAAGTTGTGCCCTTTGCCCCACGGAGACAGGAGGAAAGACCCTCAGGAGCAGCGAGTGGTGCCAGAATAGGGAGTGAGGATAGGGCAGAGTCAAGAGATAAAGTAATTTACTGAGGCTGGATCTTGGATGTAGACCTGGTGAAGCATGATGTTTATGCAATCTTTGAGAAAAACATGCAGCGGCGTCTGGGAGGCTCAGTCGGTCAAGCATCTGACTCTTGATCTCAGCTCGGGTCTGGATCTCGGGGTCGTGAGTTCAAGCCCTGCCTTGAGCTCCATGTTGGGAGTGGAGGCTACTTAAAATATGTGTGTGTGTGTGTGTGTGTGTGTGTGTGTGTGTCTCTCTCTCTCTCTATATATATATATATGTATTTATTATATATATATACGTATATACGTGTATATATATGTATATTTTTTTTAAGTAGCCTCCACTCCCAACATATATACACATACATACATGAGGAAGTGAAGGAGCCCTTGGGAGGGGTTCTGATGTTTATATGTCATTAGTCCCAGGTCCTCTGAATGTAGGAGGGAGACACGTGCTGATAAAGTCAGGGGTGGGTGGCAGCCATGTTTGCCAAGACAGGGAGTATGGGTTTGTCATGGTGGTGATGGAAGGTCGCTAGAGCTGTGCAAACAGGGCTTGGCATGATCATATTTGTTTTCCAGAAAGATTTCTCTGAGGTCCTCCAGAGGAGCACAGCTACACTGGAAGCAGGGCGTGCACACACACCCCTGTACAAACACAGGCATGCACATACCACTACATACATGTGTGCAAACAGGCACGCACGCATACAGGCACGAGGGGGTCCCATTCACGCAGAAGGAAAATGATCAGAAGGACTCCAGACTTGCTGTGGTTGTCAAATAGAAGAGGTTTCAAAATCCCCTCACTGGCAGATGTCCAAGAGAATGCTTTAAGAAATAAAGGGAAGGGAGTGGGCAGTGTGCACGTTCTCCAATGTCTGCTCCCCGGCGTCCCTTGCTCTGGGGGCACATGCTCGTTTTTGTCACTGATTCACCAGAGAAATACCAGGTCTCTGCTTCAGACAACTAAAATTGGTTTCTTTCTTGTCATTTTGTCCACATGAAATTACCATTCAGCTTAAGATATTCAGCGTATGTACGCCCTAAAGTATTTATTTATTTATTTATTTATTTATTTATTTATTTATTTATTTTTTGCAAAAGTAATAAACTCCTGCAAATCGTGAGAAGAGTTGCCACCTCGAACTCACGTCTGGCATTGCTTGTGTGATGCTGTGTGTTCCATAATTGTACCTTGTTTTAAATTCATATGTATTCATTTCATAAAAATAGTCTGTATTTTATACTGATAAATTTATCAATAGAAAAAAGATAGCACGCAAAGATATAAAAAATTACCTGCCAAAATAATGATTTATGCCGGTTTTGAAGCTTCCCCTCTATTATTCATGTGCATAGACTTTTTTTTTTTCATTTTGACATTTACTTCACATTATAAAAATGTGTTCCTCTATGCCAATATCTTCATTCGAATAGCAGGTATGGACTGGAGTCCCGGCTCTAGGTCTGACAGCCTCAGTCAGGACGCAGCCGTGCTCGCCAACAAGGACAGATCAGAGAGGTCAGGCGGGTCTGCAACCACCAAGTGAGGGAACACATTCTGACAGAAGCTGGAAGCCTCGTAGGGAGAAAGCAATATAAGAAAGTCTCTGCCAATGGCCGATCGGAAACAGAGCTGTTTTGTGTTGACTTGGGTCATGCTTGTTTGAAAGATCAAAGACAGCGTGCTGTCATTAATATTAAATTGGAAGAATAAATGATTTGACCTTTGAACAATGAGCGGGGAAGGGGAGAGCAGGCAAAACAAAACCTCGGGAGGATGGTGTCCGTCCCTCATTCCTGTTTCCCTACCTGGAGCTCAACAATAGCTCTAAGTTCAAAGAGGAAAGTGCATCCTGTGTAGAAGATGCTGACGTGGGGTGGGTGCAGTAGGGGTGAGGGGTCAATGGGTCCAGTGAGGAGCAGGAGAGGCATGGAGAGGGGACAATGGAAGGAGATAGGGCCATCAGTGAGGGGAAAAACCTAAATCTTGAACCCAGAGTATTTCCCGTCGGCTCCAGGCAGAGAGGCTCATGATAGAGCTTTACTGTGACCACACATTCTTTCCATCTGAATGTATACCCATCTTGGCATGTTGTACTTCTCTCTTTTTTTTTTTAATTTTTTAAAATTTATTTTGGGGGGGGAGAGGATGCACAAGCAGGGGAGGGGCAGAGAGAGGGAGATAGAGAATTCCCAAGCAGGTTCTGTGCTGACACAGGGCTCAAATCCACGAACTGTGAGACCATGATGTGAGCCGAAGCCAAGAGTAGGACGCTTACCCAACTGAGCCACCCAGGTGCCCTGGTATTCCATCCTTCCTACCAAAGCTCTGTTACCTGACCTGTGCCGGCACCCAAGCCCGATGAAATCTCCAGCACCACCTTGAATGCGTTCATACGTAGAGTGGGGCTAGGCCTCAATCCACGCACTCAAGTGTGAAAGAAATAGAATTTTGTCTGGAAACTAGTCTAATCTCTATCTCGAATCTGTTCTCGAAGCTCAAACCTGTGTCAGATGGCACCGTCCCCGAGTTGTGTCAGCTTGGAGGGGTTACAAAGGCCAAGGGATTGGGACGGTCTTGTCCTCAGGGCTCTGTCTTTCTAGGGTGGTGTTAGGGGAGGGGGACCTCAGTCCATGCAGACTGTTGGCATGTGTCCCCTTCCATCAGACCCCTCTCCAGAAGACTTGTTGTGTCTTTGTTCTGGTGGAGACACTCCATGCACCCTGGGTCTCTGGGTTCTGGTCCGTCCACCATGAAGTACCATCGGGAAAACATACATGATGCAGTGGGGGTGCCATGATGTCTCCTACCCCCCAGCACACACTCCGTATCCTCTGGTCGTTCAGCTGGCCTCCTCCCCATAGAGACCTACAGGCCCTCTCCTCTGACTGTGCTCCGGTCCCCCATGTCTACTCTCAATGGTGAGTTCCGGAGTGAGTATAAACACAAATCCACTTCCTTTCAGGTGGCCAGAGGAAAAAGGGGCAATGCAACGTAACATCTCTCCTCCTGGGCATCCATCACGGCTGTGATAACGCGGCTACCAGAGTTTTTGTTGTACAAATGCCTCTTTTGCATTTTCATTTTTTTCATTTTTGCATTTTGCATTTTGCATTTTCATGCTGCACCCTATATTTCTGACATTGCCTTTAAAGTCTAAATTATGTTTCGTTCTCAAACACCCACGGGTTTGAGGAACGTGACTTCCAGGTGCTCCTCCAAGTCACTGATGATGGTAGGACACACAGGGGCCAGTGTCCCCCAGGTGGTAACTTTACTCCTGGTACATTTTAGATGCAGTTACTCACTAGTACTGGAGGGACTAATTAGGTGCATTTGCAGTCTATTTTTATTTACTTTTCTACTTTTTTCTCCACTTTATTTTTCCAACTTTATTGAGATATAAGTGGTATACACAAAAACTACACATAATTAATGTGGACAAATTGAAGAGTTTGGACAGATTGATACACTTATACTGTCCTCACCAAGATCAAGGTCATGGGCCATCTGTCACCTCCAAACATTTCCATGTATCCCGTTGTGTTGTGTTCTGTTTTCTTTTGTTTTGCTTTGTGTTTTGATTGTAAGAGCACTTAACATGAGCTCTAACCAATTCACAATACCTTGTTAACTGGAGGCCTGATGTGGCACAGCAAATCTTGGGAATGTGGCCCTCCTGGGTCACTATAACTTCATATTCCTTGGACAGTTGTTCCCATATCCCTCCCCCTCAGACCCTGATGACCACCTTCCTTCTGCCTACTTCTGTGTGTTTGGTTATTTTATATCCTTCATGCACGGGGAGTCATGGAGTGTTTGCTCGTCTGTGTCTGACTTACCTCCTTTAGCATAATGTCCTACAGGCTCACCCATGTTGTTTCCTGTAGCAGGATTTTCTTCTTTTTTATTTTATTGTTGTTTTTTAAACGTTTATTTATTTTTGAGAGCGCAAGTGGGGGAGGGCAGAGAGAGAGGGAAAGAGAGAGTGTAGGGGAGGTTCAGAAAGAAGAGGGGGACAGAGGATCTGAGGCAGGCTCCTTACTGACAACAGAGAGTCCAATGCAGAGCTCAAAGTCGTGAACCATGAGATCATGACCTGAGACAAAATTGGAAGCCCATTGGATTCAGCCACCCAAGCGCCCCTCTTCCTTTTTAAAGGCTGAATAATATTCCAGTGTGGATGTGGACCACATTCTACGACACATCCTCAGGAGGCATGTACTTTGTCCTGATCAGAGACTCAGGGTAGCTGGTGACAGAGGCAAGGATTAGAGGATATTGCTAACAATCAAGAGAGCTATGTGGATCCACAGATCACAGTGAAACCCATGACTTCAACAGAGTTACAGTTAAAAATAATAGAGTTTAAGGAATTTTAAAGATGTTGATCAAAACACACAGAAAATACATGTGTAGGCCCCCAAACTCACCTCTTTACCCTCCTATGAAGCAATTTTAACTTTTTTTTTTGTCCCCACCTTATGAACAATCTGGTCATTGGCTTCAAATGCCCACCTACATGGCAGCTAGGCACAGGCTTGGGTCACTGCAGCCCCAGCCCCAGAATGCCTCCTGGGAGTCAAGGTGTCCGTAGGATCTGGCTTGGGATCTGTGATGTTTAGATTTTGTGTCAGCGTGGGTGGGCGTGTAGTACCTGGTTATTTAGTCAGACGCGAGTCTAGATGTCACGGTGGGTGCGTTTTGTAGATGTGGTTGACACCTGCAGTGAGGTGGGTTTTGGGGAAAGGAGATCATCTTCCATGATACAGATGGGCCTCTTCCAATTCGCTGAAAGTCTTCACAGGAAAGCAATTTTCGTGGAGATTAGTGAATAGAAATCCTGACTGAGTTTGCGCCCTGTAGGTTTCCTGATGGATTTGGGACTCACCAGCTCCCAGAACTGCATGAACCAATTCCTTGAAGTAAATTTCCATTTTGTTCTCTATATCTATCTATCTATCATCTATCTATCTATCTATCTATCTATCTATCTATCTATTATCATCTATGTATCTATCATCAATCTATCCTCTAACTAGTTAGCTAGCTATCACCTATCATCTGTCTACATCTGCTATACCTCTAAACCAATGGATTTATATCAGTATCTATATGGACACGTGTCTTGCTTGTTCTGTTTCTCTGAAAAACCTTTACTTATCTACCAAATAGTTAAGCCCAATATTTCTAACATTTTCCACAGAATGCATCAACAACCTATGTCACCTTTTTCCTGGGCTGGAAGTACGTGTTTCTCATCTTTAGCTTTTTCTTCATAGAATTTATTTGCACCTGAGACTACATTTCTTTTGGTTATGTTACATACAATCATGTACTAAGCTATGTGATATTTTCCTCGTATCATGGCACATCATATCGTACCGTATCACACGCACCATAATGCTGTGCGTGCATACTCACTGTCTCTCTCCACAGCGAGACAGAAAGGTGGAGGAGGACAGGGAGTGTATCTGTTCTCTTCTGCCCCATCCCATAAACCTCTTCTTGGCACATTATAGCGGCTCCATAAATATTTGCTGAAAGGATACAGGATGAGGTTTACAGCTCCATGCACACACATTCATCTAAAGTATAGATCATATTGCACTGAAAAAAAATTAAAACCTGAGGAAGACAATCATAGGGCTTTCTGCCTTGTCTGATAAATAGGCCCTTCTAAGCCGTGAAAAGATGTCATCGTGTTAATGAAAAATAAAAACAAACCCCATAATGGGGTGGGGAGTGAGGGCCCCCACTAGGAGCAGGGGGGTTTGGCCCATTGCGGTTTCACACAGAGTGAGTGAGGGGAGCAGACTATGTCCCAGCTCCGGCCTTCCCTCCCCTGCAGGGTCAGGATTAGGGGGTCCAGGCCTGACCCCGGGGCCTTGGTACGTGCCAGATGCTCCAGCTGCTTGCTGTGTGGCTCTCGGGTTCTGCTCCTCAGTCTCCTCATCCGAAAAGGGGGTAGTCATACCACTTGCCTCAGAGGGGTGGGGGAAAATCCTAGAAGATAGCATCTGGCTGAGGTTCAGGGCGCTGCCTGGTATGGGGGGACTTTCCCAGAGAAGAGGGGGTGCCACAGATGTCAGGGGACAGGAGCACCCACCACTTTATCACATACCTTCCTCCTGTCCTTCCGTCTCCTTATCTCACATCCACCTGACAGTGACATCCAAACTCTGGCCACAGAAGGGACGATTCATTAATGGTCACTGGGTCTGAAAATAGCCCTGAGATTTTCAACTATAGTGAACCTTGGTTTACAAGCATAATTCATTCCAGAAACATGCTTGTAATCCAAAGCCCTTGTATATATACAAGAAATGATTGCAATACTGTAATATAATGCAAACTAATAAAGACAATACAAAATATAAAGAAAAATAAACAAATTAACCTGCCTCTACCTTTGAAAACCTCCAGGGCTGGTGTGAGGGAGACAAGAGAGAGGAGGAGGGTTATTGTGTAGGACGACTTTCACCATCACTAACGATCGCTGCTATTGGCTCAATGGAATCTCTTTCTGCATGGGAGCCATTGGATACACTCACATGGATGTTGCCTACAGAACAGTACCAATAAACTCTTGTCATAGACTGTATTTCATGCAACTGGCCATAAGGTGTGAAAGGGTCTACATCTGCAAGCGTCATGACCTAGAATGAGGCAAAGCATTCCTAGGCTCACTCTTGGATGGAAAAGCAAAGGACTGTCCTTAGGTGCTTGGAAGTGACAAAAAATACACTAGTACCAGTTGTGGGCACCTTCCAATTTTGTGAAAACTCACTGATTTCTGCCAAACATGGCAGCCTGAGACAGAGCATCCAAGCATGGGAGATGATTACTCCCAATTCCATAGTGAAAGACAGAGAGAAACAGAGAGAGAGAGAGAGAGAGAGAGAGAGAGCGTGAGCAAGTAGGGCGGGGGGGGGGGGGCAACCATTGGCTCAGTTGTGATCATGTGACATTCGGTGTCACGTACGACTCATATTGCAAGACATCGCTTGTCTATCAAGTTGAAATGTATCAGAAATGTTTGCTCGTCTTGCGGAACACTCGCAGAACAAGTTACTTGTAATCCAGGGTTTTACTGTATTTATGATTTCTTGTCGGTCCATGAGTGTGCAAGGGATCGGAGGTTTCTACTGGCCCACCTGGGTTCCTGCCCCTGTGATAAGCTTAGGCTGGTTGGACTGGGCTAGCTATGAACACGTATCCAGCAGAGTGTCGTGGATCCCAGCCAGGGTTGGCAGGGAGGGGCATGCTCTGTGTTGAGTGTTTGTCTTCCCCCTCATGGAATTAGTGGGCAGATACTGGTGCCCCCATTCCACCATGAGGGCAGAGTCTCAAGGGAACAAAGGGAACGCTTGGAGCCTCTCCAGGCCTGGGCTGGGAACGCGCACACCTTCACTCCTGCTTCCTTCTATCGGCCAAACCAACTCAGGCCAAGAAACTGGATCCGTGGTCCGAAGACAGCGCAGAGTAGCCTGACGAAGGGCCGGACTTAGGGAGGAGGGAGAGCCAGGACAGAGCACAATCCTCAGCTATAGTGGGTAGCAAAGGGCGTCCACAGCGGATACATATCGTGGGAGACACGATGGAGTCTGAAGGGACGCGAGTGTGTGGTTTGCAGGGCAATTCCCATTAGGATTCAAAGCTGGAGAGGAGACCATCTAGGTCAGCATTCCTGAACCTCGGCCAGCACCAGGCTCATCCTGCATCCAAACATGGGAGACAATCACCCACAATCCTGCAGCCAGAGAGAGAGAGAGAGAGAGAGAGGGGAACGATTGGCTCAGTTGTGATCATGTGATGTTCGGGGTCATGTACTACTCGTATTGCAAGACATCACTCGTTTATCATGTTAAAATGTATTAGAAATGTTTGCTCATTTCGTGGGAACTTTGCAGGACAAGTTACTTGCAATCCAAGGTTTTCCTGTAATTGATATTGATATCAGTTCGATTTCATGATAGGCTGATGGGTTGGTAAATGTTCTTCAGTTTTTGCCCCTCTGTTTGCCAGTGAACCTTCTGTTTTTGAATTGAACAAGTCTCTTTCACTCCAACAGCAGAGTGGACCACTGTCGTGGAGCAAATCCTCTGCTTTGTGCTTGGCGCTTGGAGAAGTGAAAGATAGTTTGGCATAAGTCAATTAAGGGGTATATGATGAATTCATCAAATAGATAGGGGATGGATGGATGGATGTACAGATAGGTAGATATGTATGTATATATACAGGTAGATGACAGATAGACAGACAGGTAGGAAGATGGATAGATTCATACCGAGAAGACTGCAGACCCCAACGTCAATCTTCAATACTTGTTCAATTTTGTGTCACTGTGGAGATCTCCCCTGGAAAACTCACATAGAATCATTTATCCCTTTTTTAATTATGAGATACACGTCTTCGAAAAATACCTTGGTGTTTGATGTGCGCGTGAGTCAATCAGAAAACTATTGCAGCCTCCGTACTAAGACGTCTGAAGCCAGAAGGAGCCTGCCCACCTTCATGCTTCCCCAGTTCTGCGAAGCCAAGGAAGAATCTGGCCCAGACAGCACATTTTTTTTAAACCTTTGAACAAAGACACATAAATGCATAATGCTGTAATATTCAAATACTTTCTCAGCACAAGCTTGCAAATCTGTTTTCAGTGTGATCTGATATTTGACTTCTTGAAAGAAATATATAAATAACAAATTGACTAGGCATAGATATTTATCTTTTGTCTTGACATATGCAAAGCAATAGTTTTTAAAGTAATAAAAGGCCAGGCTGAAAGTTGAACTATAAAGATGTGACATTTGAGAAAAGATGCCAAAACAGTGGGTGACCGTAAAAAAAAAAATTAGCTGTGTTTTCCCAACGCGAGGAGGGCTTGCCTTAAGAGACCACCAGGCGCTCTTGGTGAGTCGCTGCTCGATGTGCAATGCCTTACTTTCATTTAGAGTCCTTTGGGCAGCCAATTGCACGTTTGGTGTGTAGTTAATCCCAAGTGTTAGTTGGGGATTGAAGGCTCTCAGCCTACTGTCAGTCAGCCCCTTGTCCAGCATGGGAGCTTCTCCGTATATTCTACCTTAGTGTCCCCCAGGTGAGGACGGGGTCCTGTCTTACCCATGGGAACACTGCGCCGCAGGAGGGGAGAAGCCCTCTTCCCAAGATAACTGAGAAATGGGTTCCAGGCAAAATCTCAGCCCCTGACAGAGACGTACTTCATGCCCTGAGAGGTGCCTCTTCTCCAGCGTATGGCATTATCTCAAGGCTGGGCTTTGATACCCCAGGGCTTTGGGGAACCCCCGCACAGATGAAAAGTTCTGGTGGCTCCCCTGTCAGAGAGCCACAGATCCTCCACTGGCCAGTCTTGCAGAGCCAGGAAAGCAGGTCGTTTCGAGACCATGAATCAAAGTTATCAAAATGAAAGTGTAGACGCAACTTCACATCCGAGCAGCATGTTTTTCAACAAACACCATCGTGTGTCCACTAGGAATGCCCATCCAGCACCCTGCCCTCCGGAGTCCATCGTCCAAAAGAGCGGCGCATGGCAGATTGCAGGACGGTTTCTATAAAGACACCTAGCAGTTACAAAACCAAAAGCAAAAAGGGAGTGCACAATAGGCAAACTTCTGCTGAACGGAGGTGATTCATTTCCCGACGATGACAAGTCAAGGGGGTATTTTTTCCCCTCTTAGAAAGATTTCCAGTTTCGTGTTTTCCAGAGAAGGGTCTTAGTTTTATCCCGAATTCTTTGCTTTTATCCTGAAAATGTAAAAGGGAGGGGAGGATACTTTTCAAATGAATCCATGCCGGTATCGATTCATACTCCAAAGTGGGTGCTGTCAGTGTAAACAGAGGAGAAGGTCCTTTGCAGGGAGCGCTGGCTTGGGGTGGGTTTTCTGGTGAGGGAGGGGGCATAGGCCGTGAGCCAGGGGTCCTCCACTCTCTCCTCTGGTCACGGCTGCGTGACAGAGACAAAGAGGGGCACCCTCCCCCACCCCCCCCGCCTGCCAAGGTCGGATCTACTCAGTCCAGTGCCCCCAGTCCTGCGGTCCCCAGAGGCCCTCCTATCACTTCCCGCCACCAACTGGGTCACCTCTCTGCCCAGCAACCCCCGCCCCCCCAGCCCGGCTGTTCAGAGTGAAGAAGAAATTCAGAGCTGTTGAATGATGATATGAGGTAGTGAATTAAAAAAAAAAAAAAAAAAAAAAAACCATGAAGTGCTAGGAACAACAACCAAATAAAAGGTGAGGGCGGGTGTGGGAGAAACGGGGGCCTGAAGAATGCGGGAAGATAAATAGGGCCCACACTTTGTTTCATTGTCTGGAGCACTTATTCATGCTCCGTAAGCAGAACAATACTGGAGAAGAAATGATTAAATACCAGCTCTGCGAGCAGCAGACGCCTCATTGTGGCCTGGGCTCACCACTGAGCGGTTCTGATAAAGGCAATATGAGTTGATAACTGATACAGTTTGCCAGGAGTCATCTGGGGCCTCTGACAGCTCGGGCGCTTTAATAAAATCATTAGAATGTAAATGTTTTTATTGCGGAATAAAGAGCCTCTAGCGAAGTTGACACTGCTCTCCCTCAGCTGAATGGGGGTGCCGATTAGCATTCAAATGATATCATGATAGGCTGGTTATCTTTATTAAAATTTTTCAAATCGAGTCTTCATTTTGCATGATTGAGTTTTAAACAAATGCAATATCCAGTCGGCTGTTGAGCTGGCCTGAACACTCCTGAAATAATTAAAGTGTTCCTTTTATTTTTTTTAAACATGTGTTTCATAAGAAATGAATTGGATTTGCTATTTTAATATGACAGTATCTAGTTAGCTTTGCATAAAAACAGGGATGTTATAGCATAATTATTGAAAGTGTACAGCTTTTAAACATATGTTTCATAAAGCTGAATTCAATTTTCTGAAATATGACAATACCAGTCACTTGGTGAAGTGTAAAATCAAGAGATGGCTTGATTACTGAGATCTATCCTGCAAAAGTCTTCGTAATTGACGGCGGCTCGTGGAGCGCCGAGGTGGTGTTTCTGAAGAAGGAAGGGTCCTTTCTCTGAACATTTACACCTGCCCCGACTCGGAGAGTAGAGAGGGTCTCCGTGCATGCTTGGACTGCAGGCACTTGACTATGGAGGCAGAGATTACCCAGAACAAACTAGACCCGTCATAAAAAGAAGAAAGAAAGAAAGAAAGAAAGAAAGAAAGAAAGAAAGAAAGAAAGAAAGAAAGAAAGAAAGAGAGAAAGAAAGAAAGAAGAGAAAGAAAGAAAGAAAGAAAGAAAGAAAGAAAGAAAGAAAGAAAGAAGAAGAAAGAAAGAGAGAGAAAGAAAGAAAGAAAGAAAGAAAGAAAGAAGAAAAAAAGAAAGAGCTGGAAGAGTCTTTGGTGGACGTGAGCAGACCTGCTCCGTCTCCCCGTGGAATGGATCCGGCAGTGGAAGGCTGGCTGGGGACATTTCACTTCCGCGTCCAGCCATTCTTCTCCCTGACTCTGAGGTTCCCGCTGACCGTTCTTTTCTTAAAAGTCACATTCTGGTACGGACTCCACGACTGTTAGCAAGACTATCGTGAGGGATTCTTGGTGATAAGGACTCGAGAAAATCAGTGTGACACATATTCCTTAAAAATATGTGGCTGGGTGGGGTGTTGAATGGACACCGATTTGACCATAAATTTTATATTAAAAAGAAAACACGTGCCTGGAGTGGCTGAGGCCTCGATTCCAAAAGGGAGAGCACTGTAGAGGTCATTTCCTTCAAGCGTAGACTTGGAAAAGCCGGCCAAGGCCAAGGGCAATCCTTATGCCTCACGGAGAGGAGGGGTCAGGCTGCTCCCACATGGACCTGAGCTGTTTTGGCTCTTTGCTTTTTTGCTGAGATCAAAAAAAAAAAAGGATTTTGAGAAAAATGACAATATATTTTGTCAACCAGCATTACCATATTAGCAGACTCTTAAATTTTGTGATGATATCTGTCTAACCAGAGTATAAATTCTGAATCAGATAGGTTCAAATGACACGTATACTAGTGTTTGTTAGTATGATGAAGAAAGCTAAGGTCAACGTGTGCCTGAGAAGACAGGAGTGCAGGAAACTTGACATTCGATTCTGAATCGGCACATGTACCACACGTAAGCTGTCATTTCAGAGTGGAGCACACAGGGTAGGGTGTTGGGCATTCGGGGCAAATTGGAACGAGTATTTTTCTCTCACGAAATTGGTATCAAAGGAGGTGTTGGTGGTGGACGTAGAACAATGATTCTTTAACATGGTGTTTGGAGCAGTAGGTTTTGCACAAGAGTCCTTAATGTCATCGCAAGGGACAGAACCGTGAAGGTTCCATGAGCCATGTGCTTGCAGGAGCAGTCCCTCGTTCTGCCCCAAGAGCTACTGGCATGGTCAGTTTGCATGTCTACCTCAGGGACAGAAAGCAGGGAGAATGGCCAGGAATCACGGAAGAGTCTCCAATGAGAACGTCCCTCGTGGCAGCTCCCCCGCTGGAGAGGGTAGCCCGGCACATTAGCAACTCACAGTTGGACTAACAAACAAAGATCTGAGGTGATAAAGGGAAAGATCACCCTACTCCTGGCTGTGATGGAGAACGGGGAATTGAAATAGAAACCAAACCTCTCCGAAACAGGCTGTGGCGTAGGTTGCAAAACAGATAAATGAGCAAAGCAAAAGGAAAGTCATCGCAAATCTGAGCCCAAACCCCTTAACACCGGTGTGCCTGACCCAGTGCTCGAGCATGCGACCACAAACCGATCTGGGGGGAACTCCGCATGGACTTATGGTCTCTACAGTGGGACCATTGTTCCAGCAACATCTAGGCTTACACATTCTGACCATTGCCTTCCCAAGTAGCCTATGAGTAACTGCATCCTTTCCACTTTATATGTGGCCCTTCCTAGCATACCCCTTTGGAGACTCTCCAAGTTTCCCACGGGACACGATATTCCTTGCTGCAGCAAGTTACACGCCTGATGTAACTGACTAGTGGTGGCCTTCCACTGATGGCCATTGGTGTCGCTCCATTTTAGAAACCTTAATTCTTCCCATTTTCTCAGAATTTTAGAGGAGGGAAGATCCACAAATGAGCTGGAATTTAAAAGGCCTCCTTTGGTACATGGGAGAAGGGAATCACCTTTAGGCTTTACACCACTGAGGTCAAACAGTCTTGCCAAGCGCTGGGATACCCCAGGTAGATGGGTGAGTAGGCTGTCCCCATTACCCGTGCATAGGAGTTATTCTCCATAAGTGTTGTTAGTCCCGTTGATCAAATCCCTTCTGAGAGCTGAGTACTTAGCTCTGTGTTATAAACAGATGCCTAAGATGTGAAGAGGCCCATGCCCTCATGACCACAGAGCACACATTAGATGCCAGGGCTCCAAGTCACTACTGCCTAAAGGTGCAACAGAGAAGAGGTAAGGGCAGCCTAGATTTTAGCCTAGAGGCATAAAGTCTACTGAACTCAGCAATAAATGCCTAAAGAGGGAGACAGAAAAGGTGGGTCATGTTGTGGAATCAGTTGACCAAACTACTGGAAGTTTCCTTACCAGACTGTATGCAAGTATAACGTATAATAGATGTCCGCCTAATTGGTGTTATACTGTCCCCACTACCTGATTAAGCCAGTCAGGCTTTCAAGTACTTACCTGCAGCCCTTAGTTCTTCTAATAGATTTTTCTTTTCTTTAGTTTTTAAATCATTTGACTTTTATCTGGCCATAAATCAGGAGCTGAGTTTCATGACTCATTTGATTAATATCTACCACCTGCTGTGTTAACAATAGTTCATATTTAAATCAGAGGGTTTTAATCACCAAAATTAGGGTGTGATTTACTTTAGAATGGTGGCTAGTTTCACCTTTTTCAATCTTTATTCCAGAAATTTGATTTTTTAAATACAAAGCCAAGAAGGGAATGATAACGTGAGGAAGTATGCCCTGTGTCTCTTCCCTGCATGGGTTCTGTGCTCTCTACATTTGGAGTCTCCCACTTGGGACATCATGGTAGCTATGGTCCTCACCAATTCAACATTTTATTCTTTTTTCTTAAATTGTGCTGCCTTACACTGTTAGCTTTCAGAGTAGAATGAAGTAGAATGATCTTCACTACCCAGGACTGAGACAAGATTAAATGGGTGCTGTGTGGCCCACAGCTGACCACAATCCAGGGGTGCAAATAATACAGCCCCATGCAGTTGTCAAACACAGAAAGCAAGGAGACAAAGACGGACCAAGTGTAAGGAAGGCTCCCAGACTCAGGAACTTCTCCTCCAACAGAAAGCCGACTGTTCCCTTCAGAATATTCTAGTCACACAAAGGCCAAGTTATCTCAAAAGGATCCACTGTGTTTAATTTGACAACAAAGATCTGAGCTCTCAGCGTCCTCTACTGATATAGATCTTTCTCATTCCACTGTGCACAGGCATAGGGCTCCACTGCAGGAGAGCGAGCCCCGTGCTGGGGCTCAGAGTTCCACCGCCCCTTCCTCTGGGAGGCACCGGAGGGACCGGCCTAGAAATCCGTGGGTTGGGCTAGAAAGACCGTTAGGATTCCAGTCAATGTTTAGAGTTTATGATAATTTTAAGTGTGAACTCCGAATGTGCCGCTCCTCTGGTTTACGTCAGCTGATACGGGTGCTTTGGTGTTCCTCTTTTAGCCTGAGAATGGGAGAGAGAAGAAGCCACACAGGTTGCACATGCCTCTGAAGGTGGAGACTGAAGCAGAGGAACTTTCTCTGCTTCTTACCTTGAGGAAGGAGAATGCATAGTCAATGCGAGGGCTCGTTTTTGTTTGTTCCTTTGTTTGTTTTATCCTTGTTCACATGATTTCCATACATTGGATTCTGAAGTCAGTACAGACGCGTGCACAACGTTCATGTTCCACCCCATTGCTAGGTCTTGCATGAAAGACTGATACGAAAAACCCATTTCTCCTACCTGAGCCCTATGCCTACTCCAAATGAGTATCAGATTTTCCATATTGAGATTATCAAACATTGGCAGCCTCAGTGGTAACAACACTAAACAAATTGTCAAGGGAAGGAGGAAGTTGTGTGGGTTTTTTTTCCCTTTTTTCTTTTTTTTTTCTGTCTCTTAGCAGCTGGACTTAGAAAAGAAGACAGGCATGAAATTTGTGGGTAGATCTGTTTCAACAATGGCAAGAACTACCAATTGTGTAATCCAATTTCAACAGGGGATTTCTCTTTATCTTAATAACTAGTGAAATGGGTGGACCTCAAATTTCATTTCAGTTTGGAAACAGGCCCAACATTTTGGAGATGTTTATTCCAAACTCGGCCAGCTCTATAAACCTCTCCAAGCTCTCAAATCTTTCTGGGAATTGCACCAAAGCAGATTTTTTGGTGAGATTTCTAATACTTCCGGCTTCTGGAACAGCCTCCCCCCTAATCCTTCAGTTATTCAGTGTCTAATCCAGACCAAATAAAAGAGCATGGCAATTCTGGAGAAGACAAATAATAATCCCATAAGAAGTTATGTCTGAAATGCAAATAAAGATTCAAAGAAGTGCTGACTGTATCCAAATCAAGCATCTCCCTCTGACAACTTCGAGGAAGCTCTTTACGTGTTTGTGTGCCTTACTCTTCAAGCATTAGGAAAAGAATATGTCCCAACACGGCCAGGTGCTTTAAAAGGAGGGAGAATATGAATAGGTGGGAATTTTAACATCGGGTTGCTATTTTTGCAAAGTTTTTCTTCACCTCCTGTAGTCTTCTGATTCTAGAGATAAGCAATTCTATGGAGCCTTCTTCACTCCCCAGAGACCTCCTTTTGTCATGTGGGAAGGAATATTAAGAATGAACCCTCAATGTCAGTCACTTCTCATGACAGCCAAGTTCATGCTCCCTTGCTGTATCTGTGTTTAATTTTAAGGTGTTTTCAAGTCTTTACTGACTGAATCGTGTCCAAAGACACGAGAACGTTGAAAGCACAGAGCTGTACAAGTACAAATAAAGATAGGACTTACGTAATTGGGAGCAGTGAGGAAACAAACACATTGCACAAGGCAGGGATGAATCATGGGATGACAGAAACAGTTGTGAAGGCCTAGCTGTGGTCCTGTGGCACGTGGGGAGAGTGGGGCTGTGGGGTCCACGGGATCAGCTGGAAAGACTCTGAGTAGACTGGAGAGGCAGGACGGAGGGTATGCAACCCCAAGAGCCACCAGGCATCGCTATCAGTTCCTAGGGAACTTAGAGCTCAGGGCATGCAGGGGAGAGTCAAACCACTGGTGCTCCTGTGGGCTCCAGGCACATTCCACTCTGACCAGCATCAACGTGCATGGGGAGGGCACACCCGGTAGCCTGTGACCCTGGGAGCTGCCTGTGACCCTGGGAAGTCAAAAGGAAGTCCTGATGTACATGAAGCAAGGTCACCTTGGGAAAAAACACCCAAGGGAATGCACATGTGCAAAGAGGAGACTAGAAGTCTTCCTTCAACATTTGAAGAAGCGACCAACAGTGTATTTGATAATAATGGCTCCAGGACGTAGCTTAGAAACATCCTAGTCAGTTTGGACTTGTGAGAACAAAGAAATGATTAAAAAAAGTAAAAATACGGACTTAGGACAATCCTATGATTCATCTGTATTGAAGAAGAGGCGTCTATAGATTTAAAGAGCCTGTAATTTCTGTTTAGATGATACAAATGGATTTTGTTGTTGTTGTTTCTTCAGTCAATGGACACTTCTTGAGAACCTCTTCCACCTGCAATCATGCTGGGGCAATCATGAGAAATAAAGAGGGATAAAGTCACTTCTCATTCCTGAGGAACTGAGAAGACAGAAACAAGAAAATGCACCATCACAGGACAGCGAGACAGGGAACTCTTAGTTCCTATGAGGTTCCCCAGGGATTCCTGGCTGAGGCAGAGGAAGGAGCAGTGGGTTGGAGAAGCCCCACTGCCTTAGTCTAGAGCCACATGGGATTTTCTCTGAATTTTAATCACCCGTGAACTCTGTTTTTTCCCCCACACATACTATAAAGTACAGAAGATAGTAAGACTTTCCAGACCCCCAGATATTATAGGTGGTAATAACTTGCCTTATTTGCTTCGGGCTTCTCTTTTTTATTGTGGTAAAATCTATCTAAAATATGTTGTATGAAAACCAACTTGATGATACATTTCATATTAATATATATATTATAAAATAAAATCTGCCATTTATTCATTTTTAAGGGTGTGATTTGGTATCATCGGGCACCTCCACGCTATTGTTAAGCCAACTTCACCACCCAACTCCAGGGATTTTCTCAACCTGTAAAACTGAAACTCTGTCCTTACTGAACACAGACTCGCCCTCCTCAGCGCCCCCAGCCACCCATCCCCGGTCTGCTTTCTGTCTCAATGAACCCGGCTCCCCCGGGGACTTCATCTAGGTAGAATGATGCAGGATTTGTTCTTTGCTACCTGGCTTCTTTCATTCTGTGCAATACTTTCAAGGCTCATTCATGTTATAGCATGTCGAAGATTTCCTTTCCTGTTTTAGGCTGAATCATATTCCATCACGTGTCTGGACCCCATTGTTTTATCCATCCATCCATCCAACCATCCATCGGTGGACACTTGGGCTGCTTCCTCCTTTCGGTTGTCATGAGCAATGCTGCTGGGAACATGAGTGTTTACACCCACAGTAGAAGTTGACACCTGCCTCCTCCCCTGTCCAGAACCCCTCATTCCTCTCTTAAGAGGACTCCACCCTCCTGAGGTTACTCTTTATCTCTCCCAAATATGTTATGGAAATTGTCCACGTATGTGTGTATTCATAACTATAGGTAATATTTTATGTGTTTTAAAATTAGCACACAATCCATATTGTCTAGTTTCGCAACCAATTCAAGAAGTGTATGTTTGTTTTTAAAAGTAGGAGAGAGAATGAAAAGAAAATTTGGATTTCAGGAAAGTTTGGTTGAGAGTTGAGGTATCAGTTTTGCTAATTATGCCCAAAAGTATATTAGTTTTTATTTTATTTCCTTACAAAGACCTTACTCGGTTCCAGAGACACATGAACTTAAAGCTAATTATCAATACAAGTTTTTAAATATAAATATATTTATAAATTATTTATAAATAAATAATAAATATATATATATAAATATATATATTTAAAAACTTGTATTGATATAGATACATATATATATGTATATATGTATATGTATGTATATATATGTATATATGTACATATACATATATATGTATATGTATGTATATACATGTATTTAGTGGGCAGGGGGGCGGAGGGTGGATAAGGAGGGTACATACAGGGGACAGACCCTTTTAGAAGGAAGCATAGAGGGCAACAGAATGCGGGCCACCTTGCTTTAATTAATGTAATCCTAGCTGCAATCCTAGATCTTTCTTTCTCACACAGAAGCCCCATCTGGCGGCCGGGCGTCAGTGGGACGGGTGTCCCTGCAATCCCCGAGGCCAAGTAAGCAGCGCCTGCCTCTCCGATGAATGCCCCCAGGCGTGGGCATTCCAGCAGGCGGGAGGTGGGGGGGAGCCAGCTGGGAGGATTGGGGCTGGCCCTAGAGGGACCTCGTGGCGGCTCCGGCCCCATGTGGACGGTCCCCACCCTGGTCACGGCTAACCCCGGGGATGGGGTGGGTCAGCAGATGGGGAAACAGGGTGCTGCAGGGCGGCTGTGGGTGTGGAGGTGAGGGGGTGGGCCAGCAAGGTGTTCTCATTCTCACTCACTCTACGGGCCTTACTTCAAACACCAGAGGGAAGCCAGACGTTGGTGGGACCTGAGGGGACCAAGGTGGCCCGGGAGCCTCCGGTCCTCCCGGAACACCTGTGTCCCCACAACGTCGGAGCAGGTGCAGATCCCTCCAGAATAGCCCTCTTTCCCTCACGTATCTGGTGCTCTCACCGGCTTCCTCTTTCCTGCCGGACACCCTAACTTCCATTTTCTGGATTTCTCTTTCCCTTCTCTTCTCCTTTTTCCTTTCCTTTCTTTAGCTTTTCTGGTTCTGGAAGGTCCGAGTGCTGGTGTTGGGCCGGGGAAGGCCCTGTGACCCTTTTCCCGCCAGCCGTAGGCCCGACTCCACAGACAGCGGTGACCTCTCTCAGGATATCCCACCTCACTGGGAGACACTGGGGCACCCTAACGCCACGCGGGCTCTTGTCTGGGCCCGGCTGCAGAGACCAAGCCTACAAGCCCCACATGGGAACACGGTGCGTGGGGCTGCGGGGCCAGCTACAGACTGACGTTGCACGCACAGCACGGCCCCTGAGCAAAACCCCTTTGGAGTCCAAGAAATTCTGCTTCCCAGAAGTCTGTTCTGCCACTCAACCCGTCTGGCTGCCAGCATAAACCACAGCCACACATGACCCCCCCCCCCCCAAAAAAAAAAGAAAAGTTTTCTGTTTCATGTTAAAAAGTATAAATATTGCATTATTGATTCAGAAAGGAAATGTGCCCGGCGCGATCTCAAAGCCCAGCTGAATGAACCCCAGGACAGCGCACGGGACGGGCTGTGAGCACAGTCCTGGAATGAAAACAGATGTTGTTGTTTACGAAGGGGGAAAAGGCAAAAAAAAAAAAAAAAAAAAAAAAAAAAGTCGCATTTGTGGCCTCAGTAACAGCAGGATACCACCTGGACAAAAGATTTCGAAATGAAAATGTGCGATCATGCCTGTTGCTGAGAACGGGGCAGAGCAGGGACAGAGCTAGGTCCGATCGCGCCGAGTACAGGACGCGTGTGGAGCCCCGCACAGTCGGGAGAGGAAGAGAGAGACACCTGCGGCCTGGTGTCATCTGGGGACGGAAAGCGGATGGAAATGAGAGAGCCGTCGGATCAGCCAGCGGCTGGGTCAGCCACTCCGTTTTCATGGGCAGAGTTCCTGCAGGCAAAACTCACTTCCTGCCTCGCCTCCCCTGCATATTGAAACACCCGCCCCCCACCCCTGCTCACGTCAAGCCCACCAGGCACTTCTTCCCCCGAAGTTTGAAAGATTCTTCGCCTTCACTCGTCTGTCACTGCTGTCATCGGCACTTAGAGTGTTTCACCTGGAGCCTGCGATGTGCTTACTTGGGTCTTTTATTCTCTCCACGTCAAAGTAGTTTGATCCTGAGTGTAATTTTGCAAAGAAAAGCCTCCCAGGGGAGAGCTTTAGGAGATGCCTCTGTTTTTAACCCTGCTTCCAGAAAGAATTAGATGCAAACACTTCCACTTAGTTCATTTGCTTCTCAAGTGAATGGATCACGTCTGATATCTGAACACGATATGGCGGAACGCTTAGGAGATGAATTTGCAAATCACAGCTTGGCTCCCAGAGGCTCGGGCCGCATTGACCAGATGGTGACCAGATTTAAGCAATCGTAGTCTCCTGGTCCATGACTAAATTTCCTGTGCATAGTTGCTGTCCATTAGCGTACGGAATTCATACTAGAGCAGTGTCTCGAGACACGGGAGAAAAGTTGGCAGCTTTTTGGAGGGTCCTGTTTGGTCTGCATGAGGCACGTTCAGCTTTTGCCTCCACAGCCAGGCCTGGGCCCGGGTGACTGCCCATGTCTTGCCGCTGTGGGTAGGACTATTCTTTCAAGGGGATAAGCAAAACAGGGGGAAATCAGGTATTTCTCTCGGTCTTGGCCTCCATGTTCGAGGGGGTAACTGAAGACCAAAGGTCTCTTGGCTGCGAGAAGAAAGACAAGTCTTTCCAATCTCCGTCATTGGCTCTGTCCACCTCTCCTGCCCCCCGCTCCCAGCCCCCCAGCACCCAGGCCTGTCCACGATCACCATGGAAAAGAAAGACCACCAACCTCCTGTTTCACGCTGAGCCCCAACTCCAACAGAACTGACATACCTCTGCACCCCATGACCCACCTACAACCCAGGCCTGCATCTCAGACCCGGGAAAGGATTTCAAGGGGAAAACAATCATCCTGGCGGCTCCCTAAAGGGCCACCCCCTTAATGTCATACTTCACTGTAGTGTAAAAACAAACAAACAAACAAACAAAAACAACCACAAAAATAATCACGTAAGATGTCAGCAGTCATTATTATTATTTTATTTTAGAGAGAGAGAGAGAGCACGAGCAGGGGACAGGGAAGGAAAGAGAGATTCTTGACCTGAGATTATGACCTGAGCCAAAATCAAGAGTCGGATGCTCGACTAACTAAGCCACTCAGACTCCCCAGCAGTGATGATCAAAATAGCATTTTACATCGACCGGACCGAGTCTAGACTCTTCTGAAGTATTCTGGAATTAAAATAGCCGTCTTGTACATCGGTACTCTTAGGTAAATGATCTAAAATACCTGAATAATCTAAGTAATCCAAATAATAGGACTGATGTGAGGAACTGAAAGGGACCCCAGATAAACCAGAGGCTCCATGGGGACAGTAAACCAGCCACACGCACATTAGCTGACCAGCAGCACCACGCGGCAGCCCGTCGCGCTATCCTGCGGAACCACCAGCTTGCTCCCGGGGGGCTGCTGCTGTCCTTGTGGGTGATGATGTGAGGCTGGAGTCGGGATTCAAGCCCCCCCCAACCCTAACTAGGTCCAGAATGAGAGCGAGACATCAGGCCTCTCTGGAACCCTCCACGGGCCAGTCTTGCCCAGGAAAGACTGACACGCGTTTGGCATAGTTTAATCAGGTTTGTGCTGTGACCCACCTCGTTCTCCTCTAAAAATTAGGTTTTAAAAAGCAGCTTTGGGGGCACGAGACATGAGGAAGAGGGCAGACGGACTGTCCCCGGAGAGGCTGCGTGGCCATTGCAGAGAAGTCTCCTCGGGCGCTGCCCTGGGTCTCAAAGCTCCTGCTGTGGATTCAGCCCTCAGCCCCCTCCTCCCACACCCAGGGGCTGGGAGTCCTGGTATCCCCCAAACTGTAGGGCTCAGGCCCTGATTCTTTTAACCATCTGCCCCGGAATGGGGACAAATGCATTTTGTAACAGACAAAATAAAGCCGATCAAGATCCTGGGACTGCAAGTTTTCGTTTCTTTAGCTCTTACGAATCCCAGGTTGGGACGAATGCACGGCTTCCGACTGGAAGTCTCTTTGCCTTAATAGCCTTCTGCTTTGGTGTCTTTGCTGCCACAATACTTCGTTAATCATCATTCTGAGCTCCTCTCGCTCTGGCCCTGGGTGAGGACGCCTGCCTCCTGCCAGGCTGCTGCACGGGGCTTGTTCTGCTTTGCCAAGGGTGAGAAGTGACCATGGGCATTCCGGGAGGCTTGGGGCTGCTCAGGAGCTAGCTGGGCATTAACAAGCCTCGCTCACCCTCCCCGTGGAAAGAACGGGGCCTGGCTTTCAGTGGCACCGCTGTGGGTACGGCTCACAAAGGCACAGGCATAGAAAGGGTCCGACCCCCGGGGGTCCGCCGGTAGGTGGTCACGGCCACTTTCCGCAGAGAGTGACCTTTGGGGAAGTACCCACTTGACCCAACTTCAGAAGTGACCACAATAAGCTAACACAAAGAGGGACGTAAATTGGCAGAAAAACACAGTGTAATAGACGCACTCCCACCGTGCTCAAGGGGACTCCAGGGACCAGTCGATCCATGCCAGAGGAATGGTGCAAGCTGGAAGGGGCCCCGCAAGATTAATCACCACCGCGATGCAGATGTAGCACGTTAGGTGAAAAGATAAATGTGTAAAAGCTGTGTCAAAACCCATGGTGTGGCCCACATGGCAATTCAGGGTCAGTAATTGAACTTCACTCTAATTATCCTGGGGAGATAATATTAACTTATAGTCCAGTGTGAGCGAGCGATTCCATAACTCATCACTCGATGGGCTGCGCGTCGCATTGTGTTATTGAAATATGATGGTTCCATTTTTACCCTGTCATAATGACAACTGATGTGCTTTTTTTCCTTCTCTGCGCCTCTGGGGATGATGAAATAGTAAGCAAACATTCTTTCTGGGGAGAGAGCGCCACTTTATCATGCCGGCCTCAGCTCTGGAAAGGCATTGGCAAACTCAGACGCGGTTTCCCGGAGCGTCGGCGGCCCTGCCAGGCGCCGGGCCCCGGGGCCTGGCCCACCACCCAAGGCCCCGGCCGCGGAGCACCCTTGGTTCCTCACTGCTGGGGATTCTTCAGCATCCAGGCCTCTGTAACGTACTGTCGGTGCAGGGTGAAGCCTTCGGGAAGGAGCAGAGATTTATTAAAAGCACAAGTCTTGTTTTATTCCTGCGTTTACTGACCGGGCCTCGGAGCTCACTGTTCCCCACGTCCTGGGAAAGATCGTTCTGCAGCTGTGCCTTCTGATGTGGGGTCCCTTCTCCACCTTGCTCCCCACGCTGAAATGTTATCTTTGTTTTCTTCGCAGATTTGTAGTTACATCCTAGGAAGGATTCTTTTTTTTTTTTTTAAGTTTGTTTGTTGTTTTTTTTGAGAGAGAGAGAGCATCAGGGAAGGGGCAAAAACAGAGGGAAAGAGAATCCCAAGTAGGCTCCACACTGTCAGCGCAAAGCCTGACACGGGGCTTGATCCCATGACCCTGAGATCATGACCCGATCTGAAATCAGTGCACTGAGACACCCACATGTCCCCCACTAAGACGCACTCTTAATAAATTATAGACAAATGCAGGGTTAAGAGTATCTGCCCTAGGGACACTTGGGTGGCTCAGTCGGTTGAGCGTCCGACTTCGACTCAGGTCATGATCTCACGGTTTGTGAGTTCGAGCCCCGCGTCGGGCTCTGTGCTGACAGCTCGGAGTCTGGAGCCTGCTTCGGATTCTGTGTCTCCCTCTCTCTCTGCCCCTCCCCCACTCATGCTCTCTCTCTGTCTCTCACAAATAAATAAATGAAAAAAAAATCTGCCCTAAACTTTCAGATAAAGTCGCATAAAATGCAAAACAAGCACAGTTTCTGGGTGATTTGAAATGACTTTAGAGAATGTCTTGTAGGGAGTTGGAAAGCCAGGTGGTATACCCAGACATACGGAGGGGGCAGGAGGGCCTGGGAAGAAGGCAGAAGCCCCCCTCAGGTGACAGGGAAATGGGGGGATAGCTGAGGCCCTGGCATCGGCACCCCCCACCAAGAGGGGCGGAGAACAAAGTCAGCCCCAGAGGAGGGCCAGCAGCTGCGGGGCGGGGGCGGGGGCTGGGGTGAGCCACAGCTACCAGAATGGGAACCCAGCAGAGCAGAGGCCGGGGCCCCTCCCCAGGCCTGCCCGGCTGGGAGATTAATGGAGGTTTTGGTTCTCAGGGAGATGGTGGTAAATAACAGCATTCAGAAGCCCTCCGCCCTCCCTCTGGGGAAGTTTATACACATTTCGACAGTTTGCTATTTTAATTGGGAACAGAAAGCCAGTGCAGAAGCCAGGATCTCGGGAAAAGAGGAAGTTGGTCTCAAATCATCCTCATTTGGTCCTTAACCTCGTGGTGCTCCAGCGTGGCCTCCGAGGGCACACGTGTCTATTGTTGGTCGGGCAGAAGTCAGCTGTCCCCAGGAGGGACGCCTCACCCACTTAACATCGTTTGGCCTCGGAAGAAGCTCCAAGAAAGGATTCCAAGAGGGGAAATGCAGTCCCTGGCCTGGCAGCTCCCAGGAAGAGAGCACCAAATCACCTGGTTCCTGCCTTTCGGGCCCCAGCCAGGGGACTCCCAGAAATACACAGCTGAAGGCGCAGGCCTACGACAACTCATGCAACAGACTGAGCCGGAAGCTGTCCGTGTATTTGTTTTGTGGCGAGGTAGAGAGTCCACACCAGCTTAGTAAAATCTGTTCAGCCCCTCGAAGGCATCAATCAGATCTCAGGGTCACCATAGTGAGAGCGTCTCTCCTCTCAATTATTCTGATCGCCAACTAGATAATCACAAGCACATCGCTCATTCATAATCACCGAGTGCAGGCTTCCTAATGGGGGAGATGAAGGGCTTTCCGTCTGTTTCTTTTTGGGTTTTGTGGCCAGTCACCTGAACACAGACATAAACACATAGAGCAAAGCACCTGGGCCTTAGAGATAATAACTGCTCAGACATCCGGGCCTCATCGTGGAAAATCAACTAAAATACCGATAGCTAGATGGACACTGATGCGGATCAACAGAGTTCACTCACATAGAGACAGAGGAGGCCGGCCTTTCTGAGAAGGCGCGTGTGGATCGCAGGTGATGGGCGGTTCTTTTATGCATCTGTGGCCCCCCAGACTCCGGGACTTTGCAGCGTAGTCCTGGACGTGGGAGGATCCACGGGAGGGGCCAGGGGCGTGGGCTTGAGCAAACCTCCTGGCACCAATGGCCAGTCCCAAGCAGCACAATCCAAAGTCATTTCCCAACTCTGTTGACTCAAAGTCGATTTCACGGTTTCCTAAGTATCCTGGTAAAACATCCACTTTCTTTAGAGATGTCCTAGTCAGCTGGGAAGACAAAACAGCACTTTAAAAAGACATCCAGTCCGTATTTACATGAGGAATCATGACAGCCTGGTAAAGCATTACTGTCTGTAAAGTATTATATATTTTAAGGGTCCTGGTAATTTATGTTTTAAAATGTTCTTTCTACACATTCGCAGTATATAATGGAAGGTTCCTATGACATTTATAAAGGAACAGCTATGATCTGCTAGCTAAATGGTATGCAACGTTCTATAAATTATAGGCTGAAATTTGCTCTAATGTTCAAGTATTTCTGTGACAGATTTTTCACCAAGAAAAATTGGACAGAAATGTGCAAAGGTATAATCCGTTATAACTGTGTTAAAGGCATGACTAGAACATTACTCTCAGAGTACCCAGGGTGGCAAATAGGACAGTATTTATTTGGTGGTTTATTCTACTAAGACTAGACTTTTTTATTTATACAGGCTCTAGTTAAACACTATAGGCATCTTAGTAGATGATATCAGGCAATATTCTTCAACTTGTATTCAAGATAATAATGGTAAGCTTAAATCGCATCCCTGCCTCCTGTCGTTGCTTCCTTCTAAACAGCCCTGGTTCTAGCTGGGGTCAGATCACCTGGAGTAAAGGTGTTTCTCAGCTTCCCTGCAACCAAATGTGACCCTGTGACTAAGTTTTGGTGAGTCATGTAAATGTCCTGTGGCAACCCAGGGGAATGTCGTTTACAGGAGGTGGCTTCTGCCCCTGGCATCTCCTCACCTGTCGCCTCCAGCTTGCCTCTTGACATGTGGTCTGATGATTAGAACCCCCTGGAGCATGCTGTGGGCCCATACCCGGGGGGGTGGGGTTCAGGAGAAGAGTCATCGAATCCCTGATGCCTGCTATGGATTGCTGCTACCCAAACCTCGATAGGGTTTTGGTAACAAACTTTTTGTAAAGAGTCAGAGCACAGAGAATTTGGATGTATAGACCATGAAGTCTCTGTGGAAACAACTCAACTCCATGAGAGCTGTTGGGTAACACCGTTTTTACATTTTTTAATGTTGATTTATTTATTTTTGAGAGAGAGACAGAGCGCGAGCAGGGGAGGGGCAGAGAGAGAGAGAGAAAGACACTGAATCTGAAGCAGGCTCCAGGCTCCGAGCTGTCAGCACAGAGCCCGGCGCAGGGTTCGAACTCCCAAACCGTGGGATCATGCCCTGAGTCAAAGTCAGACGCTTAACCGACTGAGCCACCCAGGTGCGCCGACGACAGCGCACCGTAGACAGTTAAAAAAGAAATAGGTGTAGCTGTGTTTCAATAAAACTTTATTTACAAAAACAGGAAGGAGACTGGATTTGCCCCCACAAGCCATATTTTGCTCGCCCTGTATGGGAGACATTAAAATCTCTCGCAAACTAATTTCTTTGTCAAAAGACAAATCTCTTCATCTGGCATGATGTCCACAGGTAGGCACTTAAGAGGCTTCGATGTCTTGGCTGTTGTGAAATAGGCTGCCATGGACAGGGAAGCACAGACATCTCTTCAAGGCAATGATTTCACCTCCTTTGAGTATAGACCCAGACATGGAATAAGACCAACACGGGGAGAAGAATAGTGCATGGCCTCCCTTGATATGGAATCTAAAACAGTTCAACCCATGGAGCCAGGGAGTCGAATGATGGTTACCAGGCACTGGAGGGGGGGGAAGAGGGAACAACCGGTCAAAAGGTAAGAAGTTGCAGTTACGCAAGGTGAATGCCTTTGAGACGTCGAACGCACGGCATGGTGATTCTGGCTCTAACACTGTCTCTTGCACGTGAAATATGCTACGACAGACAGTCTCGGCTCTTCGTACCATGCATGAAATAAGGTAACTATGTGAAGAGATGTAGATGTCAATTAGCTCGACAGTGGTAGTCATCACACAGTGTGTATGTATACTGAAACGTCACGTTGTACTCATTGAGTACATGCAATTTTGAGACTTCAATTATGGGTCTTTATTAGCAGAGCCAAATCTGGTCCCCGTGGGCACGCAAGCCCCATGTGGCTGTCTCTGCTTGGGTTTCTTCTCTTCTCCTCCTTCTCTGCTCAGTTCTCTCCTCTCTCTCTTGCTCCATGGGCCCCTCCTCTGCCTCTGGCTCCCCTCGGTCTACTTCGCTGCCTTCACCATATTCCTGTCTTCCTTCACAGTCTCTTTACCTAATCAGCAGCTGCCTTGAAGATCCCTTGATTGCAGGGGTCTAACAAGGCTGTGGAATGAAACATGTACCCAACACAGAAAGTGTCCCGCAACTTACACACACCGGACTCTTGCCTGTGAGGGCTGTGTCCCCAAAATTTTGTATTGCTATTCAGGAGACCAGAATTCAAAAGAAGAAGCAAGCACTACCACCTGAAGGAAATAAGCACCAAGAACTCAACCGTGATGTGACACTCCAGACCTGGACTGGGCTTCATGAGATAATTATAATGCCGTCCTTGCTCCTACCATACTGAGCAGAACGTTCAAAGTGTATAAAATCAGGCACCCAACAACTGTAGCCATCTCTGGCAAGAACATCAGTCTCCTGTTCTAGGATGTTTTGATCCATGCGTATAGTACAGTCTCAAATGGATTATTTTTCTCTGCTCTCTTCTGGCCAATAGGTACGTAGAAGTGGAACTGGCCATGGTTAATTGAGCGTCAGTGTTCTGCATCTGACTTACTGGCAAATTTCACTTGAACAAGACATAGAGGGAAGTGCACACCTGAACATTTATGTTTGTTGATAATTGTACAAATTTTCTTACCTCTGTTTTCAATTCTTCAACAACCACAATTTTGCCAAAGTTCTTGTCTGTGAAAGTCCAAAGAAAATCTCATATTTCAGGGCAGAATCAGGAATGGAGGGTCCCGCTGGAGACTCCATGAGGACAGGAGCTGGCTGTCCTCTGTCACTGTGTCCACAGCACCTGAGTAGGTATCTGAGCGGTATCTGTCTGCGGAATAAATACGAGGATTGATGACATAATTCAACCAATTTGCTGACCTTATCATGCATTAGGAAGTAGTGAGGGAAAAATATCTGGATGAATTTGATGGATTAGGCTTCCACTAGAGTTGATTTAGTGATGTCTAAGTGTCTAAATGATAAGCTGTTTCCAAACACAAATGGAGGAATCAGAATGTGAGTTAGAGCTATAAGGATGTGAATGATTTAGACACAGACAGAAGGGGCTGAGGGAGAAAATAAATGAGTCTCAAAGACTGTTGACTGCATCTTAGGTTCTCCCTGGCAGAATCAGAGCAAAAGTTTGGGAGATGATCCCAGGATGAGCCATTTGGGAAGTGTGGAGGGAAGAAAAGGAAGGGGGCATCAATCAATAGGGTTCCACAGGAGCAAGGGGGCTCATGCTGCTTGGGGTTGCTAGGGAGCTCAGTTCCAGAGTGCTCTCCCTTGGAAGAGAGCTAGGACTTACCTTCTAACTCTCTCCATCACTGGATGAGGGCTGTTCCTGGCTCCCAGGTTGTTAATAGAGAAAACCCTCTACAGACAGCGCCCATGGTACAAACAAGCATCATCGAGGAGACCAGTTGATGCGGACGGGTTAATGAGAAAGGCATCCATGCGCTCTGCTGTCATTATGAACAGAAATAAAACCCAATTCTTTTGGAGGGTTTGCTTACCGAAAGTATATAAAGGAAAGACTTCTATAATGTAAGGGGGATTTTTAATTGTTCTTTTTAAACAAAGACACACGTAATCCTGGGGACAATCATTCTTTTGGTCTTTATGGATTGCCTAAAACTCAGATTCCACAGGATCAAGAGTACTTGCCAGAAATACAACAATAGGAAAAATTCAACGAAATCTAGAAGAAGTTTACAAAATCCAAACTCTTTATATCACAGAAAGTATACAATTGCTAGGTATGCAAAAATTCAGGGAAAAATGATCCAGCATCAGAAGGAGAAAAAAAATCAATAGCCTACCCACAGAAGACAGAGATGTTGAAAACTATTATTCTCGTGTTTAGGCATTCCCAAGGAAAAGGGGGACAGAATGGATAAGCAAAGAAATGTGAGCGATTCTGGCAAGGAATAAAATGCTTCATGAGGACCTGGAAATCAACATTAGGCAACCCAGAATTAATCATTCATTCATCTAACCGACATTCCCCCAGAGTGGATTCTGTGCAGAGCTCTGTTCTGGAGCATGGGACACAGGGCTGTTGGACAATTCACATTCTAGTGCCAAGACATGGAATATATATTTACATAAATATAAGGCATCATGTCAGGCAATAATTACATGGCCTGCAGGAAAAATAAACAGGCTGTAGAGATGGAAGTTTTCAAGGGAATGCTATTCCAGATAGCAATTTCCTGGAGACAGAATAAGACCTTACCACCCGCCACCCCCCCCCCCCAAGGACCACAGGCCCCTGGGGAAGACTTGTGTCAGAATGTGGGCAGATAGGGGAGCCTGGGTGGCTCAGTAGGTTGAGCTCCCGACTTCAGCTCAGGTCACAATCTCACAGTTCCTGGGTTTGAGCCCCATATAGGGCTCTGCACTGACAGTGTGGAGTCTGCTTGGGATTCTCTCTCCCTCTCTCTCTTCCCCTCCCTGCTCACACACTCTCTCTCAAAATAAATAAATAAACTTAAAAAAAAAAGAATAGGGTGGATAAAGCCAGAGCTAGGGGGAGCTGGCCAGGCTCCTGGGGCACTGCTGAGGGGCTGGGGAGGAGTTTTTTTTGGGGGGGGGCAGGGGAGCTGCCCATCACGGTGCATGTTCACTCCCACCTCTGATGGAGATGGCTTCTCCTTGCCAAGGTAAAGCCAAGGCAGCCTGGAATCGAGACCTTTGCCCTCCGGACGCTCTGGGACCAGGTGTACAGATCCCTGTGGCAGAGGAGAACCTGGAATAACAGATCCAAGGGGCTTCTAGAGTAGAAGCTCCTCTCCCCTGTCCCCGGTTAAACAGGGAAAGCCTCAGGAGTGGTGAGCCGAGTTGAGCAATGACCCTCTTCTCCGTCAGTTCCAGTGAAAAGGGACAGATGGACATGTACAGGAATGTCTTATTGCCCCCTAGGACAAGAGTCAAATTCTCTTATCCAAGGGCAGCTTCATTAGTTTACAATGGCCAATGTCTTTAACTTTTAGTTTGTATTTAGTTTAGTTAGTATTAGTTTAAAAAATTTGTTTTTCATGAAACACAGATGTAGGTCTTAAAAGGAAATTCATGCTTACAGTACAAATATGTGTGTAATTTCAAACATTTTGGAGCAAGGTGGGCTAGGCTTAGAAAAAAAAAAGCATGTTCCCCCACCCCCAGGACACCTGAGTGTTCCCCCCTTTCCCCCTTCATGACTCCTTTCCACGGGGGTCCCGCCCACCAACACACAAGCACACGCAGGGCTTCCTGTCAGTGCTGCTGCTGAAGTCGTGCAAGAGGTAAGACCAGATCCTGGAGACAAAGATCAGTGGCTGGTGTGCAGGATCAAAGAGGCGTCGGGGTCTTAGACACCACGAAGGGTTGGGTGAAAGGGTGAAGGGAAAAGACCAGAGGGGAGGCGTGCACCTGGAGAGGAGGCACAGCCACGCACACAGGCAAGCACATGCACGGACGTCCCGCACACGCCAAGTAGGGAAGAGGGAGGAATACAGAGAAGGGAGCCATGCACCAGAGTTGCCTGGTTAATCAGCTCTCCCCTTCTTTCCTCCTCCATTTCCTTCACCAACTGTATTCATTTGGGAAACTATTACCTGGATTTTACAGCAAAGAGTGGCTAAAGTTTTCCTCAGAGTCAGAATAATCTGACCAGCGGAAGGAAGGTAGGGCTGTATTGAGGGCGTGGTTTCCTTCTTGTTCCCAGCCGCCCCGCCATCTTGCCAGTTCTGGGGAGGAAACACTAGGGTGGGCTTTCTGTCCAGTTTTCCTTCACAGAGAAAAGCAGAAGATGTTCCTGTGCGATGGAAGGTAGAGATTTTTGTATGAGTAATTTAATAAGGGAGCATATGCAAGAAACACATACTCGCAGATATCTCCAAACTCCGCATCATCTGGTTTGAGCACATCTGTGACTCGATGACTTGTTCATTTGTACGCCAGGCCTTCTCCAGGGCAGGGCCCGCACCACAGTCTCAGCAGCTCTGCAAATGGCATCACAGGTGCTCAATCTCTCTGTCTTGGGAAGCAAGTGCTGCAAAGAGGGGAAAACAATCAGTTGTAAGGGAAGAGGCAAGTCTCACGAAAAAATCCATTACTTAGAAAATACTGGTTGTCTTGGCTTTGAAGAGGCCCACTTGCTTTAAGAAGTATTTTAGTTGCATTGGGTGGGCCAGACCATTTTTTTTAAGTTTATTTATTTATTTATTTTGAGATAGAGAGTGACAGAGAGAGTCGGAGCAGGGGCGAGGCAAAGAGAGAGGGAGAGAAAGAATCCCAAGCAGGCCCCATGCTCAGTAAAGAGCCCAACTCG
Organism: Felis catus; assembly: GCF_018350175.1. NCBI lineage: Eukaryota > Metazoa > Chordata > Mammalia > Carnivora > Felidae > Felis > Felis catus. Next base: position 236,488,895 of record NC_058368.1, on the reverse strand, counting down.
GGGGTCAATACCACGACCATGAGATCATAACCTGAGCTGAAATCAATAATTGGATGCTTAACTGACTTGAGCCACCCAGGCTCCCAGAGGCAGAACATTTTGAATTCACTCTTGGGGAAGTTGATTCTCAAAGCTCAGCCCAGAAGGATCCCGTTCATGCAGAAGTTCTGTCTTCTAAATTCCCGACTATTCCTTGGCATTGTACAAGTCTTCCAGATGTCCTGTTCCAGAGGCAGAGTGCTAGATCCCAGCATAGAGTGTTTGTGAATGATAGGCAGGTCTAGAGCCAGAAAGATAACTCATATAAGAATTCCACCAGCCTGTGCATTGGAGAGTTGAATTAGTTTCTCACTGGCTGCACACCAGGGCAACCCCTTTAAGCTCTCTCCGTCTGTGTTTTCAGCCATGAAATTAGGACTTGGAGCTCCAAGGACTCTCTCAAACCCAGAACCGTCTGCCACGACTCACGACCACCTACAGGTTCTCAACATGAGAAGCCCACCTACACTGTGTTTTCCCCATCATCACCAGGGATTCCTTGAAGCAAGAAACGTCTTCAATTCCGGAATGCCAAGGGGACAGTCCCAACCCCTGACGGGAGCCATGTCTCTGTTCTTTTCCAGAGATTCTCCAAATACTTGTTTCTCCTCAGGTCCTTGAACTGCTATAAAATATACCTGGGAGTCAGTCTTCCATAGTGTGTCCCAACCTTGTGCTGCTTACAATACAAAACAGGATCTCGACTAGGAACTAGTTGAGAACACGAAAATGGAAACCCGTCCATGGTTCCAAAAATGTTTTCCTCCCTACATAGGAATAAAGTAATAATTTAAATATAATTCTTTATGCAATTACAAAACTCTTCTGATTTTAATTCTATGTAGGTATTTTATAACTTTTGAATTACGTTTTCCTCTCCGAATGCTCATTTGTGTGTAAATTCCTGTTTCTGAGGAAATACATCAACCACTGCTAACGTAGTTCCTGAACCATCAAGAGTTTATGTTTAAACATTACAAAACGCAAACAGATCATCACAGGTTTTTTTTTCTTTTTTTAACGTTTATTTATTTTTGAGAGAGAGAGAGAGAGAGAGAGAGACAGAATCCAAGCAGGCTCCAGGTCCCTGAGCTGTCAGCACAGGGCCTGATGTGGGGCTCAAACTCACAGACCGCGAGATCATGACCTCTGAAGTCGGACGCTGAACCGACTGAGCCACCCAGGTGCCCCAATCATCACAGGTTTTGGAAGTGACGAGTGATTTTTAGAGACATGTTGCGTGCAACACATCTAAATGAATATGACGATTAAAGAAGACAATAAAATAATAGAAACCCTAGCACACAACACCCGCTGCTGAACACCTGTGGACGGAGGGAGAGTGCGTGGAAGCAGAGAAGAAGAAATGAGATGTACGGAATCTGTGTCGTATCATCATTTTGTCCACTCAGGAGAGGAAATGCACTCACGACGGTTTAAGGTAAAGTGATGTATTATGTCACGAGAGAGACCCGCCACCGCTGTAGTCACACGTCAGTGATTACCAGGCGCTGGGGCCACTGCGGGGAGGAAACGCCAGCGCGACACGCAGGCCTCTGCTGTCCGCGGCTCCTCCAGCTGCTGCACGTGCATCACAGACACTGACCACGTCCCGCACGCCAAACAGCGTGTCCCTTTTCCGCTCACGGGAGCCGAATCGGTTTTCTCTCCTTGGAGGAAAGCAGCTCCATTTACATTGACCGACCGGTTCGTATAAAAAAAAGCCTGATGTCAAGAAACCCATTTGCTCTTTAATAAAAGTTATCCTAACGTCTGAAACGGCTGATTTATGGGGAGCCTGTCGTCGCCTCGACCGCCTGCCACTTTCTCCTCGCCATTAGAAGCCCAAGACAGGTCACGACATTTAACGCTGGGCTGGAATAATAATGCCGCTCCTGGACAACACGCCGTTTGTCTCATTTAAATAATGAACGCGATTGGTGGAAATCGCCGTCTGTAACCCTAACCCACAAAAGAAATGACAAACACACCGCAGTGAATAACGAGCTGCACGTTGACAGGTACCACGACCTGCTTGCTGCAAATGGCCGGTCCTCTATTTACCTATTTAACCTTCACAAAGCGGATCTGATAAAAGTCCGGATGGTTCGGAGACAGAAAAATGAAAATGTTTTGCTGAACATGCTCTGATAAGGGGCTCTGCTGATGCTGGTGGTGGCGGGGGTGGTGCCCTTCTGATCGGGGGCTGCTCTACGCGGACACCCCCACCCGCACCCAGATGTCAGCCCCACTTGGACGTGCAGAGGGGCAGGATATCACCCCGAGGTCACCTTCGCCTTGAAACCTGCAAGGCTCCCGGAGCAGCCAAGCCACGCTGCCGTCTGCGGACCACACTCCCTTGCCGCCACCCCAGGGCTCGGCTGACCGCTGACGGGGAGCTGGGTCGCCTGGCCACTGACCCTGGGGCTACTTGCAGGTGGCAGGTTCTGGGGAGGCCGGGGGTGTGGGGGCAGGACGACTGGGACGGAGCTCCTTTTTTGGGTAACGAGATGCAGGTAAAAATGAGGAGACTCACCCAGAGTGGGCAGAAGGGGCAAAATAAAAGTTCCTTTCACACACGGTTTTTGGGAAGAGGGTGAAGGCCTAGGATCACGTTCTTAGGAGAGATCTGGAGCCCTGGGGGCGAAGCAGGGTGACTCCATGACCTACATTCACTGGACTGGTTTTGGGGATGGACTCCTCTGTTACGAGGAGCCAAGTTGCCCGCTCACTGCCCAGGCCCCTCTCTCCAGCCGGTGCCACCCCTGCTGGGGCAGGGGTGGGGGGCGACGGTAAGGCTGGGGCCTAAGACCTGAGCCACAGGGTTCTGTGGGTTCTGTGGGGACGGTTCCCGGCAGACAAGCTGGGGGCAGATTGGCCGTCCTTCCTCTTCCCGGTGCCTCTTAGGTCACTTTGCACAAGGACGTGGTGGCCTGTGCAGCACGGAAGCCAACTGCCCCTGTCCCTCTGGGGACAGCCAGGCTCTCCAGTGCAGGGACCGCGTAGGTCACCTTTTTGTAACAGAGTCAGTCACGTGTTAGGGAGCCGGCTTATGGTCTCAAAGCTTCCATTTTTAGTGTAAAAACTCTAATAACAGCACTGACTTCATATGAGTTGTTCTAAGGAGTCTGTGAAATGGAGCACATCCTCTCAGGGAAGGCAGGGGAGGTGATCCCGGGTGACATGATATCTCTCCTTCCTGGAGACCCCCTCTTCCCCGGCCCCCTCCTCCCAATCAGCTGTGTTTGTAAGGTCACATAGTGTCCCTGAGCCCCGTGCCCTCTGTCTGCTGGCTCCCTTTCTTGGCATCAGTGACCAGGACCAGAAGCTGCCCTCCTATCTTCGCACTTTCCTGGATGGTTCAGTTGGATGCCCCACTCGCCGAGAGTACTCAAGATGTCTAAAGTGTGTTACACAACCATAATTCCCTCTTCAAAAAATCTTGCTTCTGGCATGTCCACTTGGGTCCGTGGGATCTGCGTCCTCCCAGCCCGGTAGTGGTGGGGTTAGCGTCTGTCCACGTGGGGTCATTTCAAGTGTCTGATGAGAAAGAAAGACAAAAGGAGACAAGAGGTCTTCCGGGCTGAGGCAAGGGTGTCGTCACGTCTGCCCCACTGAGCAGACACCTGAGACAGTTTTGACAAGGGGACCCCTGCGTCTGCACGGAACGCTGGTCAGCAGTAGTTGGTGCACACTGGCACCTCGCTCGGCAGCACGACCCTGGTGGGGCCAGCCCTTGGGTCTGATTGCTCCCGGCAGGTACTCGTCCTTTGCTAGCCCTTGGTCAGCTGTTTCATATCTAACCGGTGATCCTTTGTAGGAATGGAACCTACCTGCTTAATGATTTCCGACCGCATCGGTGTTAAATCATTGTGGTGTTACGGACGATTATCGTATCTGTGAAGTCTCCCCTGCTCACCTTCCTCTATGGATACCGTAGAATTTACAAAATGATGTTGCCCTACCCCCAAACTGTGAGATTGTAAACTAAGGAATAGTGCTATACAATATGGCTGATTCCTATGTGGTTCTCCAGATACACTTCATCACATGCTAGTCCTCTTGCGAAACAATGGCAAGCTGACCCCTATGACTGCGGTGTGATTATGCAGAGATAGGATAGTGTGGTCAGGCAGCATAAATTTAATCATGGGGCTCAAGCGTGTTGCCTAGCTTGAGTGAGCAACTCAGTCTTTCCAGGACTCAGTGAAGTCATCTGGGTAATGGGGTGCCTCAATGTTCACCGTATCGTGCTGATGGACATGACATAGTACACACGAAGCCCGCAGACGCCTCCTAAGGTAACGGTGATGAGCACACAGTACAGGGAGGCTATTATTATTAGTCATTGTGTGCTACTCTCATACCTGGCGTAAGTTAAGAGCAATGGGGAAACTCAATGGTGTTGGGTAAAGCAACATGGTAGGTCCCACCAATGTAACAGGCTGACATCTGCTGGGACACAGTCTTGTACCTCACTGGACCATGCACGCATGACTCTTGAGGGCTTATCCTTCCTATGTAGCTAATGCCTGCTAAAGGGCAATGAATGAATGAACACAAGAATGACATTTTCCTATAGGTTTGAATTTGTAACTTTTGGAGACGCCCCATCACAACTTTTTACAACCGAGATGTCCTTGGTCATTGTAACGCATTCAGACAGCGTTTCGTTTGAGGTTTTAGAAACTTATTGTTATCGTTTTGGCTATTATGTCCAGTTTCCTAAGTTGTTGGTGTTCTTGTTGTTGTTGTTTGTCACTCAACTTTGTAGGACTGAACAATGGGTGACGATGATATCATACCATGTTGGCTAGATGACACATCAGTCCACTTCTGAACGCAGAAAATGACGCAGAAAAGAAGAAAGAAAAAAATTAAGATTAATCTAAGCATTGTTTTTTTGCCAATCCGTTCTAATATTTGAAAAGTTTCTGGCAGTATCCTTGAAAAATTTACATACGTCCTGAACGCTTGCCTGCCGAATACCGGTAACCCGGCGTGATAGACAATGGTGAGATTATTAAACGTCAAATATCAGGGTTAATTATGGGAAATCTGACAAAACCCTAAACTGTGTGTGGAGAGGGGAGGGAAGACAGTCTTTTCTGACATTATAATGGCTCAGAAGCCTTTAGTCTGTCAATCAAGGAAGCTGTGAATGGCCTGGAATTCATTTACCATTAGTGGCTGTTCCGTGGGAAGCAGCTAGTGGACACAGTGTTTTCAAATGTAAATCTCTCTGGCATTTCAGACACTGGTGTAGGTGTTGTTTTCCACCTTAATGTATGGAAAACCATCAGTATCTGTGATTACAGCAGGTCCTATCAACTGGTTTTGTGAGACACTGTGATCACGCAAAATAACCAAGGGCTTGCTGGGATATGGATTTCCTTTGTGACCTATATATGTGGGAAATTAGCATATGCCAAATGTGTCACACGCCCTGCCTGCTGTCAGAGTGCCGGGCCTCAGGTCTCCCTTAATGCGCGGTGAAGGTACCTATCGGCTTAGTCACTCCGCCACTATTTTTATTTCTAAAAATAGTGAGCATCCTGGAGCCCAGCAATGAGACTTCTCGGGATTGCTTGGCAAAGTTTTTTTTCTTTTTGCATAAAACTGCCAATCCGCTGGGCAGCCACTGACCCAGTCTTACTGAGCGATGCTCGCTCGAAATCAGACTGCCTTGGATTGTTTCCCCAAATGCCGAAAAACCTGAGATTATGTCCATTTCTTTACATAAGCGTACTGAAAGTTTAAAACTTACAAGTGAGATGTCAAATAACTCTCCTGAGACAGACGTTCTTATGCCCAACACATATTCTCATGACAATTTATATAGTTTTTAAAGTGGATTTCTTCTTTCCCATAATCGAGTGACTTTAAGAATTAGCTTCACGAACAGACCCCCACAGGGGTCTCAAGGCTGGAACTGAGGCTGACATTTACCGGGCACCTAGCAGTAGGTGAGTGTGAAGGCCACAGCACAGGGGCGAATGCAAAGGAAAATCTGAGGGGGCTTTGTGGGGCACTGCATGTAGCCACAATTAGAATATGTGCACATGTGAAAGGGAGAGAGTCCCTGGGGTGAAAAGTCACCTGGCCACGAAGCTGGTACAAACATTCTACATGCTAGCAGCTCACAGTCTCCTGGTACAATTGGTGACAGAGAATTCAGCCCTCCAACCTCTAAAGGGACACTGGAGCCTGGAGGAGAGGTGGTACCCCTCTTATGGCGACCGACGCGTTGTCGGGACAAAGGCACGGATGTTGTGGGAGCCAGGCTTCCGGAGGCTCGGTGGAGACGCGCCTCCACGGGCTCCTGGTGTCCTAAGAGGACAGACACACAGCTGCGCGGTCTATAATGAGGCCACCTCCCTTCACTGCTCTGCAACACCCTTACAACTCTTCGTTGCAAATGGATCTGCAACTGTGGACGGGAAGCACAATTGAAAGTGAAGACGTCTAGGATGCCACGGTCTAATTTGTTTGCATTTTATGCCTCATCGGTCCTGCCTGGCCTCCCCCACGAGGAGGGACACACCTGGCATCCGGCAGAAGGACAGTGGCTCTGACACCGTGCAGAGCACGCCGTGGCCACACCTCTATGGGAGAAGCTTCTTGGGCAGGCACGTTCAGACAACAGGAATGCGCCCCAATCCGTCATTGGAACACAGGCCACGGAAAGCTCCGGAACCTGTATTTGACAGAGGGGGTTCAAACCAGGAGCAAAAGAGATATTAGTCAACCGCCTAGCGTGGGGAAGTTTGTAGCATTTTCAGACACGGGTTGTCTGCTCCTTTGACAAACAAAGTAGTTGCCTTGTGACCACACCGTGTATCTCCCATCCTGAGATCAGGTGAGTCATGGAGAAGTGAGCGTCTAAGCGCCACTGTAAATCCCCCGGCCTTGTCCCTCATGGCAGTCAGATTACGTCATCTCCGGTCAGGTCTCTGGTGGGAGCGGGGTCTGAACTGTCCCCTCCAAACAAACGCCATCATACGAAATAGGAAGTTATTTCATTTTGTAGAAAGCTTTTCTACTTGGTGGCAGAGGAATGTGTCTTATTAGCTTATGGCCCACCTGTCACTTCAGACTAGGTCACCCCGCGTGCTGGCGAGAGCGGTTAACCTGGGAATTCTCAGAGGATCACTTTAAGAAATGAGTGTCCGAACGCAGGGAAGCCAAGGGAATATAAATACATGTCCCCCGGATATGGCCGTGTGCCTGTTTGTGTGTGGCCCTGTTTTCAAATGCCCAGCTGCGTGCAGACGTGTGCACCCCACCCCCACAGGCGTACGTTTTAAAACGAAGTGACTTCAAGCTCAGCCTGAGATCAAAACTCACGTCTCATTGTTAGCTACCGAGGCCAATGTGGTAGTGCGATTTTATGGCTTCTACTCTGGTGATGATGTACTTGTCTTTTCGTAAGGACTGAGCTAATCACGTCTTCTATTCCAGTGCTCTGTTTCGTTCTGCTGGGTTTGGGGTCAGGACCTGAGCCGGCCCTGCCTAAGGAGCGCTCCCCTCGGCCTGGATCCACGCACCTGCCCCTCGCTAAGACGAGACTGAGGGCACCTTCGGGCCCTCATGAACTCTCCTACAGACTAGAAAACACTTGATGTTTCAAAAAGTTCTCTGCCATTTCATGGTACCTTTTGCATTAGAGTTTTGAGTGAAGGAAAAAGAAAACGGGTTTGCTACGTGCAGCGATTGGGCCCAGCTTTCAAGCCAGCCCTTCTGAGTAACAAGTAGCCCCGATCTGTGCTCCGTGAGGCTGAGGCCATGCTCCACACGGCCCAGTGCACCTGCCTCTCTCACGTGAACCGCAGTCCCCCTGTGTCCCCCAAGCTCTCCCTCCAGGGACAGCGGGTGATCAGATGGTCTTCCTACCAAACTGATCCATTCAATCCCACGACCTTACTAATCACAGTCGTGTATCTGTGAAGTGCACCCTGTTCTCGTGAGTTAAATGCATTTTTTTGCCAAAAAGTATTATATTAGTACTATAAAAAAAATACCCAAGCAAAAGTGATTTTGTGTCTTTTAATATAATTTTTGTTCTCAGACCATCTCAGTGAATCCATAGTCACTTTTCCAAACTCCTGCTTGCTAATGTTGGAGTTTTATTTATTTTCCATTGCTAAAATGTATTTATTGACCTATGCATTTCAAAGACATCTGATTGTGTATTTAAAACAATTCTCCAACTATAGTTTCTGAATATCATTTTATAAATAAATCGTGTATCATGTTTATTTATTGTTTCAATCGCTAATAATAACTTTTAGAGAATTTGTTTTTATAGAACCTATTAAGAGCAATGGGAAAAAAAAAGTAGTTGAAGGGTAGGTGAAGCCCTTTTTCTGAGAAGTTCTGTAAACTATGTGCTCATCTCTATGAATTAATTTAAGTGAAACCCTGGCTGAAAACATGGGAAATTGTCATGGCTTTTTAAATTCTCTTATCATTTTTTATTTAATAAGAGATAGATTTTCATCTATTGTTTTTGGCTTGAGAGAGAGAGAAAGGGAAGGGGAAGGAAGGAAGGGGAGAGGGAGGGAGAGGAATGGGGAGGGGGAGATAGGGGGAAGGGGAAGGGGAAGGGGGAGGGGGAGGAAGGGAGGAAGGGAAGGGAGAGGAAGAAAAGAGATCCATAATGGTGTGGGAAGCCATTCAAAAATTTGTCAGTTGAATAGCTCTGTGTTTTGCTCATTTGGAAAGGGGTACAAACCGTGCACAACTAGGGCGTCTGGGTGGCTCAGTCGGTCAAACATCCGACTCCTGATTTTGACGCAGGCCGTGATCTCAGTTCATGAGTTCGAGCCTGGAGTCAGGCTTGGGATTCTCTCTCTTTCCCTCTCTGTCCCTTCCCTGCTCGCTCTCTCTCTCTCTCTCTTTCTCTCTCTCTCAGACACACACACACACACACACACACACACACACACACACACACATTAAATAAATAAACATTTAAAAAAAGAACAGATGTGTGGAGAAATGTGGTCAAGCCTTCAATCCCCTTCCTACTGCCAGTCTGGCTACACCTGAGGACAGCCTGATGGCCAGGAGGCACAAATGGTCAGATTCCCATCCTGGTAGTTACTCAGATTTTAGGATTTGGCAAAGGGCTTCCTTTTAAGATTTCAGAGCTGAGTGAAAAGGGACCCGTGGAGATATGTGGTTTTCATATTTTAACAAAAGATCACAAGCTAATGTTTTACAAAAATGTTATTTTTTTCCCCCCTGGAACCAAATTTAAGTTTGTGATCTTGGTATGAATTGGACAATAGCATCAAAGGATAACTGTAAAAGAGACGAAGATATTATTTGTACTTAATATTTTTATTTTATGTTTTTAATTTTTTTAATGTTTATTTTTGAAGGAGAGAGAGACAGATTGTGCGTGGTGGGGGGCGGGGGGGCAGAGAGAGAGGGAGACACAGAGTCCGAAGCAGGCTCCAGACTCCGAGCTGTCAGCACAGAGCCCGACGCGGGGCTGGAATCCACAAACTGTGAGATTATGACCTGAGCCAAAGTCGGACTTTCAACCGACTGAGCCACCCAAGCACCCCAGACTTAATATTTTTATAATAAACATTTGAAAAAATAAGGGGCATGGGTGATAAGGTACTGACCTTTTGTTTTCTGATAACTTCACACAGGAACAAAGTCTGAAGGACAAAGGTGAACAGCTAGCATGCCCATTAAGTTGTCTCCTTGAAACATCAACTGACTCTCTGTTGAGTTCTGGACCGTGACGGGGTCCTAGTCGGTTTCTGTTCACACCTTCTGTGGTCGGGGGTCATGTTTGTGCCCCCAGTGCGGCTGCGTCAGGAGGTGGGATCTCTAAGGAAGCAGTTAAGGTTAAATGAGGTCATAGGGTGGGGGCCCCCATCTGATGGGATCAGTGTCTCTGTAAGGAGAGCCACCAAAGAGCTCCCTCTCGGCCACCCACTGAGGAAAGGCTTTGGGAGGAAGAGCAAGAAGGCGTCCATGTGAAAGCAGGAAGGGAGCTCGTACCGGAACCAAACTCTGCCAGAACCTTGATCCTGGGCTTCCAGCTTCCAGAACTGCTTGAAAATAAATGTCCCTTGTGTAGGCACTCAGTCTACGGCACTCTGTTATGGCAACCTAGGCCGATTAACTCAGTGAACAAACGCTGTTATTCTATTTACCTGGTCTCCCTCCCAGCCTCACCCCTGGGAAGCAGACCCTCACCCTCGTGGCAGAGATCTCTGTGGTATTTGCAGATTGATCCATTCCTAGTTCCAGGAACAGAGCCCCTGTGGGGAGCCCCTGCGGACACTCCCCAAGCGTCTGTTCGAGGCAGAGTGTTCCGGGAACCCAGTAGACTGCTCCTCTGAACGTGCTCCCCATGGCCCTATCCTGTCTCCACTCTTCCAGCTCGTGGGGGGCCTCTGGTCCTGTTTTGGTTGGAAGCCATCCCTGAAGCCTCCTCGCTGCACACACTGATGCTCCCCGTACTCCTTCACGTTCCCGTGAAGTTCTTGCTGGCCAGTGTGCCCTTGTCACCATCGTTGCATGTTGGCTCTACTTGGAAATTCACTGTTAGAACGTATTTGTCATATTTTACACGTTCCTTTAAAAACCAGCAATGCGTATGTAGATCTCTTCGTGAACGTGGCTGTGCCACTTACCGCCAGCTCCACGAGTTAAGTTACTGAAGCTCTCTGCACTGAGTCTCATCTCCAAGTGGCGAGGAGGGGTTCTCTGCCACATCGTGGGGCCACAGGTTCAATGGCATCTCACACATCCACTGCCTAAGACTGTGTGCACATAGCAAACAGGGGCTCCCAAGGTGTCCCTTCATGACAACACCCCCCTTCCCAGCATTCCCATCTTCCTTTAAGAAGCCACATGTGGGGCAACTGGGTGGCTCAGTTGGTTGATCGTCTGATGTCGGCTCAGGTCATAATCTCACTACTTGTGATTTCGAACCCCGCACCAGGCTCTGTGCTGACAGCTCAGAGCCTGGAACCTGCTTCGGATTCTGTGTCTTCCTCTCTCTCTGTCCCACCCCGACTCCCACTCTGTCTCTGTCTCTCTCTCTCAAAAATAAACATTAAAAAAAAAAAAGCCACATGTTCCCGCATCCAAGCTGAGCCTTAGTAGTTTGGTCATCATTAGGTATAAACTGGCTGACAACTTGGGCAACACAAAGTCTTCTTTCCTCGAATGTGCTAATGTGTTAAAGGTGGACAATTAACACCAGGAAATAATTTATACATGAAAGAAAGGAACAATTCATGTACATGAAGTGACAATACTTCTCTCTGACACACAGCAAACACTTAGTTTACTGCAGGCACTGCTCAGTGCAGGGACACACAATTAAAGGAAAAACAAGGGGCACCTTGCTTGCTCAGTTGGTTGAGCACCCGACTTCGGCTCAGGTCATGATCTCACAGTTTGTGAGTTCGAGCCCCGCGTCGGGCTCTGTGCTGACATCTCGGAGCCTGGAGCTGCTTCAGATTCTGTGTCTTCCCCTCTCTCTGCCCCTTTCTTGCTCATGCTCTGTCTCTGTCTCTCTGTCTCTCTCTCTGTCAATAATAAATAAACATTAAAAAAATAAAAAAAAATAAAAGAAAAACAAAAACAGCTTTGCAAACATTAAGCATGACAAGGGATGGGATAAGACTTATTTTTGCCTTTCTATTTTCAGGATCTCAATCCCAATCCACAGAGGCAACCACTCTGCCTCCAGGGCATTATGGTTGTCAGAGAAGAAAGTCAAAGCAAAAGACACAGTTAATATTCACTTTTCATTGTTTTCTCATTTTTACTTTCAAAATAAATGCTTGCGGCTTCTGCAAGAAAAAGGCTGTGCATAGAGTTTCCTGTAATGAGTAGTGACAAGAGGTGAGCGGGTGCGCATCTGGGCACTGGCTTTAGTTCCACCGCAGGTCCCTTGGGCCCCCCACGAGGACCACGTGGAGAGGAGGAGAAGGCAGGGCCGCAGATGGCTCCACGAGCAAACCTTTGGCATGCGTGCCGATGGAACACGGGACCGATCTTCCCGAAAGGAGGATAAGGCAGAGCAGTGTGCAAGGGTATTTAGGTACCTGTCTAGGGCTCAGGAGAATCGCCCAGAGGTGAACCTGACCGTTCACGGTCGCACACCCAGAGGGATGTACGGTCTTGTACGCTCAACGAAAATGCAAAAGCAAGGGCACCACAGCCGCCCAGGCCTTACGGGCACGTGCACTGCTGAGCGTGGGAGCTGACGAGTATGTCCCAAGGAAAGGAGACTGGGAGGGTTGTAGCCCATTCTGAGCCCGACTCTAGGACAGCAGTATCCACAAACGCGTATCCAAACCTATGTTGGAGACCGAAGTCACCATCGCGCTGCCTGTTAGCAGTGAGGGGGGGACCCTTACAGACAGCTCTGCTTCTCTATGTAATAATGATGTCATTACAGTGGTGATCCTTGTTTGTCTAGATGGCCCCGTGCGGTTTTTGCCCTGGGGGCTGTCAGTGCTCACTGCTTGAATTAACACCAGGCGGTCGGTCCTCTGAGCCCTGGGATCCACCAAGATGGTCTTTCTGTTGCCATGGTTTTGCAGCCATTGATTTCCTGGCTACCCTGAGGAGGGAGATGCAACGTGTAGTGTGCATTTTACTGATTTCGTCAACACGTTATTGTTTTATTTTGGGCAGTGACTTAGAAACTCACACCACGTGCACAGAGCCTCTGCCCTTGTGAATGTAGAGAAAACCCAACCCCTTGTGCCCACCTGCCCGTGAGCCTGGCACGGTGGGGTGTCAGCAGCATCGGGCCTGCGTGGTTTGCAGGCTAAGTCACTGCACGGCTTGGAGTGACCATGGCTTCCAGCGCTCACACGGCCATGTAGACACGGGCTGAGGACACAGAGAGAGCCCAGGACAGGCAGCTCTTATCACCTATGGGCCAGCTAAGACCAGCACAGCTAGTGGAACCTATTCTGAAAGCATCTCATTTATGTGTCTGTGCCTGTTGCCCTGGTGTTGAAGCTGAACACCCCACAAATGCCATGCCCACCCGAAGGTTCCAGTTTGGGGGTTTATTTCCTACAGTCTTAAGCACACGCACACAGATACTATAAGAAACGCTATTGATCCCTATTCTTTGTCATATTGTCATGCACTGTCTCATCTAAACCCTGTGAGAAGGTATGATTATGATCCCATTGTTCAGATAAAAACAACTGAGGGCCACTCTGGCAACTGAGTGGATGCAGATCTAGAAGGTTCCACCCTTCTCCATCTTGTATCAGAGCAAGCAATGTGTTGAAGGCTGACGTTTCCTTCGTGCTCCTGGAGAAGACTCAACATGTGGCCATGCTGACCTCAAAGCAGTGGACTGGGAAGGCTGGAATATCACCGTGGCATTTCTGCATGCTGTGGTATTGAAGCTTCCCTCTTGTGGGCTTGGCAGCTTTATTGGAAACCGGAACAGTGTCTGTATCTACAGAGAGAAGGGAAATATGGCCAAATGGGGGGAAATCTCTACCCAGCCAGAAGGTAAGACTGCACCCCCAAGCGTCTGTGATCTTATGACCCGTGGCGAGAGATACAATGAGGGTCACTAGCATTCTTGATAACTTGCTGATTTCTTCCATAATTGTGGTGCTCAGAATCTAAGAGCTTGGTCTCTTGCACTTAACCTTGAAAATACCATGTGCAAGAGTGATGGCCGACCTCCCCTGGTGAAAAGCATGTGTGCAGGGAGAAGAAGAGAAGAAGGGCTGTTGCACAGGATGGGCACAACCAAAGCAGGGCCAGCAATGTTGAGCCATGTGCACAGAACACAAGCTGGGAGTGAGGAGTTTTAGACTCGGGGCCGTTGATGGGTATGGCAAGATCAGTTCCTTTCCTCAGTGGGTCTCTACCATGCCACACAAACAAACTACACTTGACTGTGAGCGTGAGGAGGGGGCGCTGCTGGATGTGACGCACCTGAAGGCGAACCCGTAGCTCCTGCTCTGAACGCGACGCCAGGGCCCTGCCGTCAGAAGGACGCAAAGCAACAAGCTGAAGAATGTATAGTGGTGTCTCGGAGGTTCCTTTCGAGAGCTTCTGGTTTGCTTTTAGACAGCATGGCTGTCCTGATGAAGCCAGAGAGTCATCTGGGGGCTCAGAGCAATGCTTCTGCTCAGGACGGGAGCGCGTCCAGTATGGACGATGCTTCGAAAGAGGCGTCTTGCCGCAAGACCCACACCTGGCACTTGAGGTGCCGGCACGGTTACTGATGAGAAAGGCTGTTTGACAAGCTCAAGATCCTTCAGATCCCATCTCCTCCGCTAGACTGAGGCATGTGTTACCAGAAGGCGGAAGGGGACGCTGACATGGCCAAGATAACATAAAGCAGTTCCCTTCCTGGACCATAAATCTCCATGAGAAGTTGGGAGAGTGGACATGTTCACTGAATTTCATCACGGGGCTGTGTCTTCCCCTCTTTCTTTTTTTAAACCCCCTGTTACTTGTATGATTAAGGCACTTTTGCCCGACCTTGGAACCTGACAAGAATCAGTGTGTTGCCTGAAAATGATTTCAGCTTCAAAACATTTGACCTCCGATGATGCTCATCATTTAACCTATTATACAAAGACCCTCCCTAAGAATGACACATCACTTTTGGGCCACCCTCTGGGAAATACCCTTGGTTACATAAGAAGAGAAAGACCAAAGTCCGATGACACTGGATGTAATCACTCTGAAATATTTATTAGTAACTTTGGTCCATAATAAAGAAAATTGTAATTAATTATCAAAAGATGAGGGTGAAAATAAAGCATTCATAAATAAATAAGGGCTGCACGCCCTGAAGATCACCTTTGTTTATGTGCGTCTCATAACTCACCCTGCTTCTCACAGGATATTGTTAAAAACACCAAGCACGCTAGCTCGTCTACAGTAGGCACTCAATAAGCCTCTGCTAATTTTGAATATTTAGTAATGCATAGTACCGAATTCCTTTTGGGTTGCCTTCTTAGCAAACAAAAACATATGTTTACCTTTACTGTCTTGCTGCTGAAAACAAGACTTGTATTTGCATCCACCGGTAACCGTTGATTAGATCTGCTACTATATAGAACAGATTTTGTCAGTCACAGTGTTCAAGTTCATCGGTACTTACTGATGGCTAGATATACCCAATCATCCCCACACCGAGGAAATGAACAAGTCTACTGTTGGCGATTTATACATCTCAACTAACAGATTTCTGACCTTGTTCCTTGTTTTCAGTCTATTAGAGTTTTCTTCAGGAGGATGTGTTCACATATAAATCAGCTTGTTCAATTAACGCATTTTCTCGGAGCACAACCGGATCCTTCACTCAGCCAGGACTCCGGAGGGGAGCCGGGTGTGTGAGGGATGCTGAGGGGTGAGGAGGGCCTTTGTCACCCTCAGAGGCTCAGGGAGAAAAATGTGGGACTTGCTTCTTCCAAGGGTGAAGAATAAGGAGACTTTTGAGGGGGATTTTGAGGGATTAACCCCAAGTGGGGAGGCGATTCAAGAAGCAAGGCTGTCTGCAGAGGACAGATTTGGGGGAATAAAACCACATCGAAAGGTCATTGGAATACGAAACAAGAAAATTATTCTTTTTTTTTTAATGGTTCAAATTTTTGAAAGCAGGGTGATCAATTAGAGGTTATTGACAAATACCAAATCTAAGCCACCGTACCTTCTTGAGTCATGCTGTGTAATCACTGTGAATATTGATCATCTCTATTTCTGTTTTCTGACCTTCAACATTTGCTTTTTTTGATCTTTTTTTCCTATCACCTGAGCTAGCAAAAATGAAAATGTGCAGAAATGGCTTTACGTTATATTCTTCTCATGCATGTCACACAGAGATGGCTGGGATAACATGTGAAGCCAAGATCGAAAACTGATTGGAAAAATATCATGAAAAATACCACATCTGCACAAAACCCCTTAAAACGCCAAACATTTCCCCAGACCCTATAATTGAAAAATAAAGTAAAAAAAAAAAAAAAAAACATCTGCCATGATGTTTTTAAAAGCGAGACACTTGCATCCCTGGCTCCCGTCTGTGTCTGTGGCTGTTCTTTCTCAGTCAGAAGCCGGGAGGTGGGACGCTCATTGATATTAACGGAATTCAGCATTTGCAGAACCTTTTCCTCCTTGCCCATCACGTTCTCCACTGTTCCACGCCACCATCAGCGCCGAGAGTAGGGCAGAATGATGCCCTACTCCCTAGGGCAGAATGATCCGCCTACTGGAAGAACGCCGGAGAAGCAGCAGCCCGGGATGCCCCACTGAGCCCAGCCTGCAGCAAAATGGCAGCAGGATTGGTAACAGGTGAACACAGGTGTTCCCGTAAAATCCACGTTGGCAGAACAAGAGGTGCAGGCTGATTCTTGGGTACAGATTCTCCACTGAGAGACCGCTAGGAGAGAGACAGGCAGGCCAGCCCAGAGCCTTTTCCTCTCAGCCTGACCTACCCAGGGTGACTGTCACTTGTTAGTTCAGTCCCCGCCCCCCTGCCTTTCGGGTATTTATTGGAAGGAAAACCAAGGCCAGGTGTTGGCATCGGCATCATTGAGACAAAGTTCTCCTGGTCATCTCATGTCCATATCCCTTCTGTAAGTCAGCTTCTTGAGATGGGATGATCAGAGGCATTTCTGATCAGCAATATGGCTGAGCGCATGGCCCACTGTTCTGGGCGGTCTTGTTATTGCCAAAGGTATGCTGACATGGGGCGCCTGGGCGGCTCAGTTGGTTAAGCATCCGACTTCAGCTCAGGTCATGATCTCACAGTCCGTGAGTTCCAGCCCCGTGTCGAGCTCTGTACTGACAGCTCAGAGCCTGGAGCCTGCTTTGGATTCTGTGTCTCCCTCTCTCCCTGCCCCTCCCCCAGTCATGCTCTGTGTCTCTCTCTCCCAAAAATAAATAAACATTAAAAAAATTTAAAAAACACAAACAAAGGTATACTGACATTCTAACTTCCAGTATCTGTGACTTCGACCTTATTTGGAAATAATGTCTTTGCAGATGATCAGGTTAAGGTGAGGTCACAAAGGTGGACCCCTAATCCAGTAGGTCTGGTGTCCTTATAAACATGAGACATTTCAAGATAGACACACACACAACGAGATGTCACATGAATATTGGAGTCACACTGTCACAGCCCAGGAAGGCCAGGGATTGCCAGAAAACCACCAGCCTCAGGGGACTGGATCAGGTCCCCACTGGAATCTTCAGAGCAGTGGCTCTGGTGACACCTTAATTTTGGACTTCTGGCCTCAAGAGCCTTGGGAGAACACATTTCCGGTGTTTGAAGCCAGCTGGTTCGTGATACTTTGTTACAGCAGCCCTGGCAAAGGAGTGCTGGCCGCTCGCGGAGATTCACTTTCCAGCACTGAAGACGCCATTCCTGTGTGACACCACCTGGCTTGGGCTCCCGACTAGGTGGCCACAAGGGGGAGAGTCATGGAGTCGGGCCTGCTTTACCCCCTCCATCTCAGGCAGCCTTGTGAAAATGGCTGGTTTCCCCCAGAAAGTCTGTGCTGGCTAGAAACGTCCCCCCGTTCCTCCCTCTTACCCAGAAAAAGCCTCCGAAAGCCCACCATCCTTCCTCTCCTACAGTGGACCACTGAGGCACAGCAGCGGCATGCAGGAAGCTGAGCGGGAGGCTTGCGACCCGGCCACGCGAGATGCTCAGTCCCCACTGTTAAATTCTATCACGAGGTCGCCTTAACTCACGTGAACGTAGCTTCTAGTTTGCGGAAGTTCATGGCCCCTCCGCCGTCTTCAACACGGGGTTCCGAAGGAAACGTAACTGGGATTCTTGGCCGCGTAAGAGTTGACACTGCATTGTGTTTGATTCACTACTGTGTTTTCTTAAAGTGCAGGGTACAAGCACTCCCTCTGTCTCCGGAATTTGTCAAAGACGCGGATGACAGGCAAGCTGGAAATCGCGCCTCATTCATAATGAAGGAGTGCCTGGTGGTACAGCCATGTTTTCAAATGCACATTTTCAGGCTCACGTATCGGAGATTGGGCATGCAAGAGACACAGCCCTTTGTGGGCATTCTGTGTGTGCCATCCCGGGCCAGGGTGCTGTGATGTCCTGATAAGGTGGATACACAGGTGTGCATGTGCAGCGGGGTCAGGCAGCAGTGAGCTAAGGATGCCCTGGGGATTTGGAATGGCAAAGGAGCTCCTGATACTGATGGGATCCTAGATGCAAAGATGGGGACAGGCAGGGAGGGTAAACAAATCCCACTGCTTTCTGTGTAAGAGCAGTGAGTATTTTGTAGAAGGTCGTCTATGAATGCAGAATGTATCGCCAGCAGTTCATTTATTTTTGAGAGAGGGAGAAAGAGAGAGCAAGCGGGAGACAGGAAGAGAGAGAGGGCAAGAGAGAATCCCAAGCGGGCTCTTCACTGTCAGCACAGAGCCCAGCGTGGGGCTCAAACTCACGAACTGTGAGAGCATGACCTGAGCCGAAATCAAGTGTCAGACACTCAACCGACGAGCCACCCAGGCGTCCCTCCAGCGGTTTCTGAGGGCTGTATTTGTCACGCCAGCATAGAAGCACCGAGATGGAGTCACTGGCAGGGCAGTTAGGATGAAAAATTGGCTTCCCTGATTGCCTGCGCAGTTACTTAATCAAAATAGCTAAATTCAATTTTCTTAAAACACACTGTGCGGAGTTGATCGCCTCTCTCATATTTTGAAACAGTTGATGAGCTTCAACACCGAGTTAGAGCAAATCCGATCTGACATGGCCAACGGTTGGCTGAGAAACCAAACTGAATTTCCCTCCCCAGCTGTTACGGGAAACCCCAATAACAGATGAGAGTGCTTGTGGGGTGCGGGTCCACCCCCGGGGCTGGGTGAAGCCTCACTCACCGTGCTTGCTGGAATATTCCCCCCCTGTTGTTTATCCAGCCCATATATCTCCCTCGATTAGCCGCGTGATGCCAAAACGCCCACTTGTTTCCCAGGATGCTCACGGAGGAGGGAAGGTGTCCCAACAATGTTCAGCTGGGGTTTGGGCATTGTCTCCTTTCAGCTGTAAAAGGCATTGGGTGACGTGCTTGTCACTCAGGCGTGCTTCTTCCATCCCGCTTGCCACGGTGGACCTCTGCCTGTACCTCAGAGCCACACCCTGTGCTGCCCTGGACCCCGGGCTCTTGCTCAGAGAAGCAAACGCTGAGCACGGATGAGCAACTGTCCAGCCCATGCCTAGAAGATGCACGGTATTTGCGGGAAGTGTCAGCCGTGGAGCCCTTGCAGACAAAAGGCAGTGTACGTGGATTCCACGTCCACAGGACGGGGCGTATCGGAGCACACAAGCACGGAAGCGCGTGGGGCGTCGGGCTGATGCACGTCTCCAGTTTCAAAACTGTTCCTTGTGACTGATGTCATCTTTCCCAATGAATACAAATATACAGCTTTAAATTGTATACTATATTGCATGTTCTATACTAAACTATAGATTGAGTCACCTGGGTGATTCAGGCAGTTAACGCCCAACTCTCGATCTCGGCTCAGGTCACGGCCTCATCGTTCGTGAGTTCCACCTTCATGTCAGGCTCTTCAGTGACAGCGTGGAGTCTGCTTGGGATCCTCTCTCTCTTTCTCTCTCCTTCTCTCTCTGTGCCTCTCCCCAGTTGCTCGAGCGTGCTCTCTCCTCTCTCTCAAAATAAATAAATAAATAAATAAATAAATAAATAAATAAACAAACATTTAAAAAACATTTTTTAAATAAAAAAATTAAATGAGACTTATAAGTAGCTGTCACGTGATGCGTCTCTTAGCGGAGCCCAAGTAAACTGGGGAATTCTTTTCCAACTTTATTTTATTTATTTTTAATTTTTTTGTTCAGTATTGTTATTTTCTTTCTTTATTTTGTTAATATAAATTATAGTCAACTTGGTTTCCATACAGCACCCCGTGCTCATCCCAGCAGGTGCCCTCCTCAGTGCCATCACCCACTTCCCCCCCCCCCACACCCCCCATCAACCCTCAGTTTGTTCTCAGTATTTAAGAGTCTCTTATGGTTTGCCTCCCTCCCTCTCTGTAACTTTTTTCCCCCTTCCCCTCCCCCATGGTCTTCTGTTAAGTTTCTCAAGATCCACATATGAATGAAAACATATGGTATCTGTCTTGCTCTGCCTGACTTATTTCACTTAGCATCACACTCTCCAGTTCCATCCACATTGCTACAAAAGGCCAGGTTTCACGCTTTCTCATTGCCAAGTAGTATTCCATTGTGTATATAAACCACATCTTCTTTATCCATTAGTCAGTTGATGAGCATTTATGCTGTTTCCATAACTTGGCTATTTTTGAAAGTGCTGCTATAGGGGCACATGTATTCCAACTTTATTTTAAAACGTAAAGTATATTTTTAAAATTTATAATAGTGTATACATGGGAAAATGTGGTTTTTTTCCCTCTCTTCCTATGTGTCTTCCATTTTCCCTCTTCCCTCCCTTTGTCTGCATCAGTCACAATCCCCTAATATCAAACTAAAACATGTGTATTAGTTTCCTATGATGCATAACAAGTTACCACAATGTTTTAAAATTTATTTTATCCCAATTTCTATAGGTCACAAGTCTGGGCACAGCTCAGCTGTAAGGTCTCTCGAGACACTGGGCTCTAAGTGTTGGCTGGCTGCGTTCTCATCTGGACTCTTGACTGGAGAAGGAACCCCTTCTGAGATACTCCAGTGATAGGTAGAACCCGCTTCCTTCTGGCTGTAGACAGTGATGGGTGGAACCCATGTCCTTCTGCCTGTAGAATTCATAGCAGTTGCTTCTCCAGAGCCAGCAAAGGAGAGAATCTTTGTGGCTTCAAATCTCTCACCGCTGGATCTTCTCTAAAGGGCAGCCCCCCCCCCCCCCGCCAGGATGATCATTTTTTGATTAAATGGAAGTTAATAGATCAGGAACCACAATTATGCAATGCTTTTGCCTTTTCCACATAATGTAGTACAGCCAGAAGTGGTGGCCGGTCACCTTTGCCATATTATATTGATTGGAAGCAAGTTACGAGACCCATGCTGACTTGGAGGAAGGAGATTCCGTGGAGTCATGGACCTGCGTGCCCCAGTCCCAGTCTCCCTGTTCCCAGGCATTGATAAAGTCACTCTGTATGTCTGCAAACATATCGGCCTGCACACTGATGGCACCCCTGGCAATTGGCCTCACTGTCCACACGACACAAGAGCTTTGTTCGGTGTCAGACATTCATAAAACGTTGCCTGAGTACTTTTGATCCCCATGAAGGCAGGCTCGAGGGAGGGAGGGGATCTAGTGCCCCCCCAACAGGGCTCCAGCTGTGACCAACAAGAATTGGTGTGTAAATGTCCCAGCTCATGTGATCTTTGGTTTGTTCCGCTGCTTTCCAGGTCCTGGTGGAACGGAGTCCCTGTTTTCTACAGAGGTAATGCCCGCTGCTGTGCATCTTGAATTACTTACGTGACTTGCATGTTTCCCTATGGGGCTTTTCTTGGGTTACCTGGCAAATAAAGTGTTTGCCATCCCAGCGTGGCTCAGCTCTGCAGCTGGGGAATCCACAGAAGACACTTGTTACCTTTACAAAAACAGGGTCCTGGGAGAGCATCCTCAGTGCTCCTAGGGCCACCATAACAAACACTGCCGCCTGGGTGGCTTAAACAGTAGACATGCATTGTCTCATGCTTCTAGAGGCCAGATCCAAGCTCAAGGTTCCCACAGGGCCAGTTCCTTCAGAAACTGTGAGGGCAACTCTGCCCCAGGCCTCCCTGTGGGCTTCTGGGGGTCTGCTGGCCATCTCTCGCTCCATAAATGCATCTTGGCCTTTATCTTCATATGGCGTCTTCCCTGTGGGTGTCTCTGTGTACAAATTCCTCCCCCTTTAAAAATAAGGACAAGGTAGCTTCTCCAATAAATAAGTTGGAAGAAAAAATTTAAAACTTGGAGTCCTCTTTCTCCTGCTGTAATGAGAAAACTAGTACCAGGCTAGCCAACAGACACACAACAGGATAAAATATCCAGGTCTCCTTTTTTGCCAAGGAGAAATCCTAGTTTTCCATCACCGAGATAATTGCTCACTTGCTGTCTTCAGACATAGGCTCATCCCAGAAGAACAACATCAACGGTACCATAAGCAACAGGAGGACCAAAAACATTAAAATATTTTGCAGTTTTTACATGAAGAGTCACATTACTGTATTTTATAATTTCTCAGTATTATTGTTTCTCTCTGTTTTTATAGTACCAACTGCAGACACAGTTAAGTTTATATCTTTCGTCTTTTTTTATTTTTAGAAATGCTGCAAATTTTCATGACACATTTTCATGGTTGCAAAGTTAAATCTACAAAACAAATTGCATTCTTGTCCTTTCGACATTATTTCTTAACTCATTTAAGAATAGCCCTATTTATATGTTATGGTTTATCTGTCCATTATTTATTTTTAATATAAACAGATGACTGCATGTATGTGTGCACATATATTATATGTACGAATGTAATTATGTTCTTATGAATATCTATCTCTCATCTCTCATGCATCCATCCATCTGTCCATCTATATATCATCTGTATATGTACATATCATCTATCATATGTCTTTCCACCCATTGTCCATCCATCCATCCATCCATCATCTACCTATGTCTATCTATTATCTCTCTCTCTCTTATCTATCTCTCCATCCATCTATTATCGATCGATCGATCCATCCATCCATCCATCCATCCATCATCTACTTATTATCTATATCTCTATTATCTATCTATCTATCTATCTATCTATCTATTTATCTATCTATCATCTATATCTATTTCTCCATTCATCTATTATCTGTCTATCCACCCATCCATCCATCCATATGTTCATCTATATACCGTCTATGAATTTATTCTCTCTCTCTCTCTCTTACCTATCATCCATCCATCTATCTTTGTATCTATTGATATTATCTGTTTATGAAGCAACTGTTATGAGACATTAGACAACAAGCAGTAGAGGACTGTGACCTCTGACAGAATGGAAACAAATAAGGTGGCCTTCTCTTTGAGGAGACATAAATGATGTAAAATAAGCACACATCCCAGGAGTGAGGCCAGAGGACCTGGAGCCCAGGGGGGCTGGGGAGTTTGGGATTTGAGGGCAGAACACAGAAGAAAAGAGAAACACAGAGACAGAGCCTGTGGAGTTAATATAGGGTCCCCGTGAGTATTTGAGTATACGCCAGCCTATGAGCTGTGTGTCAGGCAAGGGTGAGGCTGCAAAACAATGGCTCTGGGAAGCTTCAAGGCAAATACTGGGGAACCACAAATAGGACCCTGAATCTGGAACTCCAGCCAGCCAAAGCAGGAAGACAGGGACATAGGCTGCCGGGGCCAATGTTTATGGGACACGGCTAGATGACAGCCAGTACTCTACCACAGGAGCTATGTGGTTTTGCCTTTCAAGCAGCAAGAATTCAAAATGGCTGCTTCCCCATATCTTTATCCATTGGATTTGTTGTCAAACTTCTGGATGTTTGCCAATCTGATAGTGAGAAAAGATTTCTACCGTAGTTCTGATTTATGTTTCTCTAATTACAAGAAAAGTTAATGTCTCTTTAAGCATCACCTGCATTTTTTTACTACAATCTCTCTATTCATATGTGTCGTCCATTTGTCCATAGGGATTATTCCCAATACTTTTAGAAGCTTTTTTTATGGATTAGAGATACTAACTTTGTGTCGTGGTTGCAAATATTTTTCCTGGCTTTTCATTTATTTTTCATCCTGCTTATAATTCTTTATACAAAAATGGTTTTGCAGGAGTTGTTTTTTTCACATCACCAAATACATCACCTGCTTTCAGGTCTTACCAGAATTCACCCATGTTTTCTTGTACTGCTCATATGGTTTCGTTTTTCGTTATAAATCTTGGACAAATTCAGAATTTATGCTGGTGCACGCTGAGATGAGTTGACCCAACCTAACCTCTTCTGGGACAGCCCACTCACTAAGACGTCCACTCTTCCCTGATTGGAAACGCCACCCTCTTTGTGTTACGAGATTCCACGCACAGGTACATCCATTTCTGGGCGTTGATTCTGTGTCATTTACACGGTTTATATCTTCATTACCAACAACCAGTCCGTTGTTTCAGGCACAGTTCTACCATGCACTAAACTATATTCTAATACTGTCCACCTTCTTTATTACTATTCTCCTGGCTATTCTTCCTTGTTTCTTCTTCCAAGGGAACTTCAAAACTAATTTGCTTAGTTGTAGAAGAAAGAAAGTGATGGTACCATAGTTGGAATTACATTAAATGTACAGAACAACTTGCAGAGATTCAACACGATGTCATGACTTCTCATCCAGCACCTTGTATAACTTCAGATTGCTCAGGTGTCCTTGCTTGTTTGTTTTAATTATTTTTTTTTATTTTTATTTGTTGAGAGAACAAGAGGGAGCATGTGAGCATACAGGTGCATGCTTGAGTGGGGGAGGGACAGAGAGGAGGGAGAGAGAATCCCAAGCAGGTTCCACACTGTCTGCACAGAGCCCAAGGCAGGGCTCGAACCCACCAACTATGAGTTCACCAACTACGACCTGAGCCAAAACCAAGAGGCACCCAGGCCCCGTCTTTGTTTGGTTTTTATTACCATTCTTTCTAGATTATCTCCAACATAGAAGACAGAAGTCATTTTATATATAAATCATATCATGCATTTCTCTGCTAAAATCCTTCCATAATGAATGAATGCTTGCTCTCAGAACAAAAGCGAAACTTGTAACTGCTCCACAGCCTAGTCCTCAATCTGGTCCCACCTCCTTGTCTGTTATTCTTGCCTTGCTCCCCGCCTGCCTCACTGGCCTCTGTGTGCCCAGCCCTGAACTTTGGGCTCACTAGCCCATTTGCTTAGACTCATCCTCCCCAGATCTGGACTCACCTCTAGAAAGCCTTTGCCCAAACGCTGTCTTCTCAGCGAGGCTTCTCGGACCATCTACGGAACATGGGGGCCCTCCTGTGCTCAGAACTCCCTGTCTCCCTTTTATGCCTTATTATTTTCCATACTTCTGGTCACTTGATAAATACAGAAGTGTCACGTTTTGATGAGTCAATGACTCATGGTGAATTGAACTTGTTCTCACTAATGACCCCAAAGCCCCAGAGCACTGACTGGTGGAGTAGATCCTCAGCAAATTCTGGATAAACAGTCCAGGGAGCAGTTCACACCGAGGACAACAACTCAATTCATCTGAAAATGGTTGGAAGCACAAAAGAGGCTGTTGGGCCACCTGACAGCCCCACACATGGCTGTCTGTGACCACTGTCCTCTCCTTCCTTGTCCCCTGCCCCTCGCTGTCCTGGGTACAGGTATTTATTGTGAGTTCGAGGAGACTAGCATTTCCCAGTCAGTATATGGCAAATTCCCTGCCCCTTTGTCCTGGGCCACTCTGTCACTGAGCAGAGTCACAGCTTAATCTGATAAATGACAACGCATTCTGCAAATAAATCCAGACCCAGACATAATAATCAGAACTTTGAAGTAAATTAACACTATTTTATCACTAAGGAAGGAAAGTTTAGACTTACTGAAGGTTAATTTTCTTTTGCACCATGAGGGGGCTGTCTACACCTCGCCCCCACTTGCCTGTATGCGCACACACACACGCTCACACATACATGCACACATGCTCACACACATATGCACGTGCACTGATGCTACACACACGCACATGCATGCACACTCACACCACACACACTCACATGCACATGCACAGGCGTGTTACGCACATGCACAAATGCGTCCAGATTCACTTCACAGCAATCCGAGCACCCAGCAAAAGGCGGGACACTGTTTCTCTCTGCTCAGCTCAACTTGCCTTCCCCTTCCTTAAAAAAATTACTTTCCTATTTGGCATCAATATATCCACTAATGTATAATTTGACACATTTGTGTTTTATATGAGCCTGTGCTCTTAAAATTTCTTGTTTGGAATGCAAGTAACCTGCCAGTTCGATGGGCACCATTAAGTAAATAGAAAATAAAGGAAAAAAGTGCATGTTAACAACAGAAAAAAGTGCAGATTTCTAAAATCATTGATTTTCTTAGGAAACATCAAAGACGTTGAGAATGACAATTTGAAAAGGCAGAGGTTGAACTCAAGGAGGCCATTTATGGAGGTTTGTTGTCTGCGTGTGGCAGTTGGAAACGATGAGAAATGCGCACACCAGTTCGAGCTTATCTGACACAAGCCAGTGGGTTGACACTATCAGGTAGGCTCACTTCAAAGTCCCAGATGCTGTCTTCCTAACAAAAACCAGAGACAGAAATTCACATAGGAAACGATACACTTTCCTTACCATAAATTTTTGTTATGGGGTACGAAAGACTACAAAGTACAATATGCTTGACCTCTTAATCTGTGCTAACTGACAACTGGGGTTTCACATGAATCACCCCAGAAGATGGCTCCAAGGCCACAGAACCTCTCTTCTCTGTCTTTTCCCTGCTGCGTACCAGACGTCCTGCAAGGTTGGGGGGGGGGGGATATGGACGCCTTGATGGCAGGGAAGATGGCTCTTGTTCCAGCATCCTCTCTGTGGTCCTCAGCTCTCTCCGAGCCCCTTTGAAAGAGGGATTTTATAAAATACATTGTGGAACCATGCGTTTTCCTCTTGGGTACTGTTGGCTGTAGAAATCTCAAGCGTGGCTGTGGGAGCCCTTCTCTTTGCTAGCAGGACCTTGCAAGCAGTTCATAATTTAGAACTGAGGGTCTGTCTCCAGGACCCCACCCCTTTATGATGATGTATTTTTATCTTCTGATGCACTTCATTATAGCACTTCATTGCTGTAATTGTTGAGTATTTGGTCAAAATAGGTAGGAACAACATCTTCAAGATAATAGTCTTCTCTTTTATGAGAAAACAGAAATGTTAGTGACCTCGAAACTAGCACAAGGCTTCTGACACGGAGCCTGAGTGTGTGTTGGGTGGGGGGGGGGGGAGGGGGGGCGGCGGAGGGAGGGGTTGGTTACCATGAGGCCCTTTCCAGGGTCCTGAAAATCTAGACGACCTGACTCAGTCTCCAGCTGGAGGGTGGCTCATCTGAGATGTTAGGAAGAACATGCCCTGTAGGCAGTGCTCACTCCCCAAAATATTCTGAAGAAGTTGTTCATTTAAGCCAAGTAAGTGTCTCAGATCTTTGACCATTCTGGAATGGAACTTGGCTCCAAGCTAGAAAGGGCCCCCCTCTCCTCTGAATGTGGCCTTACCTTTACCCCACAGAACGATGGTGGGCACCCCTTACAGCACACTTGCCTGAATCGCGGGCTTGGCTCTCAGGCTCCTCCTCACCATGCCTGTGTAGACCTGTCCTGGGGTTTTGAGTTCATAATGGGAATCATGTTTTCATGCAACACCCCTTCAATTGTTCCTTCTTGCTTTCGTGGAAAGTGTTCTAAGCCCCATATGTATCCCATTTTCCAGTTTGCATTTTCTGACAGATGTCCTGTTTGATGTGCTGTGAGCCTCAATGAGAAACATGCAGGTGACCAAGGTAAGGTACGTGCCCGTGGTGCAGATGTGAGCTTTCTGGGTCCAGGTAAACTGGCAGAGTTTCTCACGAGTCGGAGATTCAACAGAGTGATTTTAATTGGTTCTTCTGTTCAACCACACACCTATATTTGCTTACCAAATTTGCCTCATGAACCTAACGTTAATGCAATACATTTTTTTAATCACCCCCTCCCCCCATAGGAAAGAAAAACCCAGTGATGCTATATTACACAGCCTGGCACATCCACGCTTTGATTTTGACATGTTTTCTTGCAAACACATGGTTTTCATGAATGAATGGATATAATGGAGATCAGGAGAGCTGGCGTGGGGAGAGCCCACTCTTCCCCCTTTGCGAGCACGTGTCT
The DNA here is from genome assembly GCF_018350175.1 of Felis catus. Classification (NCBI taxonomy): domain Eukaryota; kingdom Metazoa; phylum Chordata; class Mammalia; order Carnivora; family Felidae; genus Felis; species Felis catus. Next base: position 236,460,948 of record NC_058368.1, on the reverse strand, counting down.
CGTGCTCTGAGGTCAGATCACTTCAGATGAAGGACACCCTACATTTCAATGCAGACACCATTTATCTTTCTAAGGGCTATCTTTAACCAGATCATTCAGCTTTTTAACATCACAAAATGGAACCCTTCATAGAGTTAAGGTAGAAGTTTATCGTTTCCTTATGAAGATCACTGGATGTCATCAAGTCAATGTGCTTCTCTAGGGAAAGAAACTGGTCAAAGGAGTTAAAATTTTGTTGTTCTTAATGCCATCCTGCCTCTGGGGCAGTACGCCTTGGACTTCTTCCTATTCTCCTATAGAACATGATTACTGTTTTTCAGGTGTCACAGTTCAGCTGTTATCAAAATGGGGAAGGTTTCCTTTTTTGTTTTGTTTTCTTTACTTTTGCTTACAATGAGTGATCTGTGGGTTTTGATCCACTTTGTGTCTACACCCCGTGACTAGCACAAGGAAAGGAGGCCGGGCATGAAGTTATTTGTAAGTTGGGTATTGAAGCCCACTTGTCTAGATCCTGTTCTTTCTACAGGTTGGTCTTTTGGGGGAAATGATTCATCTTCTAAGTGTTTTTTGTAACGTGTTCCATTTACTCAATATTTTCTAGTGCTGTTGAAGACACGCCTAAAATACACCCTGGTCCCAACAAGCAGGGCTCTGCAAAACAGGTGGTGAAATTCTTGGGCCACACATGGATCAGAATAGACGCTGGGAAGACCTGGTCACTTTATGCACTTTGGGTGCTTTTGTGGACACGCTGATATGTCATGTAATTCATCACACAATGCCGGCCCCAAGGGAGATCCCCTGATGCGATTACAGAGGGACCGTGAGCTCTGCTGAGTTCATGGCAGCATTCCTGGATTTCCACTCTGCCAAGGAACCGTACCTCTTCTCCTTTTATCCTTTGCTTTTCTTCCGGCAGCACCTCCCAATTAATCAATTAACCCCTCCCTATCTCTTTCTGTCTCCTCTCTCCTTGCTCTCTGCTTCCCCTCTGCTAGTGCTCTAAGCCCACTAGCAAATATTGGTTCCTTGAATAATGCTTAGACTTTCTTTTGAAGCCAATGGCTAAAAGTATTAGCTAAGTCAAATAGGAGTACAAATATTTGGCCAGAGAATAAAATAGTTCAGACACCTAGATTAATCAATGAACAAATGTAATTGATTAACTGATGTAAATGAAGGCAAATGAAATTTTAAAAAATTTCCCTGCTTATGTGTAAATCATAAAAGAAATTTATTCTTCCCTCTTAATATTAATGCATTCTCAGAAATCATAGTTTATAGAGCAAAGGAGACGGGAACATTGTTTCTGTTATTATGTTTGTGCGTGTTTTTCATTCAGGGCTTCAATGTCCTAAGTCTGATTGGCTTAGTACAAGAAGCAAAGGTAATAAGGTGAGCCGGGCATGAACACAGCACCCAGGAGTCGGGAGGAGAGCAAGTTGTGGCTCAACCCTTCCGCAGCTTAAATCCAAGGTGAGACCAGACATGTATGGACGCCTGCAACTCTGAGTCTGTCTCTCTACCCACCCAGCTCTCCACTTCCCTAGACATTTGGTGAGCCCCTAAAACATTCCAGACACTGTGCTAGGCTCAGGAGACACTGTCACAATGTACAGAAACTTGACTTCAAGCAGCAGACAGAGTAAGAGCCAGACAAAAGAATTACCAGTGGGGGAAGAGTAGGCAACCAGATACGTGTCTTTCAAGCAGAGCAGAAAACAAAAACGCATTGCACTGCGTCCATTATCACCATTTAAATACATAGAAAGCATTGATGGCATCGTTGTGGTTTGGAATTCTGCCTCTGCTATTGCATTTATAGTGAATGGGAAAACCTGATCTTGTTTTAAGGGTTTTCATAAACGAACTTGCAATTCGGATTCTTCAATCTTGTTTATGCTGCTTGGCACCTCGTTCTCTTATCATGCATGTTCCAAGAACTAAAACTTCATACTATTTGGAAGACTACTATGCAAATAATTTAATAGCCCAGAAATTTAAGTCAACGGTGGTTATTCTGCAGGCACTGGTTGTAAACATGCAATACAGTCTCTTTGGTTTTCACAGCAGGCCAAACACACAGTAGACTCAGGCACTAGAATTCTGATTCAAGTATCTACTGCGCCCTGTGGTATTGAACCCGTCGTGAAATTGCTCCGTTTCTTAATCTTGCCGATCCTTAAACCGGGGATGATAATGCCGTGCCATGGTTCGTTGTAAGAACTAAGTGAAAGAATTAATGTGAAACTCTTAGCGGAATTCCTGGTGCCTGGAGGATGAATGGTAGCTGCCATTATATCATTGTCCTAATTGCCAATTACACAGGGGGCTGGCTGTTCCTTTCTTTTCCTTCGTGTTTGTTTTTGGTGTGCAGAGTGGAATCTTGAAGGAGGATGGGAGAAAGTACTGTTTCCACTTGGTCGGGAGCTGAGGACGCTCTCCTGTGCCCATTTTACCTCTCCTCAACTGCAAGAAATGGGTTTTTGTAAAGCAGAGTCTAAAGGAAGAAGAAAGCCTCCCATAAAACAAAGAAGATTCCGGAAAGGAAGAGCTTTCTCTGGCTTAGTTTCTGAAATATACAATATCGACTTGCAGTTGACAATTACATGTCAATATGGATTATTTTTAATAAAAGAACTTGCTCATCCCGCATGTCATTAAGTATTCCCAGGTGTGGACCTTACGCCGAAGCTCTCAGGTCGGCTGGGGTGGTCAGTGTGTACCTTGCTGGGATGCCACCGTGTCTGGGCGCACTCCGGGACCTCAGCCCACCCACCGCACCCCAAGAAACACATTGAGGTCCAGCACGCAGAGGCTGGAAAATATTAGCAGTGCCCTCCTTTTCCTCTCTGCTGACCTTACGCATCGCATACTTATCCAGCCTTTCTAGTATTTCATGGGAAAATGTCAGACCATCCTCTCTGTAATTTCTTGAGAAAAGAGGACACGAGCTTACAGCAAATTAAAGGATTTCCCCCCTTTCTCTCTTCATGTTAACACTTGCTTGACTTTCTGAAGCTGTGTAGCTAAGTCACATGTTCACTTTCCCTGTCCTCCCCTGCAACAGTTTGCATCTAGAACCTCTCTCCCCCAGAGGGGAGTTGTGAATCAGGAAAAATGGGGGTTTAGTTTATAGCAAGGTCAGGTGATGGCCATGGTGACCTTCCAGGACACCGCATTGGACTGAGCACAAGTCTGCACAGGCATGGTGTTACCCACAGTCCTCTGCGTGGTGCTCAGGGGCCCGCGGGCCGCGTCCCATCTGGGCTGGGCCACCTTCAGGGGGTTGACTTGTACCTGCCTCTGAGCCACTGCTCTCGGCCGACTGAGCAGAGAAGTGAAATGCCCTTGTGAAGTCACTGTTTTAGCATTTGAGTCGATCTGTGATTCGCAAAATTGGTGAAAGAAAACTGTCTGCCTTATTGAAAAATGGACATTTCCGGGGGCACCTGGGTGGCTCTGTCGGTTGAGCATTTGACCTCGGCTCAGGTCATGATCTCAGGGCTCGTGAGTTCAAGCCCTGCATCAGGCTCTGTGCTGACAGCTTGGAGCCTGGAGCCTGCTTGGGATTCTTTGTCTCCCTCTCTGTCTGCCCCTCTCCTGTTCATGTTCTGTCTCTCTCTCTCAAAAATAAATAAACATTACAAAAAAAATTTTTAAAAAGAAAATGGATGTATCGGTCAATCAGCAAATATCCAGCTCACTGAGAGAATCGTTAAGCTATCTCAGAAGCTGAACACATTTTACAACGATGCGCACTTGTCACCACATTGACCCCACCTCCAGCCTGCTGGCCCGACCCTTGCTCTTTTCCACCTGCTCAATGGGAGAATAATCAGAGAGGTAGGCCCTCCTTGCCACTGACTCAAAAAGACCTACAGATCCCCTGGAGAGACCTCATCCAGAGACCTTGACTTCAGGAGAAGCACGAGCAGGTGTGCAAACAGACCTCCGATTGTCATTTAATGCACACAAAATAGCACAATGTGGCCGTTCACCTTGTAGGTGCTAGAGCTGCAAGCAAGAAAGGGTTTTGGGATGGTTTTCCCGGGAAACACACAACAGAGAAGCTAACACGTCGTCCGTGGAGTTAAGGAAGTTGTCAGCCTCCATCCAGCTGAGGGGGGTGGTGACTTCTCTCGGGTTCTGGATTTGCATCTGCCGTTTGCAAGAGAGACACACACATACACACACAAAGACAGGCACGCAGATACACACACAGTAAAGCCGGAAGCACGATATCTGTCTGTAAATCAAGATTTCCACCTTTAGGTCTAGTGGCCGACCGATGTTGAGATGGGTATTTACCGACCTCACATCCGTGTAAACACAGGGCGGGATCAGTACGGTTCATGATAACTTCTTATTGAAGAGCTGGGACATGTTAAAGCCTGAATCTTTATGAAGCACCTTGTTCCTGCTGTGTTCTGCTCTAGATGTGTGTGTGTGTGTGTGTGTGTGTGTGTGTGTGTGGTGCCTTTCTATATAAAGCAGGCTTGTCTGGCTCCAGCCTAAGACGGCAGGAGAAATACAAAGTGAGAGAAGGTTGTAAGAGTCTTGGGTCGCTCCCTGCAAACATGCTGTTTTTTATGAATAATCGTTCTTTAACTGATCAGGCATTGAACGTCCAAAAATATCTTCTGCACTTAAAAACTTCCTCTACACAAAATGCATTCATCCTTTCCTGTTATATTGGTGTTGCTTTCGAGTCGTCTGTCCGGATGCCAGGTGCCGTGCAGGGCTCCCCTGGGCCAGCTGTGACCAGCGACTCTGCCCAGCAGCCTGTCTGTGTGGGAGGGCGTGAGGAGCACCCAGGGGTAAACGCCCTTATCTGCAGCTTGGAGTTCAACACCCTCTTTGGGTTTCACGTCATTCATCCAGAAATGCCAGGTTCAAAACGCAATCACTACTTTGCTGGTTTCAGTGGACTCAGAAAACGAAGTTTTCTAATTTCTGGGGAAAGTCGACGTGCTGGTGTTCTGAAGGGATTTGCAGATGGGTGATACCTTGGTCTGGTGATAAATCTCTCTGCACAGTCTCTGAACTCACAATCTTCAAACCTCAGCTCGGAAAATGGTGGAAATAACGCAGTGACAACAGTAATTATCTAATAGGGCTGCTTCTAGGCTTAAATCAAGCGGTCTGTAAATTGTCTAACACAAATCTGACTCGTAGAAAATGATCAAAAGAAAGGGAAGAAATAGAACAAATGTGAAAAGTCATGGTTTATTACTTTCCCTAATCCCATTAAATCTGGCTCCAGCCCCATTCACCGGGTGGCCCCGAATCCAGGGTTCCGTCCTCTTGAGAGCCTCTTCCACTTTCCTAGAGTGACGTGAAGGTCCTGGGGCTCATAGGAGTTTCCAGGGAGAGTCTCTCCCTCAGTCTGTCTCTTCTTGCAGGCACACCATGTCTCTGAGGGTCTCTGGGCTCAGCCAGAAAGTGGGAAGCTGTGCTAGAGCCTGGTGCCTCACTCATGGCCAGTGGTTAATGTCAGACCCGTGAGGAGTCACATCCGGATGCTTATTAGGGAACATTTCTCTACAGACAGAGTGAGAAAACTATTTCATTAGAAAGAGGACAAAGTAAGGGCCCAGAGGCGTTTAATACCCCCGCTCACGGCTCCTTCCAACCCACAGAGTCAAAACTGAGACTCACTTCTGACACCAGCCGGGCCCACACGGCCGCCTTGCACTCCACACATGCGTTTGAGAAACCCGCTCTTTATGAGTTAATCTGACCAATCTATTGAAATGTTGGGGGAGCGGGGAAATGGCTAAGAGCCTGTTTTGATTGGTAAGACCTCAAATTACGGCTGTCAGGGAGGCAATCGTGGGGTCAGGGACAGGCTAGGTGTTGACGTTGAGTAAAAAGAAAGCATCCCGGGGCCAGAGATTTCTGTTCAGCGAGAAAGCTGTTTCCCACCGGTGCTGGATCTGGAAGCGTTTTACTCCCCTGCGAAATCTAGGAAGACTTTAAAACCTCACTCAGAAGGAAAAGCTTAGCGAACCAGGAGTGCAGAACAGCAATTCGGTAGAAAGAAAACGAGCCATTTTTGGGGCTAGAGTAACAGGCCGACCCCACGGGAGGCTTCCCTGAGAAAGGGAGGCCGTCCCCAGTTTGCAGGGGGTGGTGGGGGGCCATAACACCAGCACCTGCGAGAGCAAATCACCTGTGGCTGTTTGTTTGTTTGTTTGTTTTTAATATGAAATTTATTGTCAAATTGGTTTCCATACAACACCCAGAGCTCATCCCAACAGGTGCCCTCCTCCATGCCCATCACCCACCCTCCCCTCCCTCCCACCCCCCATCAACCCTCAGTTTATTCTCAGCTTTTAAGAGTCTCTTATGGTTTGCCTCCCTCCCTCTCTAACTTTTTTCCCCCTTCCCCTCCCCCATGGTCTTCTGTTAAGTTTCTCAGGATCCACATAAGAGTGAAAACACATGGTATCTGTCTTTCTCTGCCTGACTCATTTCACTCAACATAACACTCTCCAGTTCCATCCACGTTGCTGCAAAAGGCCAGATTTCATTCTTTCTCATTACCAAGTAGTATTCCATTGTGTATATCAACCACAATTTCTTTACCATCCATCAGTTGATGGACATTTAGGCTCTTTCCATAATTTGGCTATTGTTGAGAGTGCTGCTAGAAACTTTGGGGTGCAAGTGCCCCTGTTTGAAGAGAGCTCTGCTTACAAAGTAAACATCATCTGATCCGGGACCCTCAGAGTCTGATGAGCACTGATGGCAGAAGAGCCTTGGGTGTGGATGGAGATTAGCAGGTAAGCAGGTGACGGCCAGGTAGCTCAGAGCAAGGCAGAGAAAGCAGAGAATTCAGTCGGAACTAAAGCAGAAATAGCTCCGTGCCCTGAATACCACTCGGCCATGGGTTTTGTCAGTTTCTTAGAAAAAAAGATACTTTGCAATTAACATACTGTATTACTGTGTCACCACAGCTAAGAGCCCTGGTGAGTGCCAGTGACAGTGAACTCGTCGCTGCCAGGATCGATTTGCCTCCACTTTTCATTAAGTTGGGATCTGGTTCGTTCTTTCAATGACTGTACGTATTCTCAAATACTCGTTCTATTGCTGGCATGTTGAAGACCCACTTGAGTTTCCCGGACAGACACCTGTATGGAGTGGGCAACAACGGGTGATTCTGGGGCCCATCCTCCCGGAAGCTCCTCATGCTCCACCAAAACTGGGCTCTGCAGCACCCCACAATGCATCTCCCACCAGGGCAATGGAGGTTCGTTGATCAGTTTGCCCTGAACTCAGTGATTTAACCACCACTCTTTCCTATCATTCAGTTACAAAACTTCCTTCGAATGTTTCTATTAAAAAAAAAAGAATTGAGGTGCCTAAGTGGCTCAGTCGGTGGAGCATCTGACTTCAGTTCGGGTCATGATCTCACGGTTTGTGGGTTCGAGCCCCACGTCAGGCTCTGTGCTAACAGCTCGGAGACTGGAGCCTGCTTTGGAGTCTGTGTCTCCCTCTCTCTCTGCTCATCCCCTGCTCACACTCTGACTCTCTCTCAAAAAGAAATAAAGATTTAAAAAATAAATAAATAAATAAATAAATAAATAAATAAATAAATAAACAAATAAATAGAAGAAGCAGCGAAGAAAGGAACCCAGCTCACTAGCTAGGTGGGTAGTGTTGATGTGGTACAACTAAAATATAAACATATTTAAAACACAAGTAGGTGATAAACACCAGCACTAAAAGCCAGGGCACTGAAAGGAAGGACATGATGAACAGATCTCTTGGATGAAAAGCTGGTTTGGACGCGCACCAGATGTGGGCCAGGGGGAGCGCCAGCAGCTGCTATGTTGGGCGCGTTTGAAGAAAACAAGTACAGCCAGGGACGATCTTATGAATTTTGGGTACAACCACCACGGTCACATTTGGGCCTGGGCAAGGCTAACAGGTACGGAGGTCCTTTCCAGACCTGTACACCCATCTGGCTAAGTGGCCAATGGTTATTCTTCTCCATTCTGTTCTCACAGGCATCTGGGACTCAGTGTGGCCAGCCTGAACACACCGTCCTCTGCTCCCCTTTTTTCTTCCACAGACCCCCAAACAGATCATCACTGCGAGTCACCAGCTGCCAAGTGTTGATCACGTATGTCGTCTCTTCCCCACCAGCCCTTCTCACTGTTTGAGATCAGGCTCTTCCTATCCCTCACCTGACTCATGCCGCCCACCTGTCTGGTCTCCTGGCACACCCACCCTCCCCCCACTGCGTCACCAGTGATATTTCTCAATTGCAATCACATCCCTACCCTGCTGATGACCTCCAATGGCCCTCCCTCGCCGTCAACATAAAAGTCCAAATATCTCGTGCGAGTTACAGGATTCTTCATTATCTGCACTGAGTTTGCCCTTCCAACCCCATGCTAACCTCTCTCTGACCGCTGAACTCCTCTCTCCTCCTGCTCTGCACCCAGCAGTTCGCCTCCCCAGAGAAAGAAGAGAATTCAGTCACAACTAAAGACTCCTTAGAGGTTCAGCTTTACCCTCTCCTCTCCCGTGTGCTCGGATTTACTGCCCCCATCCCGCCTCCACATATCTCACCCTGCGGTCCTTCTTGACTCATCCTGATCCTCGGATATCAAGTCCTTGAGGATAGGGGATGTCTGTTGCTGGTGGCTTGATTTCTGGGCCTTCCATAGGGGCGGGCCAGGGCCTTCTGCTAGGAGGTGGGTTTGGGAATGCTGCTAGCCAGCGGTTTACAGTGGGAGGCGTAAGCGTGGGGGCCAGGAGAAATGTCTGTGCGGCGGTGATCTTGTCCAGGGACGGGTCAGGTGCAAAGCCAACCATCGAGAGGATGGGAGAAGAGTCCTAAGGGATGGGAGACATGGATGGAAGCAAAGTCCCATTAGGAAGGGGAAACAAAACCAGCCAGTTGGAACCACGGTAGCATCATGCACCCCGCATGTGTCCTTAACCTACAGGATTCCCAAACGACGTGCGATTTGGTTCCTATTGTGCAGGAACTCCGGCATCGACTAGACCTCAAGTTTCTGACAGTCAGCGATGTGAAGAGTTTTTCTCCTCCCAACGCATCCTGCATACATGGCGACACCCGCAGACGCCACACACACAGATGCACCCGTACGTGCCACAACTCAGACAAGCACCAGACCCTCACATACAACATTTTCCCCAGTAACACAATGGTATCTCTACCGCTGGGGCAGGCTTCCCCATGCTAAAGGCATGTCCTTGCGGCCCTCTGCAGCTCCTACTCTTAGAGGCCTCGTGGATACGGCTATTTACACACTAACGCCTCCGCGTGTGCGGACTTTGGGCGCGAAGCTCAAATTAGGAGCTTCCCACGTGATCTCATTTACTATCACGGCGATCTTATCTGACCTCCACATCACAGGTCACTGACGAGGGAGCATGGGGGGCCCGAGACTGCAGATGGTCGCTCTGCCAATGCCCACGAGCCGTCACAGTGTGCGATCTAGAGGACCTAGGCGTTAGAGCATTTCAATCATGAGGGTGTCAACCGTGTGGCGTCACTGTGCTGGAACCAACTCTGGAATCAGCTTGCGTAGAAAGGCAGATACAATCATGTCAGCACAACACTCTCCCTTTGTGATTGGACCCAGGCCTTTCCTACAGCCCCGTGCTCAGTGTTATGCACCCAAACATGAGCAATGATTAATGAGTTGGCAAGAATTCTAGAAGGTTATGGGAACTATACATATTTAGTTTAATGATGAGATGGTTGACAGCCAACCTGGGAATGACGTTCAGGAACAGGAGTGAACCTTCCTCTGAGGATGGTGACCAGCTGCTCTGTCTTCCTTGGGCAAAAGGGAGACATGAGCGGAAATGAATTTAAACTGCATCATAAGGTAATAATTTGAGATACAAAGAACTTCCTGCGGCTGGAATGGGTTGCCATGGAAAGGGATGGAATCTCCTTTCCTCAAGGTCTTTAAAAATAAGTTCTGTCCAACTTTGTTAAGGTTTGGGTGTTCCTCTGAACTCAGAGCTTGGGATCTAGCCCAGAAGTTCACCGTATCCATGGACGTCCATCTGAGTTCATAAATGGTGTTTTCTTCCCCTTCCCTTTCTCCTGCTCAGCCTCCCTCCCTCGTGCCTTTCTTTGTTTTTCACTTTTTATGTACAAAACTAAAATCTGTCCTTTTGGAATATGGCTGTGAGCTTCGACAATGCGTATCAGGTAACCACCACCATGGGCACAATATGGAACAATTCTCACTTTACCTTCTTTTCCCCCAGGTAATAGTTTTCCTTCTCTCTGTACACACACATAAAGTTTCAAAATCTCTAAGACATCAGCACCAAACTGTCCTCTGCAACTCTGTGTCTTCAATAGGCAATATAATGGAGGGAGAGAAAGAGAGAGATACAAAGAGACAGGGATAGAGAGATAGTGGCTTCTATACTTTCCTTCATTTTCTCTGCACTTGGGGCAGCAAGGTGTCAATGGTTTAGAATGTTGTTGGTGAGTCTGCTTATCCTGTGCTCTGGGACAGAAGTGAGCAAAGTGACCAGAATGAATGGGAAAGAAGGGGGATGGAAAATAAAAAGGGAAATTGGCAGAGTCGTCTCCTTAAGTGGATGAATTGAAGCTAGAATTCTCAGACTGCAGGACAGAGCTGCCCATGGAGGGTGGGGCAGCATGTATATTTTGAGATCCAAGGAGTTTCCTTTGCCACATGCTTTCTGAGCCGTCTCACCTCCACCCAGTGAGTTGAAGGCACCCCACGCCTTAAAAGAACAGTAGGTACAACCTGGAATAAAGACGTCAGCTGACTTTTGGAATGGCCTTTTATAATCAAGCCTCTTGGGACTTGAGACTTTGGGTTGTTGGAACCAGGAACTCAGATCGAATCCCAAGGAGCCTGAAATTCTCACAATGCGGCGCAGAGTGGAAAGGGTACAGTACGTGTCTCCAGAGAGGAGAAAATGCCTGGTCTGCTCAAAGATAGGGAGTCAGAGAGAGAGCTGAGAGCTGGAAAGTAGTCTTTGGCTATTGCCTCTGACTGTCCCACACCGTATCCAGGGGGACAGCGGAAGGTACAGTTATAAAAAACAAAAACAAACAAAACACCGGGCACAGGAACAGATCCAAAGGAAAACAGATCCTTGTGCGTTGGTTGTAGGAGTGCAGCCAGGGAGGATGCGAGAGCTCTTCAGAACGTCCGCAGCAAGCATGGCACCAGGGAGCTGGAGCAAAGGAGGCCAAGGGAGCAGTGACCAAGAGCCCAATTTCTACACGCCCTGGAAGCAGGCTGGCCGGATTCTGGACATTCCCATGTCTCCTTCTCTTAGAGGGAGTCTGAGGAGGTTGGGGACTGGACAGGGTTGTCCACTATGCTGAGTCGTCCTTATCAACATACATCAAATAACCCTGGTTGTCAGAGCAAACAGCTCGAGGCTGCCCCAACACCAGCAAGAAGGGGGTCGCGACCCAGCGGAGGCCAGAGGTCAGAGAGGAGTTTACCGGGTTGGACAGCTCTCACCCAGGCCAGATGCACGCCCCCCAGAGAAGCGTGATCTCCTGCAGCGAGGCGTCTCCGGCAGAGAACGAACGGCCGGCTTACGTGCATAACAAGTGGCACCAGAGCTTAGTTCTGATCTGAGAAGTTGCACACCCGGCTCTGGAGAACAATGGCGCTCACACCCACAGAACAGAGTTAATGTAAGCAAGCTTAACATGTATGCAATCGGTCTCCAAGATCTGCTTTTTGGCCGGATTTTTATGACACACGCTCAAAAACCCATTCCTGTAACTGCAGCCACTATAATTCAAATGATCTTTTTCTTCCTTCTTTTTAATTTTTTTGAATGTTTATTCTTTTTTTTTTTTGAGAGACAGAGACAGAGAGTGAGTGGGGGAGAGGCAGAGAGAGAGGGGGAGACACAGAATCCGAAGCAGGCTCCAGGCCCCGAGCTGTCAGCACAGAGCCCGACGCGGGGCTGGAACTCACGAACCGCGAGACCATGAACTGAGCCGAAATCAAACACTCCACCCACTGAGCCACCCAGGAGCCCCTTTCTTCTTTCTTTCTCTCTTTCCTTCCTGCCTTCCTTCCTTACCTTCCCCTCCCTGTTTCCTTCCTCCTTCCCTTCCCTTCCTCCCTTCCTTCCTTCTTCTCTTTCTCTCTCCAGGAAGGTGAATGTTGAGTTAATTACAAGAGTGGCTGTGGCTGCTCCTCTTTCCTCCTCTCCCCTTCCCGCCACTCTCCTTTTCCCTCCCCTACTCCCCTCTCCTCTCCTCTCCTCTCCTCTCCTCTCCTCCCGTCTCCTCTCCCCTCCTCTCCCCTCCCCTTCTCTCCCCTCCTCTCCCCTCCCCTCTTCTCCTCTCCTCTCCTCCCTTCTCCTCTCCCCTCCTCTCCCCTCCTCTCCCCTCCTCTCCCCTTCCCTTCCCTCTCCTCTCTTTTTCCCTCCCCTCCTCTCCTTCCCTGGAGTATTTCTTCTTTATCTTATGACCCCCACACTACATCTGCCCCCTCCTTTCTTTACTCTAGACTTCCAAGCATGTTTCCCATTTTGCCAGAATCAGGAGAAAAATGTACATGTGCACAAATGCACCCAGGAAACACTTATATATGAAGTAGACATATGCAAACATACATGCTATATGTGTTATTCAATAAACTTTGTTTTTAGTAGCAGGACCATAACGAGTCGGACTTAAGCCTTTCTTTGGGAAACGCTCTTTGCTCAGCGTGGTGGTCACAATGACAAATCCCCCTCCACACGACCCAGACTCGGTCGGAGTCTTTGGGGTGATTAGTAGCATTGCGCCCCGAGCAGACTGCGGGAAGCTCTCCGAGCGCCCTGCCCTCACGGCGAAGGTGAAGAGCGGCACGTGAGCGCCTGGGGTCCAAGCCGCCTGCGTGGCCCGAACTCCTCGCTCACGCTGGGATTTCCCTGCTCAGACTCCTCCGTTTACTTTGGCTCAAGCTTGTCGTTCTTGAGTTATGCTTCCTTGAATCCCACAGGGTCGATTCCTGCACAGAAGACGCCGAGAAGCCCTCTTCTCCCCTACCCCCCTTCCCCCCCACCCCCCCACCCCCGCCTCCGGTGGAGTTTTGTATCTTTGCAGCTGCTGGGAAAAGGACTCTGGTTTCAGTAGGTGAGTGGTGGAGACAGGAGTTCCCAGATCAGGTTTTAGATTCCTTCAGGGCTTGGATGTGGACGGAAAAAGATCCTCCTGCTGGGGCGAGGCCCCGTTTCCGAGGACGCCCGCCTCGTCCGCATGAATAGGGAACATGAGAAGCCAGAGAGAAGGGGATTAGTCTTGCGCGGAGTCAATGTTCATCTTTCCTCACCTGCTTTTAACAAGTCTTCGCCTGGCTGAAATATTTTCTTATTAAATTTTAATCAAAGGCACAAAAACAGACTGTTTATCATAGGGAAGAGTGAGCTTATTGTGAGCTTCTGTCGTCCGGCCAGTCTTAGCGGGAGCAGCACCTTGACGGTGGAGGCGCTGGGCCTACGTGTCCATCAGGGGCCGGTGAGCCCAGGAGGCCTGGGTCGGAGGGGATGGAACCGTCCCTCTAGTGTTTGCACCACACACGCCCTTCCACACAGGGTGCCTGGGGAAGACCCGTTTGCTCGCTGATGGTTGTAGCCACTCAACACTGGGTGCGGAAGCAACGTGCTGAAGAACGAAAGATTTTCAGCTTCCGTTCACGTGTTTCTTCTCTGGATGGTCTTAGAAAGCTGCCCTGAGTTTTTCAGGGTGGATCAAATTAACCCATGTTCACGACGTGCTGCTGGTCTTGGGTTGTCTCATGACATAAAGTCTTAGTTCATTTTTATGACAGGCAAACAGAGCATCCAGCATGTGTCATTAAGTTTGCCTTCTAAATGGTACCTACGGAAATGCCCGGGCCCTTGTACAGGAACTCGACTCTTTGCTTAACAGTACTGTCCACAAGCACAACACACTTATCCTTGGAGCACACATGAACGGCCGAGCGATGAAAACCAACCAAAATCCAATTTAAGAGAAGTCAGAGAACAATCAAATAGGAAAAGACGTACTATCCTCGTATGAGGGACAGTGCTGTTTTATAATGTTTTGTCAATATAAAGTTTTATTTTATGTTTTATGATATCTTCTGTATACGAATTTTATGATGAAATAATTAACAACTGTTTTTATTGAATTTACTCAGCTGGGGGAACATGATCGACGTGAATTGGATTTCCGTGACCTTGCAAGCCTCCTTCTACCCTGAGCTACAACTGACAGACTCTCAAAGCTCGCTTTCTGCTTCCTCACTAGACTCGAGTGCTCCTTTTCTGAAAGATTAGGGCAAAGACGGTGAGAAGGAAAGCTGCTGTGGGCCAGGAGCAGGAAGGAGTGAGAAGTAGACACTCCAGTGTGGTTCCTGGTTGCCCCCACACTGATTTCCCACAACAGGCGTTACGCACAAAATCCCAACAGTGTCCGTGGCATCCAGCCTCCTTCACGGGAAGACCTGGGTTTCTTAAGAATATTTCTGCTGCTTGTTAAGTATTTTACGCTTGTTACCAGGTGCGTAACTACCTGGACTAATTAGAATGTCTTCTGTAATTTCAGGTGTGTGTTTTCACATCACGACAAAACAGTGTCGATTTTTGTCCAAATTGGAAAACTCATCTAAAGAGAAAAGGGGAACCAAGCAGAGGAGGAGGGCTTCCCTTGCAGTATTTTCTGTGGGAGCGAGTTCAAGCCTTTGCCAACTCATGGGGCACAGATCTGGCCTTATTTCTCCTCGATGATGCTGTAGTTTTAATCTGTGGATCTCAGACTGTGGGGTCAGACCAGCAGCGTCAGCATCCGCTGGAAAATGTCAGCAATGCACGAGTGTCAGTCTAACTCAGTTCTATGAAATCTGAAACTGGAGGTGGGGTCCAGCAAGCTTTCTGGGTGACTCAGGCGCACACACATGGGAACGTGAGAACCACCGGGACAGAGAAGTGTGATCGACTGGACTGCATCTCCCCCAAATCCGTGGGCTGCGTTCCTAACCCCAATATTTGGAATATGACTGTATTTGAAGATAGGGCCTTGCAAGAGAGAATCAAGTTAAAATGAGATCACTAGAGTTGGTCTTAATCCAATCTGACTGGTGTCCTTATATAAGAGGAGATGTGGATTCAGACATGCACAGAGGGATGCCCACGTGAGGACAGAAAGAGGAGTTGGTGTCTATATGCCAAGGAGAGAGGCCTCAGGAAAAACCAGACCTGTTTGGACCTTGCCTGGACCTTGGACTCTCAGGCTCCAGGACCAGTAAGAAATGCATGTCTGCTATTTAAGCTCCTCTGTTCATGGCCCTTGGTTGGGGCAGACGTAGGAACACAGTAGCGAAGGTTACGAAGGTGGTCATACCAAACGTGCAGGTGAATATTGGCCAGCTCACTTTGAGGAAGGTCATGGAGAAGGCCTTAAATGTCCGGATGGAGTTCCTCTCTTATCCACTGGTACCCTAGGTCATCAAAACACACACCAGATAGATACACCCATGTGTTTCTTTACATTCACAGTGTAATATGGAATATTTGCTAGCATAGTCATAAACTGCTACCATTGTCACATAGATTTTCATGTGTTTGGTGATTTTTTTAAGTTTATTTATTTGTTTTTCAGAGAGAGAGACAGACAGAGTGGGAGCAGAAGAGGGGCAGAGGGAGAGAGGGAGACACAGAATTTGAAGCAGGCTCCAGATTGAGCCGTCAGCACAGAGCCCGATGCGGGGCTCGAACCCATGAACCTCGAGATCATGACCTGAGCCGAAGTCGGCCACTTAACCGACTGAGCCACCCAGGCCCCCCAACATAATCACTGTTAACTGATTTATTAGACATCTCTTGCATGTTAAAAATCTTTATGTACATTATCCATAAACATGACAACTTTGCAAGATAGCTATAGATATTTATATAGTAGTGAATAAAGTAGGTCTCAGTGAAATTAAGGTATTGTCGCAAGGCCACACAGCTGGAAAATATTAATTTTGGACTCAAATCTGCCTCTGCCCGACTCTCGCATCAACCTGTGTGTGCGTCCATTACCCCAGTGCAAACTGGTGACCTCACACGCACCTTGCACGTGTCCAGCAGCGATTGTGAAGGTCCCCCCGTGCCCCTTGATAGTCTCCTACATGCAAGGCGTGTGTCCAAAAGGCTTGTGAAAGTCCCACCACAGAGAAACACCACTTGGCAAATTCTGACTGACAATGCTTCAAGATCTGATTCACTGTTCAGAAAACAAAGCCATACAAAGACGCGAGTTTTTATTTCTTAAAGAGTTCATTTTGGAAACACAGAGGGTCTGATACGATACTGTTAATTTAAGGGTTTCTGTGCTTTTTTCTTCTTATTTTTTTTTTTTCATCATTCCTCAAACGGTAGCTGCAACATGAGTCACATTCCATGCTAACGCGCTTAGGAACTCTCCGAGGTTGAACGAAAAAAAAAAAAAAAGATTTCATAATGCTCTTAATTATGATCTTGATACTTTTTTGATTTGTGCAAAAGATTTTATTGCTAAACTTATCCAAAAGTAATTTGATAATAAGACTTGAGATCCATTGTTCGCATGTTTGTAACTTTAATAGCCTGAAATAGTTGGTAAATTGCCCAAAAAAGGGGAAATGCTTTTAAGCTGAACAGCAGGAGGATAAAGTCAGACCATTTATATTCATGTTATCTTTTTCCTTCCGGACTCACTTCAAGATGTGTGAATTGGGTAAACGCCAAGATACTTTTAAATTCAGAGATTTTTAAAATAAAAGTAGCTCATATTTAGATTGGGTTTAGTGTGGAATTCTCAGCCTAATCCTACGCCTGCTTTTATAATCTGTTGGAGAGAACACTCTAGTTTCCTGACTCATGGGCATCATTCTATATTTCCCCATGCTTCTAAGACATCACATCCATTCTAAAGCCTTGCAGAGTAAAGCAAATAAAAATCAACAAACAAACAAAACACACGAAACATATCTGGGATCGTCTTTGTTCACTGAAAATCGCACCCAGAAGTGGCTCTTCTGCACGATTGCAGGATTTGGGTCTGGGAAACCCAGCAAACTCAGGTGTAAGGGAATCTCCTGGTCTCAGCACAGTGTCCGTCAGCACCTTTTCAGCGCACTCGGCGAAGCCGCGAAGCCGGGGGACAGGCTAACAATACCTGTTTTCTGCAGGACGCGCATCGCCAAAGGGCTGGCCGTCGGGGGGTTCCGCTCACTCTCCCCTGTCAGTGATGAGAAATCCCACAGGACCTGAGAAGAGGGGAAACGTGCCAAGGGGGCTGTGTCAGTAGCCGACTGTCACCAAATTAAAATCAGTTAAAATGGAATAGTCCTCAGTAATTGCCCACTTTGAAATGTCTTTAAACCAGCTCGTTTTCTGTTCTTGACTTTGCAGGGACCGAAAAAAAGAAAGAACGTGAAGTAACTATGTCTTAAAGGAGAACAAACGTAAAAGTTTTATTTTAGTCCCGGTGCAAGACACAGTCACGGGCACTCGGGGCGACTCTGAGGTCTTCGGTCAGTGCTCCTCGAAGCCCTACGAAGCCACCCCTCTACAGCCTGCCGTCCCCACCTTCATGTAACAACACAAGCGCTTGAGATTCGACATGAGAAAGGTACAAGATCGCATTTCATTGCTATGGGGGTTATTGTAATCAAATTCCTTTGAGATTTGAGCTGTCCTTTACGCAGCCCCCAAAGGCACACCTACTCACGTGCAGGCACGTTCCCAGGCAGCCACCTGCGTGCCTCGGTTCACTGATCCTGTCCCTGTGGCCGTCCTGCCAACTGCTGCCCCCCGGCACTTTCCTGGGGAGCAGCCAGGTGGGGGTGGACGAGGACACGCAGTGCTCCAGAGGCAGAAGCCCAGATGTGGCGGGCCATCCAGAAAGCCCTGCGACCACTGACTCTGGCTGCAGTGGGGAGCGATCTGGTGACCGCCTCCATGCCACCTGCCACTGTAAAATTGACCTACGTGGGAAAATGAGAATGGTATGCGGGATTTTGCTTTAAAATCAACCGGCTCATAAAGTGTGCACTGGGCCGAGGGATATGTATATATTGAAATCTTCAAAGAATATTATCTTCCCAGTAACCTATCCTAATGAGTCATAACTCAGTGTCAGAGAGCCATTCCCCACACCTACCCTCCATTCTTCATGCTGTCATTTAAGCCTTTTCCTTTCGTTCTGCCTTTGGTAACATGTAGGGCCACTGGCTGCCCCTGTCCCGTGTGGGAGCAGTTGTATGTTTTTGTTGTAGGTACTGACTCACTCGAGTCCCTGCTTCTGCATGTTAAATAACTCTTCGTTTCCCACCGATTGCCTTGCCCTCTTCCCAAATGGCCCTGAGGTGCCCCAGGAAGGTCCTCCAGTGTTCCCTATGTCAGGGCAACAGAGCCGACAAATTTCTAACCAGCCATCACCAAACACCTCCTGATCACCCATCCACACGATTCAAGCCTTTGGGTTAGGACTTTAGAGAGAGCAAAAGTGAAAATAATTCAGCCTCTAACCCAGGTTCTCAACGGTTTGCAGAGGGAGGTTGTCTGGGCTCCAGAGGCTGGTTTCCAGCCGTGAGAGAGTGCCTGGAGCTCTCAGTGCCCTGGGAGGGGTTCGGCCGGCTGCACTCCGCACCCTCCCCTTCCCGCTGCCGCAGCAGCTGCTCCCTGGAGTCTCCGCGGCACCTCTGGCCCTGTGCTATTGGCAAGGGGTCTGTAAGGCTGAGCCGAGGGCCAGGGCGGAGAGGTGGGTAGAACCGTCCCGACAGCAAGGCCGTGCACTGCGCGTGACCGTCAACTGCAGCACAGAGGGCGGGCACGGCAAGTGTCCCTAAGCATACATGGAGAGGACCCTTTAATTTTTAACCAATGTGTATCTATAACCTGTGGCATACTTCCTTTTATAGCTTTGTAAGTTGCACTGTGATTTTGGGCCTAATAGGCGTTTGTATTTATCGATTCACCATGATTTTGATTACCTCGTAAGTTGTACTGTGTTAACAGGTGCCTCGATGTGATCATGGATCAAAGTTCCCCACGCTTTGGGTTTAGGATGAGGTAAGGAGGCTTGGGAATCCAAGAGTAGAGAGAAAGGGGCTGCGACAGAGGTGTGGACAGTCCAGGATCAACCAGGATCGGCCCCGGGCCATCAAGGGACCGTGCTGGTCACTAGGCAGAGAGAGCTCCAGAGCCTTCAGCAGGACACCAGCGAGTCACATGGACCCACACCTGCCTCAGGGGTCAGCTCCAGCGTGACAAAAAGCCCTGTTACTGCAGATATCTTCCAGGTAAAAATTCAGTTTTTTCCACAAGACAAATTGAAGGCCCCAAGGCATCCACTGATAAAGCAGAAAGTGACCGCATAGGTTGTAGTTGAGGACTCAGACCCGTGCTCCCAGCAGGCCCCGCTATCTGTGGCCACCTTGCGCTTTTGCAGAGGGGGCCCAGGGAGGTCTGTGGACGTCCCTAGACTCGTCAGCAAGCGAGAAGTTAACAGACCCAGGGTGGGACTGTTTAGGGTTGTCTGAGGGTTTCTGCGGATCAAATACATCCCATTGAGTGTGCCCCTGTCTGAAAGCTGGGAGGCGCACTGAACCAGACATAACCCTGCATTTGTCAGCAGCAGGCGGCAGTGGGGGCCCCCCGCGTTACAGGCTCCAGACACTGGAGCATCTCCAAGACAGACGGAAGAGGTAGCATTCCGGAATTAGCAGCGGGCAACTCCCAACTGTCTCACACGATGCTTGTCTGGCCGGAACTTATCTGTGCCCTTCCAGCCTCAGAGAGGGGGATTTTTAAGTAGTCAACTTGACACTCCTTCTACAAAACTTCCCACATACCCACTAAAATATGAACGAAGGCGCATAAAACCTATCACTATCAGAAATGATTATTGGTTGGGGGCCTGGGTGTCTCCGTCGGTCGAGCGGCCGACTATTGATTTCGGCTCAGGGCATGATCTCACAGTCCATGGGTTCGAGCCCCGTGGCAGGCCCTGTGAGGGGCCTTCTTGGGATTCTTTCTCTCTCTCTCAAGATAAATTAAAAAATACACTAAAAAAAGAGATTCTTGGCAATCTATGTGTCGTAGGCTGACTCTTCACACCTCCTCCCAATAAAGAAAGAACCCCTGCAACAGACCTAAGTGCAACTGACCTGAAAAGTGTCCCTAGAGTATGGAGTGCTCCCTGTACTAAGGGTGTAGCCGTGATTCTTTATCTGTCTGGTCACAGAGTAGCAAGATGTATAAAGAGAGATGTGGACAGAAAAACAAGCATCGCTTGACAGGAACTTGACAAGTTAGATAACGAAAAGCCCTTATTCTGTGCAACTGGGGAAATGACGAGGGCCATATTCGTCTGCTCTGGCTGCCCCAACAAAGCACCGCCAACAGGGTGATTTAAACTGCAGAACTTTCGGGGCGCCTGGGTGGCGCAGTCGGTTAAGCGTCCGACTTCAGCCAGGTCATGATCTCGTGGTCCGTGAGTTCGAGCCCCGCGTCAGGCTCTGGGCTGATGGCTCAGAGCCTGGAGCCTGTTTCAGATTCTGTGTCTCCCTCTCTCTCTGCCCCTCCCCCGTTCATGTTCTGTCTCTCTCTCTGTCCCAAAAATAAATAAACGTTGAAAAAAAATAAAAAAATAAACTGCAGAACTTTATTCTGCCCCCAGTTCTGAAGGCTGGAACCTCGGAGTCACCGTGTCAGCAGGGCTGGCTGCTGGTGAGGCTGTGAGGGAGGGGCAGCCCCACACCTCTCCTGGCTTCTGGTGCTCGGCGCTCTTGCTGGGCAGACAAATCTCCCCATCTCTGCTCTCATGCCTCCACTTGGGCGTCTGTGTCCAAATCCCCCCTTTTCATAAGGACGCCGGTTATATGGGATGAGGGTCCACTTTAATGACCTCACCTTAATTACTGGCATCTGCTACAATCCTATTTCCAAATAAGGTCATATTCTGAGGTGCTCATGGTAAGAACTTCAACACACAACTTTTGGAGGGACACAAGTCAACCTATCCCAGGAGCCTCCTCCTGGGATTTTTGTGAGGATAACAAGAGCTCCTCTCTAGGAGCACTTAGATGGCACGGGCACGTGAGGAGCTACGTGAGATTGGCGTCTGTGGGGGGGCCCCCCTCAGCTTCTTGCGTGCACTTTGACCCGTTTCCCTCAGACTTAGACAGGCAGCCCTCGATAACTGAGGACACTAAGTTATTAATGAATTATTGAATTATTCAATTCAAAAAGTTGAATTGTAGATGTGCGCCCAATTTAGCTTCTGAAAAATAGGGAATATAGACTTCCCTTAATGCATTCGTGGAACGTCCACAAAACTCCCCCGGATATGAGGTCTTGGAGAGACCCTCGGTGAATTCTAAAGAGCAGGAACCTTGCCGCCCTTCCTCGCCCCAACGCCGTGACGGTAGGATCCATTTCATTAAACAAATTTGCAACTGATCAGAGAATTTAAAACTATGCTTCCAAACAAATATTTGGTGGATTGAACATGTTTAAAGCACATGGCTGATGCATAACCGGGGGAAATTGTTTAGAAAAATGAAGGGGTTATTTATAGAAAAGGAAGGAAACCCGCTGAGCCCTGGGTTGTGGCCGCTGCGGTGTGAACACTCTTGCCTCATACAGAGATGAAGTCCAATGCGAGTGGGAGAAATTTCTGGCCTCAATTTTATTGCAAAATAAAGAGAAGCCGTTGCATATATTTCGGAGACTCTTTCCACGTTTCTGAACCTCTCCAGCCTTGACTCAGAACCTGCCTGGGTCAAGTGCAGCGGTGAAGCATTCTACCTCTTTTGGTGGAACTGACCCAACAATTGAATGGGGAGTAGCTGCTAGCTACTTAATTTTTCCATTGCCTTCGTTGTTGTCCAAATCCAAGGAAAGATGTTTTGGCCCCATAAAGAGAACATTACGATCAGATGTGGTCTCAGGACTGACCGTAGTAAAACTAACTAATGTCGAGCGGTTCAGGGCACAGAGACGGGGAGACATTCCACAAGGAGTCTGTTGTCAAACTTGAATCAAGGGGCTTTTCTTTAAAGAGGCCGGGTTAGTCCGTCCAAAGCACGTATGAGCTTGGAATCTAGATTGCATTACAGAATGAAAATAATGAAAATGATACCTGTGTCAGATAAATTAAGCATTTCTATCAAAATATCAACTGGAGTTTAAAACGCCATGAAGTATGTTCCCCGTTGACATATTCAAAGAAAAAACAACACCCATTTCCTTTATTTTTTATTAAATTTCTAGGTTATTAAACTGTGGATATGTATCATTTTACAGCTTATCAAACACCCTGTGAAACACAGCGAGTGGAACCACGTGTGTGCCCTGCCAGCAAAGCCGGGTGAAAACGGTGACACTGAGTTGGAAAAGAGTTTCTCCTGCATGAGATTCCACGTCTGGATCACACCGCACCCTGGCGACGGCCACGGCTGGAGCAGACGTCACAGGGGCTGGCAGGCGCCTCGAGAAACCCAACACAGATCACCATTCTTGCTGCAGAGGGACAAATTGGCCCTGGGTTCCTCTCTGCCTCTGTAGACATAGATTTGGAGGGACAAGGAAAGGGTAAAAATAACAACAACAAAAAAAGATGAGCTGGTACTTAGCAGTTGAAATATAGCATTGATCTAGTTTGTATTTATAATGTGTTAAGTATTAACACATGAGAAAAATATTAAAGTGAGGTATTTATTAGAAGACCTATAAATAAAAGAACAACATGTGCACTCAAAATTAACTACAGGCAATTGAGCATCCCATGTGCTGTACAAAGTAACATGAAAGAAATATCATTGTCGCATTAAACAAATGTCTATGGTATGAAGGAAGGCGAAAAGTTCACGGGGAGAAAAGAAATATTCCTCTGATGTTGATCAGAAAACGCATAGATGGTCCTGCCCCAAGTCCTAATATCACCTGCACAATGTGCTCCCCACGCGGGAGGGAGGAGAGCGGGTTTTCAGAGTCGGGCTCCGAAGAAACAAAGCCGACACGGGGAGCCAGTCTAACTTCGAGACCAGGGTGACAGGACCCAGGGTGATTTCAGCCAGAAGAGCCTGTCAGCAATTTTTGAGTGGGCCACTTACCAGTTTTCGTTTGTGTTTCTCTTACAAATTATTATGAATTCGGATGTAAAGGATGAGTTATTTGTCATCGAGAGAAGAAATGCCTGTTGAGATAAAAAGATTTAAAATGCTTTCATGTTGAAAGAGTTTCTTTTTAAAAGGTATGTTTGGGGCTTAGATAAGGGATTTTTTAAGCTACATTCACATACTGCCTGTTTCGCACTATTCCAGTTGTATTAATGAGTTTGGGCCGCCATGACACATGCCACAGCCTGGGTGACTTAACACGAGTCTTGGGGGGCTGGATGGATCGAGGTGCCGTAGACACGGGTTCTGCACAGGGTTCCGTCCGACTGCAAAAGATGCCTTCTCGCTCTGCCCTCACTTGGGGGAAGAACATCTCTCTAGCATCTCCATAAGGACATCAATCCCATCATGGGACCCCACTCCCGTGATCTCCTTGAACCCTCATTACCTCCCAAAGGTCTTGCCTCCCAACATGGTCACGCTGAGGCTTAGGGCTTCAGCATGTGAATAGGGGTGCGCAATTCACACAGTCCATAGCACCGTGGTTACAGAGTTTAGGAAACCGTACGCAAAACCTATTTTTATTCTGTGTCACTGATTGTTCTCAGCAAAGTAGTGGATCTCAGACTGTAATTAGTCCACGCAGCAGTTGGCAATGTATTCTCTGCAATCCAAATCCTGCAGATAACGGTTTTTATAAGTCAGTTCGTGCTGGAACACGGTCGCGGCCAGTTGCACACTGCATATGGAAAAGAGCTGACTTCTCTCTACAGCCGCAGAGTTCAGTAACGCAGCAGAAACTGTGTGGTGGTGGAGCCTCAAATATTCACTCTCTGGGTTTCACAGAAAAAGTTTGCTGACCCTCGGGGAGTCGTGCGGTCCGATCGAACAGCCTTTAGCCGTGCGTGGCTCTTGGGCTCTTGAAATGAGGCCGGGCCACTTGAGGTGCACTGTTAAGTGTAAAAATGCAAAGTGCACGCTGAATTTCCAAGGTCTAGTGGGGAAAGTGTGTAAAATCACACATTAATTAGGCTCTCTACCAACTGCATGTGGAAATGATGATGTGTTAGCTTTACTGAGTTGCGTATAATATATTATTAGACTTAATTTTACTCATTTCTTTTTCGATTTTTATGAGTCTACAAGAGAAGTTAAAATGATCTCTGTTGCTCACGTTTCTACCACGTCTCTGCTGGGCAGCCTGGGCTAAAGGTACGTGCGTTATTTTTATTTATTTTTTTAATTTTTTAACGTTGATTTATTACTGAGAGACAGAGAGAGACAGAGCATGAGCCGGGGAGGGGCAGAGAGAGGGAGAGGAACTTGCGTTATTTTTAGCAGGAAAAGTGTCTTTAGAATTCTGCTTCTCAAATGGGCCCCTGAGAGATAAAGTTTGGCACACACATTTTTTTCTGGTGTTGGACAGAATTGCTTAATCTGGGTAAATATAAACGGAACTATTCCAGAGCATTTCAAGTATCAGGTTAGTAATATTAAATCAGGATTTCTTTGCCGTGGCCCTGGAATAATTGGGAAAGGGTATCCCTGCACCCCATCCCTGGTCTTCTCTCACAGCCCAGGAGGGAAGGGACATCTGACTGGAGAATCGGGGAGGGGGAGCCCCAGAGTATGGCAGGTGGGTGCCCCCCTCCCACCCACCCCGAGGCCAGGCCACGGGCCCCGCGAGCCGACCCTTCTCGGGGTTCAGCGTGAGGCCATGCGCTTTCCACATGAAGGGGCCTCAAAACTGGGCACAGAGAAGGCAGGGTCTCACCAGGCCCCGAGGCAGAGCACAGCATCCCTATCTGACCGTGTTTGGGCACCAGCCCAACTCCGAGAAGGGGATTCTCCACTCTTGCCTTGTGCCTGGCTCAGTCAGCGTGTCGGCACCTGCTGGTTCCCCCCCCTCCCAAGGTCAGCAGAGAGTCCCAATGTCGTTGGTGCTGAGAGAGAAGAAAACATGGGGCTGGGCCAAAGGCGAGGGCAGGGGCTTTGGTGCAGTGGTTACAGAGGCGTGGACGATCGTTGGTGGGGGGTGGTCTCAGTTTCGGCGTCCTAGGGGCTCTGGTCCCA
This sequence comes from Felis catus, assembly GCF_018350175.1. NCBI lineage: Eukaryota > Metazoa > Chordata > Mammalia > Carnivora > Felidae > Felis > Felis catus. The sequence continues at coordinate 236,435,743 of NC_058368.1, read as the reverse complement.
CTGAGGCCCGAGACCAAGGATCAGGGGCCCAAAGCTGACTGCCCAAGGGCTCAGGTTCTGAGGAGAGAGGGTGAGATGAAGGGCAGGCAGGTGATGGGTGGGAGGTGGGCACCTTCACAAACCTCACAAACCACTTTTAAGATCCGAGAAAGTACAGTTTGAATGGTTTTGCTTTTGTTCATGCAAACGAGATGAACCACACAGTGAGGAATGTTCTGGCCACTTATATTCCCTTGAGGGACCCTCCAGTATGGATACGCACATCCTGGCCTAAACTGTGCACAGGCTCCTGGGAATAAAAAATACGCTCTAAATTAGGGCTCTGTCCTCCGGTCTGGAAACTGGTGATCGTTCCGAACTGCGTGTGGCATCAGATGGGTTCACGGGCAAACCTGGCATGCCCTGCGAAGTGTGCTCCACGGGAGGCCTCTCCCCTCAGCCCCTCCACAACCACGTCCACAAAGCAGTTCCACGGCGGTTTGGTCCATAAATGTGCAGCCCGGCTTTTCAAGAAGTCAATATTCCCTCTTCTCCAGCTTTTAAAAATTCTCTCCACCCTTTTACCTTGCTAATACCCACGTTTCCGGTTTAAACCAGAGGCTATTTCAGCCGGGACCTGGATCATTTTATCGTTTGTAACAGTCGGTCCTGCAGCTTAACGATCCCTGCCAAAGGATAATTGTGCCTCTGATACGAATTCCAGTCATGAGGTCAAATCCAACATTGTCTCCATGACCCAACAATCTTAGGATTGCCAAGTACAGTAACTGAAATAACGAAAAGAGAAAGACAGTTAATGAATACGACAGTCCAAGCGCAGAAGAAAAACGTATGCATCGGTAATAATTATTCAAAAAGACGTACAGCCTCATGCGTGACCCAAAATACGCAATTGCAGACGCCAACAGTATAGACGCCCTTCATCTTGACAAAAGTTCAAATCGGCATCATGCCCGGAGGTGACGAGCAGGGGCCAAAGTAAGAGCTCTCATACATACGCGTCTGGGAGGCTGATAGCACTGCATGGGTGCAGAATTTGGCAGTAACCATCAGAAGGTCACGTGACCTTGCCCTTTGGCTCAGGGCCCCTCCCCCGAACCTATTGTCTCTCCATTGTCTGTTGTCTATATTGTCTTGTGACATGCGCTCAAAGAAGTCATTGCAAGGATGGCCATTGCCTGCATCACTCATAATAGCCAAGGAAGCAGAGAAGAAGACGTGTTGATCAAAAAAAGGCATCAAGTAAGTTACCATCCATTTCCACTCCAGATAACCACTCTACGACCACTGGAGGAAGGAAACGCGTGCACTAGCAAGGACTAACGCATAGTGCGTTGTGAAAAACCCAAGTTCAAAGAAAACAGCGTGCTATAAATATGCGTGTCTTACATATCTGACCCGCTCTTCGCCTGGTGCGTGCTGTGTGCGTGCACTTGTTTTTGGTGATAGGAATTACACCGTGTTGCCTGGAGAAGGAAAATAACCACAACAACGCAAGAGACCTGTCCGTTTGAGGACTCTGCCCTTTAGCAATTGTGAAAATGTCTTCCTGACATTTTCCCTGTAACTATCAAATGCTTAAAAATAAGCGTGTGTAAAAACCTCTCGGAACAAGAACACGCGTCCCCGCTTATTATAGCTCCTCCATTGTTATTTTCACCCACCGTTCCCGCAACCCCGTTCCCAGAGTAATTTGGTTAACCCTTTCGGTCTCTCCGTTACTCGCATGTTCCTCCTCGGGTTTTGTAATGGGAATTCTCGGCGGTAATGAACATCGCAATTATGCATGAAATTCAACTTTGGGAACCTTGTGCCTCACGTTAATTATAAATCCTCTCCTAGAACACCTTTGAGACCCTGCTCCTTGCTTTATTTAAATCTCCTCATGGACACATCTTCTTTGTGCTAACCCTCCGGTGGGCCCTGGTGGGGGAGCCTTGCTACCAGCCAAGGCTTCCCACGCGAGTCAGATGGCACTTCCTTCGCGTAGATTCTTTCCAAAGAAAGGCACTTACACGGAATCGTGACTACCTTGACTCTGCCAAGGCCACCCTCAGGAGTAAGCACAAGGTTTTTCCCAAATCATCACAAGTGTAAAACAAGACAATGCTGAAAAGACCCCGAGTGTTACTTAGAACATCGGAATTCACGCACATTTCATTGTTGGCTCAGCTCCCATAAGCAAGCTCTGTAATGCGTACTCTTTCCATTCTTCTCGAGTAACTTGGGTTTCCTCTTTTTCTGTTTGGTTTTGACAAAACCCAGCACTTAGACTGCCCTTTGTTCTCCTTCCGGAGGGCTGTGGAGAGTTCTTTCCGTCCACGTCTCTGTGCAGCCGTGTTTGTACGTCAGCTGCTGTGATGGAAGCTGGCCACTGTTGAGTGGACACCAGTCGATTCCAGATTGGCCGGACATCACCAAGAGGCACCTTCAAGTCTACCAGAAGACAAGTACAATTCAGATCTGGGGCGGGCTTTTCAACTTTAGGAAATGCCCTTTATTTCTGCTTTCCAACTAGCCTCTATCTTGACTGATTTCTCTTCCCAGGTAAGCTGGTGAAAAATGGAATATTCTGGGCTAACATGGCTCATTTTCAGGAGGGAAGCATGGGCATGTGGAAAGACCCCCATGCAGGAGCCAGGCCAACCTTGGGTTTGCAGCCCAGGGTGACCACTTTGCAGCTGTGTGATATCCAGCAGTGAGGCCACTACATACTCTGGTGTTCCATCTTTAGAAGTACCGTAATGTCCACACCGCAGACCCTGAGAAGTCAAATAGTGTTGAAAAAGTTCCTGATGGGGGAGCCTGAGTGGCTCAATCAGTTGAGCGACCAGCTTTGGCTCAGGTCGTGATCTCACCGTTCATGAGTTTGAGTCCCACATCAGGCTTGCTGCTATCGGTGCAGATCCTGCTTTGGGTCCTCTGCCCCCCTCTCTCTCTCTGCCCCGCCTCGGCTTGTGCGCTCTCTCTCAAAAATAAATAAACCTTAAAAACATGCCTCTTGGAGCCAGGGCACAGTAAGTACTGATACCATCGTGAGGTTCCATTTCAGGTAGGAACAATAGCATGTTATTCTATCTCAGAACCACTCTTCTGTCTGCTGACCCCGGGGAGTCTATTTCTGAACAATGGTTTGCACAGCATGGAATGTGGATTTTGGAGAGAGCCAGGCAAAACTGGTTTGAAATGTGTCCTGTTGAATACTGGCCGGGATGAGACAGGCAATTCTCCAAGTGTCTTCTCTCATCTGAGAGGGAGGATAGTGATGCTGTTTTTCCTGGGCCTTCTGTCAAGACCACCAGTCAAAGATACAATGGAACAAACACTATGATACACCGGGTTCCTGGCGGGGCATTCTAAGTCTACTGTCTCCCATCCATGCGTGACTTTGCAAAGTTGGATCCTTTGTCACTACTTCATAAGTGAGGGATGGAAAACGGAGTCTGGGCTGTATGACCACCTCAGCCTCCAGATCTAAGGAGGAGATGGGAGGAGGTTCTGGAGAAGAGGTCTGCTAGACTCCAGTGGAGCCAAGCGGACGACAGGCCCACGTGTCAGGGTCTCGTGCCCTCACAGACGAGGGACAGGAGGGAAGCCTGTAGGACTTGCAGGGTGACTCTCATAAGCTCCAGGGTGGGGCATGGCCATCTATGGTTCCTGGATTACATCTTGTAGCATCACTCTAGTCCAGGAAGGTGGACTGGGTCTCTCCCTTACATCCAGATTTCTAACAAGATGGCAGCAGCAGTCCAACTTAGGTCCAGTACCTACTCAGGCAAGATACCTCTGAGAGCAGAGAATATTCCAGACGTCCACTCAGGGTGGCATGCTTGGACAGGACCATGTCTTACAGAGTAATGGCTTTCCATTTCTGACCTGTCTGGGTTCCAAAATGTTTGAACATAAACTCATCTGAGCTTAGCCATCTTTCCTTGTCAACCTCTATAAGGGGAATTTAACTCTGGATTTCACAAAGACAATAAAACCAGTCTTAGAGAGATGCTTGAATTGACACTATGGAAAAAATTATATACCATTTACCGATCAGATAAAGTGGGTTCAACACAGCACATTTATTCTGGCATCTGCTTTCAGACCCATTTTATCAAAGAATGTTAATTCCCGCTCCAGCAGGTTGTAGACAAGGACACCTTTCAGGGAAATGGCACACCTTCCTCCTGGAGCCTGCCAGGATTGCTTCCCCGCGGCTCTTCCTCCACAGGGATGGCATCCTGATGACAGAAGACTGCGGGTTTTCTGCACCAGCTCCAAAGGGGAAACGAAGTAAACAATCAACTAGAGTCTTAATTTCCTCTCTCGGGGGCCATTGTTTCTGTAAAATATTTGCTAAAATCGCACCTTCACCAGGAACAGTTTCTTTCTATATCATCTGCACATTTTTCTCTTTCTAGGAAGAGTCTTCTTTCATCAGGAACAAGCAACAAAACTTGTGTAATAAATGGTGGTCATCACGTCAAATGTACAGACTGTAACACCGTGTTTCGTCTAACATATGCTTAGGGTCTTCTTTGTTAAAGATTCCCAGAGATAAAGCACATCTGGGAAAAAAAGGAAGCCACAGCATCATGTGAGTTGTGGGCAGAACCCGTTGGGGACGAGGCCGTGGCAGGGCAAATCCATTCGATTCTTTGGCACCGGAAGATGTCAGTTCTACCAACTTGGCGATTCCCGGGGTTTGAACGAGGGCCATTCGTTAGCAGTTTGAACCTGTGTGACCAACAGTGGTCCGGAATTGAGAGATGGGCTCCAGATTCCCGCATAACCAACCCCCGGGAGGAGATTCTGCATGATACTCTCTGACGACACTTTGCCAACATTGGCTCCAATAACTTTGATGGTTTCCTATGAAGATGGCAACATCCACCTGATCAACAGAAGGGCCAGGAGCTGAGAGCGGCAAAGGCATTGGGAATTGTGACCCTGGGGACAGGACCCACTTGGAGGAGTGGAGATGGGTGTGCAAACGTCTGCCCCTGGAAGTGTGGGGGTGGCCACTTCCTCCCCTGCCCACCTCCGACCTCCAGGCGCCAATTTCTACCTCTTTTCTCACTGCTGGCATGGAGGAATCTGTACTTGCCTAACAACCCCGTAGAAATGAAAGATCAGGAAACAATGTCTGCAATCCCTGGGCCGTATAAAGAAATTATAGAAAACAGTTATCATTAATCTCTGTGCTGGCTAGAGAAAGGGGCCAAAACATCAACATTTTGATAATCACCAGCAGCAGTTGGACTTTACTTTGACTCGTTGCTGCATTTAGTGGCTTTAGGAAACCATGTTTTCCAAACCCTATTTGGCTCAGTATCAGCAACAAGCACAAGGTGCAAGGTCACAAACAGAAGATGGAAAGCCAGCAATTTGGAGTCAATTGTGGTAAATTCACCAAAGTAGCAATTTTTTTTGACTTAGTCTGAATACACAGTGGTGTTAAGACTTTTAAGATAAATTTGGATTTAAAAGAATTTTGGATTTTTTTTGGGGGGGGGGCGGAGAGGAGTGGTGCAGCCATGCTATAAAAGTCATAACCTTGGATTCCATTCTATTAGATCCCACACGTCTAATTTGTACAGCTGAACGTCCAATAAATAAAACATTCAAGAATATTTTGTAGAAAATTTGCCCTTCACTCTATTGATTTCTATCAAATCTATCTAAAACTTTTCAGGCTTGACCTTTTCTTCTTTGAAGACAAAATATTCTCCCAAAGTGACAACATTAAAATGTTTTCATGTAGAAAACCCTTCGGTAAGGGCTGTGTCATCAAGAAATAATGGATGATGGCCTCCGCCTGATAAAGCAGGAGGCGGCCTGTTGTCTCAGGCAGTGATCAATGATGGGGTGGCCGGGGGAGGTGGGGTCTGTGCCCACAAAGGACAGTCATGAGGCCCATTCCCCTGTGACCAGGGACCTCCTCCCCGGTTCCTGGAAACCACGAGTTGCCTGCTTCAGTATATGCCTCCGACTTTCACCAATTTTTCCTGAACTTCTTCCAGAACTTTCCTTTGTCAGCAGGATCATTAGTTTTCAGTCTTCACCACTCATATACAACATTAAATGTTGAGCAGAGAGACGGAGCACAAGTTAGAAATACTGGCACGGCTATGGCCTGTGATTGTCTGTAAGTCATTTCGAGAGAGAAAGAGAGAGAATCATGTCGCTCTATTTCCTATTTTTAGCATGGATTTCTTTGATGTTAAAGATACACAGAATATTTAGAAGGCCAGGACTAAGAAGAGGCAAGATAGCGGTAGTTAAATAACATTTTCATAAAAATTTTTCAAAATCACAATTATTGCAAAGCATCCACGATGAAGCGAATAAGAAATTGTAAAGAAAGACAGGATCGGTGTTGCCGATATTTGCTCTTATGCCAGGCTCCAGTGAGGCTTGGCATAGCATGGCAAACACAAAATATAAGGGCCGGAACATTCCGTAGGACAAAGTCTCTCCTGTGGGAATCGTTGTCCAGGTTGCAGTCACCGTCCACCAGCGGTCATGGCAGAGAAAAGAGAAAGACAAGGAAATAACGTCGTGAATGCCCGATCTGTGACACGTGTTAGGAAGGGCATATTTCTTTATGGGTAGTGATATTGATCCAAGTGCACACACACCCGTATACGTATGTTTATATGCACATGTATTATTACCATATCAGTTATGTATATTACACCTTTTAGTTCCTAATTTTGTCAAGCAAATGCTAATTCATATAGCTATTCATGCAGTGTCTTTCAAATACTGAATTTGTTTCCTCCGCTTCACAGCTTGTAGAAAGCCTCCTCGTTATGCCCCAAACCCAATCCTAGGAATCAGGAGTGAGGATCCTCAGTCTAAGACACGGAGAAGAAGCCTCAGGTGTTAAGGGGACCCGCACGCAGCTCGGCCCCTGTCCTCGAGCTCAGGCGATTTTCTAGACAGAAGCATCCAGGGGTGTGATTTTCAGAAATTGAAATAATTAACGTGAATTGCTGAATCATCTGACATACCCGGGAGCTCCTCCTAAGAGACAAGCTTGCACTTTCCGAGTGAGAGGCAATATCGGGCTCTCCTCAGAGCAAGAGACGAAGGGGCTGGACCCGAGTGGGAGCAGGTCGTCCTGAGGACCAGCACCCGTGGGTCACGTCGTAGAAGCCCAAGGAACGTGACCCGAGAGAAAAGGCAACCTGAGGTTTTAGCAAATGGAGAGAGCTCTGATTTATGAAGTATCACCGGGACCCAGATGAACTACTTGCAGGAAAGCTTGAATGCACTTGTCAAGTAAAAAGAACAGATCCCCTAGAAAGAGGACAGAATGAGCCATGTCAAAAAAAAGTCTAGAATTGCATTAAAATTCCCTAAAACCGTGGTGGAATCCCAGTCTGGAGGGCTTGACTCAAGATCAAAGGAGAGAGAGTAAAACATACAGTGGGTGAGGAACAGAACAGACCACACTTGCAAGGCAGAAGTGAGCCGCACACATTTGTGGCACGGCCCACAAGAGCGACGCGGCGCAAGGGCATGGCTCTGATGCGCGATTCCAGTTCGGAGGCATCTGTCGGAGGTCTCCCTCAGAAAACACTGTATCTGATAAGTTCCAAGCTTTCCCTGCTGACAGTTTTATTTCGCAGGAAGTCGAGGCAGAATCAAAGGCGATTGTTACTCCGGAATTAATGTTGAACAGCAGGGACTGGCTGTTGGCTCAAGAGGAAGAGGCAGAAATCCCAAAGAGAAGCTGCCATGGGGTTGGCAATAACCCTCCCGAGAGGACGAGAGGGTTTAAAGGCTTTCAGAAGTATGATTCTGCTGCGTGATGTGACTTATCCACAAGAGGGAGAGGAGGAGAGAGAGAGAGAGAGAGTTAGGGTGGAAGGATGGGCCACGTGTCCCCAGGCGGGAGGCATTTCTGTGCCCTGAACTGAGAAGCTCGGACCCTGGGCAGCCACGAAGGGGGTACCGCGTCTCGGCGACATCTGGTGAGAGTTGGCATGCAATCTCAGTTGACTGACCGCGTGATCTTGAGAACTGGAAACAGCAGTGGAATACAGAGGTTCCCTCAATGAGTGTATCCATCTCCTAGGCAAGGCCTTTCAGAGCAAGTGTGAGCCCCTGGGGGGGAGCGAGCCTGCTCCCCTCACAGCTCTAGACCTGCCCCTCCCCAACACCTGTGCACCTGTCGGACCACCTGGTAAGGCACCCTGGGATTCTGCATGACGTCTTCTAGATGGAGCAGTCTGCGTGAGGGGGCGACACCAGGGACCCCAGCAGATTGGCTGTATTAAGACAAAAAATCGCCCCCCCCTTTTTTAAAGACTGAAATCCTGCCATTTGCAGCGACGTGGATGGAACTGGAAGGTTTGTGCTGAGTGAAATAAGTCAGTCAGAGAAAGACAGATATCATATGTTCTCACTCATACGTGGATCTTGAGAAACTTAGCGGAAGACCATGGGGGAAGGGAAGGGAAAAAAAAGTTACAGAGAGGGAGGGAGGCAAACCATAAGAGACTCTTAAATACAGAGAACAGACTGAGGATTGCTGGGGGGTGGGGGAGAGGGAAAAATGGGTGACAGGCACAGAGGAGGGCACTTGTTGGGATGAGCACTGGGTGTGGATGGAAGCCAATTTGACAATAAATTATATTTTAAGAAAGACAAAAAAACCTGTCTAGTCTATTTTTAAAAAATATCTGAGCACTATGTCGTATCTTCTTTAAAAAGAAATATGCACACTTGTTCTCTGCACAACAGAAATGATGTTTAAGTTATTAATTCAAGAAAGGTGAGTTATATTCCATGATTTCAAGCCATCTAGGAACTTCATTTCATGGTGCTCAAGTCCATTTCAAGGAAGAGGAAAAACCCTCATTCAAATAATAAGATTTTTTGAATTCTTGTTTCATTAAATAGGGTCTTTACATCATCCGGTTAACAAACTTTGTCTCATACTTAAACGTGGAGCCCCTTGACTTGTGGCCCCACCGTCTTATTCTGAGAATGTTCTCGAGGTGGCACAACACGGCAGGGGTCCCTGAGCTGGTAGCCCTGTCCCCGGCCAGAGGAGGTTGAAGAAGCATTCTCAGTGGGGCGGTGTCCCCTTATTCTGATACCAGAGGACATTTGGGGACATTCAGGATGTCCGGAGACTTTTGGTCATCTCTACTGGGGTGGGGGAGAAGTTCTGCTGGCATCCGGCGGGTACAATCCTGAGATTCTGCAACCGTGGGGCAGCTAGCCACAGCCAAGACTTCTCCGGCCCCAAATGTGAGGAGTGTCTGGGCTGAGAAACCCTGGTGGGAAGAGAGGGGAGGGATCTAACATTCGAGGGAGTGGCAGGTGACGCTAGGCAGAATCTTGGCCATTTGTGGATCGTCTTCCCTGGTAGAGAGGGAGGGTCACGAAGGTGGGAAGAGAGTGGATCTCCATCTTCTTTTTCCCTCCCAGCTCATGGCCTCTCTCTCTCTGCTCACAAGGTGCCTTCACAAATCCGGTGGAAAATTCCACTTCCCTTTGCTCTGCATTAGGTGGGTCAACTCATTACTGCTGGGGACTAAAACAGCCCTGTCACCTCAACCACAAGGAAAATGCGGTATTGCCAAGCGTCTGATTTTGGAACACACGTGATGCTCTGCGCGTCGACGGCCGCGTGCACGTGCTGTCCCGCCTTTGACCACTGCGACTGACCCCCACTCTCTCTCTGCAGTCCCTCCGAGTGACCCTCCGTGTAGAAGGGCTCGAAGAATTCCTTTTGTACTCTGGGGTTTTGAGGGAAATCTTGGTTTTGCTGCGTCCTGCGCCTTTTCTTTCCACATTCGTTTGTGTTGCGATTATTTTCATGTCCCTTCCTGTGTATTTTCCACAAGCGACTCCGTTATTCATGTCAGCTTTGGGCAAAATGGAAAAGCATATTCTTTTAAAGAGCCGCACCCACCAGCATGCTACATTGCAGAGATAACTGACGTGTCCACATACTTATCTGCATGCATGCCTTATACGCATGTGCATCCACACACAAGCGTAACATACATACACACGCATGCACTCACATATCCTTAAGACCCTGACTTCTAAATTTAAAATACATATTTTCCTCCTATTTAAAAGATGCCTCGCTAGAAGAAATAACTCAGCGGTCTAGCTGGAGTTCAAAGTATTTTAGGAAATGCTTTCAGGGATCTCAAATCAGTGGCAAGAATTTGTAATGAAACACTCCAGAGCCTCTGGGGTCAGCTGCGAGGAGAACGAGGAACACATAATCTCCGTCAGGGTGAAAAACATAATTTATGTTTTATCAAGAATGCCGGAGGACAGTGATGGAGCCTGTCCTCCGTGGGTACTTCGAGCTCCTCTGTGGCCTCTGGACGCGGTGTGAGAATCCATTCGCGCCCCCGTGGCCCGCAGGCAAATGTCTGGTCCCTTGATGGGAACGCGCCTGGGGAAGCTGAGGCTGGCTGCTGTCTGCAGCTGAGCTCCGCACTTGAAAAGATTCTTCAGAAACATCAAATTGAAGAGCTGGGAGGGCTCACAAGTGCCAGTGCCCGGGGTTTGTGGATGAGGGATTGGACGCACAGAGAAATGGAGTGACTTGCCCAAGGACCGACCGCTGGTCAGCGACACAGCTAGATTTTCCGTCCGGAATGGCTGCACTTGAGTCCAGCCTTCTTTTCCCGACAGCCTCCAGGAAGAAAGGACACTTTTCTCCAGGAATTTGAGATTTCAGTTGTTAGCGCTCTCCTGCCACTTCCTGGTCTTCAGAAACAAGCGTGAACCTGACCACGCACATGAAGAATTTTCTACCTAATCTGCCACACGGGGCCTGTACCTCATTTCATTGCTGAGTTGACCATACACCGTGCTGTCTTTCCCACGATATCCCTGTGAAAAAGGAGGATTTCTTCAGCTTCTTTTCTGTTCACTACAATTTCTAGATGCACCAACAATAAAACAGTACGTAACTATGTCAATGGTGATACATGAATGGAGGTGTAGATTAGATGTTTACTTAAAATCTCAGTTAATAGCACCCTTCGGGCACCCGGGTGGCTCAGTCTGTTGGGCATCAGACTTCAGCTCAGGTCGGGATCTCACCTTTCGTGGGTTCAAGGCCCGCGTCAGGCTCTGTGCTGACAGCTCAGAGCCTGGATCCTGCTTCAGATTCTGTGCCCCTCCCCACCTTCACTCTGTCTCTTTCTCAAAAATAAAGATTATTTTTTTTTTAATCTCAGTTAGTAGCATTCTGAATTTTTTGGTTATTTGCTGATTTAAAATGGGAACTTACCATCTAGATTTATTATAAACATTTAATTGGTTTTGACAGAAGAATTCCAGTGATGCCTAATAAACCTTATAGCTCTTCCTAGCTCATGGGACTAATATTTGAACACCTACAGACCCTTTTCCAGAATGACCCTCTTTTAAGAAGATGTCCCTTTCCATGGAAATTCAACTTCTTGTTGATGATTTGAATCATCTTGTACATATGATGAAGTTTCTTTTGTAAAAGGGAGGTTTCATTATAGAAATGTAATATAAGTAAAGCACCCGACTTGTTTTGCAATAGATAGTTGGTAGATAGATAGATAGATAGATGATAGGTAGATGATAGATAGATGATGGAGAGATAGATAAATAGATAGATAAACAGACAAGATTTTATGAGGTTGTTTTGCATATTTTGTGGAAATATCTCCTGGGTTGAAATTGAGTCTTAAACCCACCATTAAAATGACTCTGTGAAAAACAAGTGACTCCGTGCTCCCACGGGCACCTACTGGAACATTGTACGGAGCCGGACCTTATCACAACGCATTGACTCAGTTATAAGAATGTTACATAGAATTGAGGCCTGGGTGGCAAAGTTAGAGTGAGTTTTAGTCACATAAGGATTTTCGGATGAAGCACAGACTTTTCTATACCTTAGCGTTGTATGCGAATAAATAAAGTAAGCGACTTTGTTACAGAGACATGTGAATCATCAGCCAGTCATGTAGTGAAACAATAACTACCTTCCAGTTAACAAGGGCAAAGAGGTTAAAAGGTCAATGTAGATCTAGCCTCTCGAAAATACTTCATAAAATTCAAGATGCATTGTTAATCCAGCCTTGAAAATAAAATTAGCACCATTTCCATAGTCGCTTGAATGTGAAACATTACCGAACACCAGTATCTTAGGCTCAATAAAAGTCACTACCATATTACGCATACACATTGATAAGGCACAGCCTGAATGCCAAACCATCCAACCTTGTAAAAACAAACCTGGAAACAAAAGATTGGAAAAGCCACGGACCGCAGGCACAGGAGGTCCTGCCCATGCAGACTTCACTAGGCGCTCTTTACAAGCCAGCGAAGCATGTGTGACAGTCCGTGGACCAGATGCACGAGCCAGAGGGAAGTCATGTGATGGAGGGTGATGAAGCTAACATCACGAGAACCATAGCAAAGCTTGCTTTGCATCTCACTGGGGCCTCTGGATGGCTCAGTCAGCTGACTGCCCGACTTTGGCCCAGGTCATAATCTCAAGGTTCGTGAGTTCGAGCCCCCCATTGGGCACTGTGCTGACAGCTCAGAGCCTGGATCCTGCTGCGGATTCTGTGTCTAAGAAAGAAAGAAAGAAAGAAAGAAAGAAAGAAGAAAGAAAGAAAGAAAGAAAGAAAGAAAGAAAGAAAGAAAGAAGAAAGAAAGAAAGAAAGAGAGAAGGGAGAAAGAAAGAAAGAAGAAAGAAAGAAAGAAAGAAAGAAAGAAGAAAGAAAGAAAGAAAGAAAGAAAGAAAGAAAGAAAGAAAGAAGAAAGAAAGAAAGAAAGAGAGAAGGGAGAAAGAAAGAAAGAAGAAAGAAAGAAAGAAAGAAAGAAAGAAAGAAAGAAAGAAAGAAAGAAAGAAAATGGCATCTCATTTATTTCTCCCCAAACCCTTTGAGAAGTCTGAGATACAGAAGCACCCAGACTCCAGGGCTAACAAAGGGTGAGTGGGGACTGGGCAGGACTTCTCAGTCCAGAGAGCTATACCATGATTCCACAGGAGCTGCCCACTGAGAACCTCTAATGTTATTTTGAGTAGATTCTTTTTTCTTTCCTTTAGAAACTATTTTTTGGCCAATTAATACAAAGACAAGTTGATAAATACAGACTATGGCTATATTTGTCATTGTACCTTTGTCTGGAGCTTATTTTCCCATTGCTGATTTTATTCAGTACGCAAACCTCTCATTTCCACACCAGTGACATGGCCCCAAATATCTGTGTAGTTACTGAAATTGGAATTTCTGAGCTGGAAACCAGGTCCATGCGGACAGTGTGGCTGGCTGGGACTTTACCTTCCTGACGGGGGTCCGGAGAGCCTCCAGAGAGGAGCTGGCCACCTGGGTCCACGTCCGCCACTCCCCTGCTACACGTGAGCCACCTGTGACCCCACCTCAAGGTGTGGTGCCAGACATATGACCTACAGGACGGCCCTCACCAGGAGAAGCTTCTCCATAAATAAACACCCTGTAAGAGCGTTTTGAGATATACAAAATGCTAGCGTATGTGATTTCGCGGATTGGCTAATTGAGAGCAGAACACACAGAAATCTTGGAAGTCTGACTGACCCTCCTGGGATATTTATACTGATTAAACAAACCAGATAATTTAAAAATCCCTTCTGTATTTCACAGTTTTATATACAACCTGATTTCTTGAGATGCGTTCAAGTCTGCTCATTGGGACAATGATTCCGGGAGTGAAAAAGCCTGTTTGATGATAAAAATTGTTTGCAGTAATAGGTCAGTCAATAGTCTGCTAAAAGTTAACAGATCCACAGGAGTCTCAAGAAACAATTGGCTTGAACTTAGACATGCAACTTTGTCAAATAGCAGTTAGTGTGATTATTTGACAAAGCTGTGGCGGCATCGTGGGCCATTCTCCATGGCACAGCCCTCCCCCACAAAGAGAGGAGACTCGTACTCTAATGAGAAAAGAAGAACTTTGGCATGGAAGCCAATTTAAAAGAAAGGAAAGCTTTCAAGACCAAAAATGTTTAGTCTAGATACTAATGTTTAGGCTCTGTAGTGCTCAGAAAATGTGACTCCTCCGAGTCAATAAATCTTGGTAACGGCCCTCCTCCTAGTCAACAGGGCACACGATGGGAGAATGCATTTAATTTATGGGGGAAACAACTGTCATTCCACATGGCAGGGATGACAGCAAATGATGAAGAAGAAAATTCGCAGCGCAGTGGTTAGCGGGCAGGTGTGGATTCAGCACCCCCTGGCCCGCGGGTCACAGGACGCAGATCTCCAAGGGGCCACCAGAGACAGGCACGACTCAGGTTAATTTGCTGGCCAGCTCAATGCCCCTGTCAAATCTCTTTCCTTCCGTGTCCAGCTTCCCATGACTCTGGAGTATGTGTCTTATTGGTTCAGAGGGAAGAGAAGTCCACTGCTAGAGGACGGTGAAATGTCAGAGGTCATCGACTCCTCCCGAGACGGTCATCCGCGTGTTCTACACTAAACACTTCTGCAGAAGAATGTGTTTAAATAGCCCGGGTAACACACTGATGCAAAGCAGTTCCTTTTCTGAAACGAATGCTTGATACATAGGCTTCACCCTGCGGTCAGGGGTTTCTCTCCGACAAAGTAAAGAAGAATTTGCTCTAATCTTTAAGCAGGCTTGTCTTCTCCGCTATGTTGAGATAAGTCTATAAATGTGGGATTCACACCGCCAGGCAGACGCAGCCCGGAGGCAGGAGTGAATTAATGATTCCACAGATGGTTATCAAGGGCCAAGTGCCTGCCAGATCTGGGGCTGCTGCCTACACCCCTCCCGCTCTCCGGATGCACCTGCCGGCCCTTAGGGTGCAATGTGCTAAACCCACTGGTGTCCCTGGGGACACTTGATGGGGCTCCTTGGGAGCATGCGCTCTGGAGAAAAGCAGTGACACCCAGTCTAGGCTCTGCCACCCGCTAGCCATGTGACTCTGGCGAATGACTTAATCTCTTTTCCTCAGTTTTCTCATCTCCATACTGAGAATAATAATAGAGCATTAGTAGGACGTGAGGGGTGGAGGGAGGCTCATGCATTCAGGGCCTCCCAGCACAGGGCCCTTTTGAAAATCAAGGCCGTTTGTCAACATCCTGATCCCAGAGAAGGGAGGGAAGAAGGCAAGGGACAATTCCTACAGAGCTTGAAGTCTGAGCCGTCCTGAAAGGCGAGCAGGAGGGGGCCTGTGCAGGGCGGGCTGCAGGGCAGGAGGGGGGGTCCTCGTTCTCATCACGCACAGGGTGGAAGAGCATGTGGCTCCATCGCTGCGGGCATGACGTGAGGACTGTCCGTGTCAGGTGAGGCTAGGAGGTCGGCAGGAGACGTGTGGACAGAAGAGCTGGCCTGCCCCAGGCACACGGATGTCCACCTCTGCCTGGAGGTCCACATGGGCACAGACAGGACAGGCCCCCTTCACAGCATCCATAACTTCAGGAGTTTGGGGGCGATAGTGATAGGGGTAACAGCAAGCTACCAATAATGAGCCCAATAATACCTTGAAATTGACCAGCCACCGAAGCACCTCCATGTCATGTTCGCACTGCGTATTCTGTGAAGGCAAAAGCGTGCACTTGCACACAAAACCCGGGCCTCTGAGAATAACGTGAAGTTTCCCAAAGCAGCTCGCGCTGGACATGAGGAAGGCTTTTCAACAGAGACGCATGGCGGGCCGCGTTGGCATGTCAGATGGGCCACGCCACTGTGTGGGCACATGTGAAGAGGGACGCCTTCCGTTAAGGATCAGGGGTCTGCAGGGCATCCTGGCAGCCGTGCTAAGAGGGGAGGACGCGTGGGGGCATGTGCAGAAGCGATACGTGATGTCGTCCACCCCACCGCCCACCCTCCTCCCCCAGACCCTCGGTGTCCCTCGTCTAGAGAACAGAAGCGACGTTCTAGAATGCCATCCCCTCGGGGAAGGCGGAAGGTGGACACGGTCCCCCTGGCCCTTGGCCCCCCGACCCCCAGTGCTTTCCCGGTTCTTCCTTCTGGCCTCTTCTCCGTCTCTGGGTACGATGGATGTGACTTCTTTCTTTGTTATATTCCCGTCTCACCCACATCAGTGCCCCCAGGAGGCATTTTTATCTGCCTCATTCGCATCTATCCTGGTTGGATTTCGTCCCCCTGATCCCAGTTTGTATGTGGAAGGCCTAATCCTCAGCACCTCAAAAGGTGACTGTGTTCACAGGCAGGGTGGCTAGTGAAGTAATCTAGTTAAATGTCACTTCGGTGGGTCCTAATCCAAGACAACCTGTGTCCTTGACCAGAAGAGAAAATGAGGACAGGAACACACACACACAGGGACGTCCGTGTGAGGAGCCCCAGGGAGGGGCCCCAGGAGAAGCCGGCCTGACCACTCAGTCCCCGGGACTCCCGGCTGCCAGCACTGCGGGGACACAAATGTTTTCCTTAAGCCTGGGATGCTTTGTTGTGACGGCCTGTGGATGCTCATACGGCTGCCTGTCCCCAGCGCTGCATGGTGCCTGGCAGGTGGGACACACGAAGCACACACGGAATGAATGAATGCATGAATGCGAAGACCACCACATCTGTCTTAACCATGCTCCTAGCCTTGCCCCCGTCTGTCTGTCCTTCCGCCCACACTCATCTGTTCTCGGGTGCCTCTTGCCTTCTTTTAACAACCGAGTCACCTGTCAACAGTCGTCTCTCTCCCAGCCCTGACCCTGGCCCCCGACCGAGGTGCAAGCCACTGTCCGAGGAGGTGTTTCCGGGAGGGACAGACAGCGAGGGTACAGGACAAGCAGGGTGGGAAGGGTGTGGACTCAGGGGAGGCCCAGGCCCAGCTGGGCCCAGCGGCAGGCTCGAGGGCATGAGGGACACCAGGGGACCAAGGTTTGTTTCTCGTAGTGAGAGCACGCAGGTGGCTGGGTCCTTGGGACCTGGAAACCTCAAGTGCTGGTCACTTCTGGTTTCTGGGGTGGACAAGGCCGCTCCAGGGCCTGGGGCTCCTCTGAAGAAGTTGACAGAGGCCACTCGTTGGCAGAAAAGCTCAGAGGCCAGAAGGTGAGTAGCACAGAGCCGCTAAAGGGGTCCCCGCCTCCGGGCAGGCCACCATCCTCGGTCACCAGAGCCCTGTCCCCCTGGAGGTGCTCGCAGCCCGCTGTCTGCTCCCCAGGCCGATGGCGTCTGTCTCAGCTCAGACAAACCTGCGGAGACAGGCTGTGGGCGCGTCTCCTTCGGGTAATCCCTCCCGGTGGGGCCGACCCCGGATCTCCTCTGCTGCTTCCGGTCGACACACCGGGCCTGGAGCAGGCTGGTCCCACGGCGAATATTTAACTGAACTGAACAAACACTGATTGTTGATGGAGACTTTCATCTTGCTCGGCTACGTCAGCTGCAGGATTGCTCACAGACCCCTGCGTCGATTCATTTCCTACAACTTCTTGATAGAATCGTAATTAGAGAGTCAGTCCCCCAGCAACTGTCACCAGGACTGTCCCGGAACTAGACAAGACTTCGAGGAAAGAGATGATGCAGGGAAAACATAGGGGAATACGTTTAATAAAATACAATAGTTAGCATGTTTGTTTCTAGAGCCTTGCTGTAATTATCATAACTTCCCAGCATGGTGTCGACTTTTCAGCTTAACAGAGATAAAAAATCTGGGACCGTGTAGAACAGTTTCAAATGTATCTCCAGTCACCCAGGACCTGATTCCAGTGAAAAGGCATCGTTTGTTTGTTTGTTTGTTTGTTTGTTTGTTTTTGTCTTTGTTTTACTTTGTCACCTTGACTCCATGGTGCAAAAGTGGAAAGACACTAAGAGATCCTAAATCTGTGATGTGCTGCAAAGGGACGGACCTAAAAAACCACACACACACACACACACACACACACGAACAAACAAACAAAAAAACACCCTAAAACAAAAAAAGCAAAAAGCAAAAACCACACACAATAAACCCCCACCACTACTTGCTAGGATTGGAGGAGAGTTACCATACTTACTCCGAAAAAGGTAAATATTTGCCCACACTGGAGCCGATTTTTCTGAATTAGAAACAAGCAAACTTTAAATTGAGACTTTTTAAGAACGTGAGAACCCAGACATCTTCGGTGAGGTGTATTCCTAGATATTTTATGGTCCTCGGTGCAATTGTAAATGGCATCGATTTCTTGATTTCTCTTTCTGTTGCTTCATTATTGGTGTATAGAAATGCAGCCGATTTCTGTGCGTTGAATTTGTATCCTGCGACCTTACTGAATTCATGTATCAGTTCTAGCAGCTCTTTGGGGGAGCCTTTCAAGTTTTCCACGCAGAGCGTCATGACACCTGCGAAAAGCGAACGTTTGACTTCTTCCTTGACAATTTGGATGCCTTTTATTTCATTGTGTTGTCTGCACGGAGGAGGGCACTTGTGGGGACGAGCACTGGGTGTTGTATGTAAGCGATGCATCATGGGAATCTACTCCGAAAGCTACGAGCACACTGGATACACTGTATGTTAGCTAACGGACAGGAAGTTATTTTTCAAACGACAGGAAGTTATTTTTCAAAAGAAAACAATAAAAGGTAATTTGTAAAAAAAAAATATGTGAGAACCCAGACATCTTAGTTAGTGAGGGGGTTCTGTTACTTTATAGAGGGTGACTGCTATCAAATGCATACACCCACAGTGGCACATGTACTTTTTACTAATATGCTTTAATTCACCTCATTTTAGGTATCTCAGCTTTGTGTCTTTTCTCTACCACCGGCCCCTGCCACCATTACTTCTCTTCCTCAGAGGCAAAAATATCGCACGAGATCACTTCCACTGTGATGCACTAACAGCGGATAAAATAAGTTATCCTGTGTGTGGAGGGAAGGGAATACCACAGTTTCTCAGGCATCTCAGGCGCTCAGAAAGTAGGAGCCGTTGTAATTTTTCGTGTTGAGGGTCTTAAAGAATGCAGATGGTTCACGTCAGATGAAAAGTAGAAAGTAGACAGCAAGTTCGTATCATCGCCGATCTCAAGGAAATGGACCAAACTTTAGCAACATCAAAACCATCAAACCTAAGACATTATTTTACGTAATTCAATGTCATTGATTACGTATTAACATAGGAATTGCTAGATATAACACACGTAAAATATTGGTAAGGTACAGATGCTGAGGCACCCACCATTTGCTGCTGTCAATGCTGACAAGCCCCTGGTTGATGCCTTGTCCCCATGCACCTGTCCCCAGTTGTCCCCTGTCCCTGGTCCCTGGGAGAACTCACCTCCCTCTGGTGGGGATCTGTGTGAGCGGCTGAATAATGGTGGGTGCTCCTCTCCCTGTAGCGGGGAAGGGATCTGGGTTCTCCTTCAACTTTTTCCAAACACGTGTGACCAAGGTCTGGTGTCCTATGACTGATCCACCCTCAAGTGAGGCAGGTGCGGACAAATGGCTAGAGGTTACATGCTAGGGAAGGTTCTGTGTTGTGAGATTCCTGCTTCTCTGCTCTCAGGAGCATCCTGTCCTCGCCCCCATTTGCACCTATTTCTCCAGTCCCCCGCCCCCGAGACTCTCTGAGCCCCACTGTCTGCCCAATAAACATCCTGACTGCAGTTACCCACGGTCAGTCTAGAAGTCCAACTAGTAGATGTTAGTGAGAGGTAAAAACCCTGCCCCTTTAACACAGCACACTCCTGGGAGGTGTCTGTAACAAGTTGTTTCTTTGCCTTAATACACGTCCTTCACCCTTTCTTTCTCTTGTGCTCTCTCACCCTCCCTCTCCCTCCTTCTCTCCCTTCCTCCCTCTCTCTCCCCCTCTGTCTCTCTCCCTCTGCCTCCTTCCCTCTCTCTCTGTCTCCCTCCCTCTGCTTCCCTCTCCCTCCCTCCCTCTGTCTTCCTCCCTTTCTCTCTCTTCCTCTTCCCCTCTCTCTCCCTTCCTTCCTCCCTCCCTCCCTCCCCCTCCCCCTCTGTCCCTCCTCCTCCTGCAGAACCTCCGGTCTCCCTTTCATCACATCCTGGGTACTAGAAACAAGATTCCCCCTGAAGTCATTAGTGATCTCTTGGTGAGCATTTAGACCTCATCAGAATCAATAATGACCCCTAGAGGCTTTGTTTTCCAGGACAAGAGGGTGGTCTGTGTGGGTAGCTCTCTTTCAAGGACTTCTGGCCCATCCATCATTCTCTTCCTCCCGAATGACTGTGTGTGATGATCCTGGCCATCCAGCCATTTCTGCTCCTAATTCAGCATTTTTCACGCTGATTTGCTAACCCGTAGTGCTCTGTCCTCAAGCCTCAGGACTCTGAGTTACAAGCTACAGAAACACAGCCTAAAGTTAGCTTGCAGGGGAACCGGTGGTGTTGGGGTGCATGCATGGTGCGGATGACCAGGAAATCCACAGCTAGAGTGCCTGTGGGGGCCCGCATGCTGTCGGCGTCCTAACAGTGCCCTCGGGGACCTGCCTCCTGTCCTAGCCTGGCCAGGTGCTCTGCACACACGCCTGACTCTGGGGCAGCTGTCCGCCAGGGCTTCCCGCGAGAGAGACTGTTGACCTTCATGGAGGGACCTTGTCACGAGAGGATCAGTCATAACGACGAAGACGGTGAGCTCGGAAGTCCTGCGACAATACGTTTGGTAAAATACGGGCAACAAAATCTTTCCAGGACTAATGGCAGAAGTTTGAAAACACATGGACGGCTCACACTGTGCAATGGACTATAAGGAATTGACTTTCTTTTCCGTTTCAAAATTTATTTATGCCTTGTAAAATAATTTCACCTTCCAAAAGCAATCCGGTTTGGTATGTGACTGCTCACGTCAGTGAATCATGGGCATAATTCTTTGTCGCTTGCTATTTGTTAACGCTTTTCATCCAGTGTCATGAAAATATTCTAGACGAGAGCAATTCTAGAAAGAAACTGGGTTTGGGTTTGGGTTTCCGTGTTTTGCTTGTGTGAAAATAAAGAATCCTAGGTGGTGGTACAACCAGTTTGTTTTTTAATGCTTAGGATTTCAAGACACTCGAGAAAAAGTTATCTTTTCATTTAATAACACACTTTCCCCTGCAGAAAGAAAAAAATACAGTGGCGTCTGACATGGCTTGGTTTGTACAGTTATTCTTTCTGCCCCTGCGGGGACAAAGAATTTTCTCGACGGGGAATCACTGTCATGTGAGAGCTCAGGACCCTGCGGCCTGTCCGTGATCCTCTAAATGATGCTGTATGTCTTGATGAGCTTCTCTGTACTGGCGACTGGCACCAGATCAACAAGGCTTCCAAACTGCGGAGCGCGGTGGCCCAGCGCAGAGAGCTGTGAGGAGGCCACTGCGCTGGCTGTGATTCTGAGCAGGGCTCAGGGGTCACACGCCCACAGGCTCCCCCTGCAGCGCTAAAAGGTGTGACCTGTCTGGCCTCAGATTTTGAGAAATGCCAGAGGTCTGTGTGTGAGCAGTGCCCTTATAACAGCACAGCGGTCGGCAGGTGAACAAGCCCCAGCAGCAGTGAGGGGACAGCAGCGTGTTCACCCAGAGCACTGGCTTGCAGAGAAGCCTCTGGAGAATGCCAGTCTATTCCTACTCCTTTCTGCAGAGAGGGATGACATCACGCTTTCAATTTTGCGGTGGGTGTTGTCACTTAGCCCAAAAACAAACAAGCCAGCCAAAAATGACAGATTTCCTTTCGAGGCATTTACGTGGCTGGAAGTCTATATTCCAGGCTCTTCCGCCGGTGTGAGCTAAAGCATTTGTGGGGATCCCCAGGAAATGGCTCCCTTGTTGGGCGCCGTGCGTCTGCAGACGTCTGGGAATCGGCTTCAGGGCGAGTACTCATTCCTCAGTGGCTGGATCTCTCACTTTGTGCAGGTTCCACCCATACCCACCGACGGGCTCACCGTGATAGAGGTTGAAGAGCGTTATATGGTCTTCACAAGCTGAAGAATGCGGCTCCAGGCGTGTTTCTATAGAAGGAGGATGGTTTTCCCCCCTGAATGAATACACTCAGCCACAACGAAGCCCGCACTCCATTAGCAACACGATTTCACTCATTCTTCCCACTGAGGCAGGGAGGGCCTCGCTGGGCTCAGCGTCCAAGGATGCCCTGCTGAGTGCACTCTCGTCCACACCGGGCCTCGGCCCCGCGTGGTCCCCAGCGCCGCCCCAACCTGGGGCATGTTAGAAACCCCACTCCGAGAACGTTTTGCTCCCGTCTGTCCTACAGAGACTCCCTCTCTAACTCCAAAGACTTTGACAATGGAAACCAATAGCTCAGGTGTTGTTGTTGTTTTCTTTCCCATCCAATTTCTGAGGGAAATCAGAGCAGGGGTTGATTTACTGTTCTATCAGGGCATTGCCATCTGGGGGATGCTCAGTGTTCTTGGGGAACGCTTTCCTGTCCCTTGTGGCGAGAGTTGTGTCTATCTTGATCGTGACACTCTGTCCTCCAAGGTGTAATTGTGTGCACACCTATCTCCCTGAGGAGGTCAGCAGCTGCCAGAGGGCAGGACTGTCTGTATCTCCATATAAAATGTAGTCTCACAGAGTTCCCAAAATATGGGGGGTCGCTATCTGTTGGTAGGATTTGGGGCCCTTAATGTCCTCGTTCCACCAAATTAAGCAAACGCCCGACGATCACCATACATTCACACATTATTTCTGAAGAATTACACACTATTTCCTTTCTATAAAGGACTCATCTCCAAATGTGTGGCTCACAAACATCTTCTCAAGGTTTCTGGAGGGAAAATGAATTTCCAGACACATGACCAGCTTGCCATCGGCATTCCAGTGTCCCCTGGCTATTTTTGGTAGGGAGCAAAAGAGTTTGAATTTGAGTCATTAAAACCTACTCAACTGTTGTTTGGTTGTTTGTTTGTTTATTTGTTTTTTTTTGTGTGTGTTAGGAAGTAAGAAGTCACCTCCCACAGTTAACTAAATGGATTAGGATTTCTATTATTTATTTGAGAGAGAGAGAGAGAGAGAGAGAGAATTTTAAGCAGGCTCCACACTCAGCATGGAGCCTGATGTGGGGCTCAATCCCATGACCCTGGGATCATGACCTGAGCTGAAATCAAGAGTTGGATGCTCAACTGACTGAGCCACCTAAGCGCCCCAAATGGATTAGGATTATTAAAGTCACTGGGTCAACAGCTGTCTGAGCAGTTGGGGAGGGCCCAGCACTCATAGTTGGACATGCAGTCTGCTGCCCCTGCACACTCCCACAGGACTTTTGGGGCTGTGGGTCCACACACAGAGTATGGCTGGGCCACGCCGGGGGCTCACGTTCATTTTGATCAGATCGTGTAACCTGATTTCCAAGGAAGCTTCTGTTCCCAGCATTTCCTTCCTTCCTCCCCTCCTCCTCCTCCTCCTCCTCCTCCTCCTCCTCCTCCTCCTCTTCTCCCTCCTCTTCTTCCTTATTTTTTTTCTTCTTCTGTCACTGCTAAGGTCATCTTTTATGTACTATTTTGTAAAGCGAGTTTGTTTTGGATTTTTCACAACCACGGCCAGATGTCAACCACATTGGTTTAAGGTTGGCTCCGTGCCCATGATGATAGCGCTGAGAGGCAGAAATTCACTCCTTAATACTGGTGACTCTCCTGTAAGGCAGGTGCATTGTTAACGTCCACTTTTCAGTAAAAGACTGAGAACAGAGAGGTTAAACACCGTGTTCAGGGATACCCAGCAAGGAAGCGGGGGAGCTTTGCACAGCAGCTTCCTCCTGGATGATTTTGGAAGGGAGTTCTAAGCAAACGAATGTCCCCTTCCTGGGTCATCAGTCCTGTTAGCGTGCTCTGGGCCGCGTGCATGGTGAGCATAGGGTGACCGGACACACACCCTGAAGACGGGAAGGTGAGACCGGGAAGAATGCGGGAAAGACATTAAAGGAATGTCTTTCTTTGGATTTTTGGACACATCAGACTCCAGAAGGGAAGGTTCATTGCTAGCGGACAGCCTACGGTTTGTTTGATAACACGATGGAACCAAATGGGAGCTCGATTGCTCATAGGGACGATTTTGTGCTTCCTTGCATGGCAGAGCCTGGGCGATCTAGAGCCTTCCTGCCCAAGGTAGAGGCTTTTGCACATTGTTGAGGCGATGTGATTTCTGGAATAGAGGAAGGGTCACCAGCAATCATGAATTTAAGTCACAGCTGCAATGGGTGCGTAGAGTAAGCCAGCCACAGCAGCAGCGTGAGGAACAAGGCTGCGTCCCACCTCCACGGGCTCCAGGCCGCTGTGCGATCACATGGTCAGGGGTCGGCTTTCATGTGATACGAGATGTGTCTTTTATTACCCTGTCTAGGAAGCCGTCCTGGGTATATAAAGATTGTCACAATAAGAAACGTTCAAATTTGAGTAATGACGTGAGTCCAGCTGAATAGGAAAAGTTTAGCTTATGTCAACGTTGCTCTAAATTTAATACCATTTAGGGGCACCTGGGTGGCTCTGTCGGTTAAGCGTCCGACTTGGGCTCAGGTCATGATCTCACGGTTCGTGAGTTCGAGCCCCACGTCGGGCTCCGTGCTGACAGCTCGGAGCCTGGAGCCTGCTTCGGACTCTGTGTCTCCCTCTCTCTCTGCCCCTCCCCCACTTGTGCTCTGTCTCTCTCTGTCCCAAAAATAAATAAATGTAAATTTAACACCATTTACACCATTTGCCAGTGGTCTGTGTGTTCTGTATTTCTCAGGTCAGTCTTCTGGTCCCATAACGTATAGTGTTTGCATGTGCATGTGTGTGTATGTGATGTAGAGATTTAGAAAACCCTTAATCGAGTCCAAATTGCATAAAACCTTAATTACATGTCTTCCAAGTTACTATGTTCCCCATGGTTTCAAGCCTCTTGACCTAGAGATTCAAATTTCCTGACTTTGGATTTGAGACGCAGGGAAAGGAACCGAACTCATTTTAAGTAGTGGATTTGGAAGATTTCTCCTGAGAGGCTCTTCACAGACCTGGATTTGGACAAACGCCCCCTTTAGAGATCGTCTTGTGCCACACGGTCTTCCCTTTGTAGACTGCTTTTCATCTGTAAGCCACTTTCCTGTGCATTACTTCATTTTCTTTTTTATTCAGAGAATAATGTTCAAGTACAGAAAAAAAAAATTCAGAGAATGATATAACAAACAGCCAAGTTTTCACCACTCAGAATTAATGGCACTGTGTCATATGGTTTTCTAAGTCTTAAAAAAAAAAAAAAGGAAAAAAAAAAGATGCATTAAAGACAGACCCCAGCCAGCAGGAACCCCCTCATTCTTTGCAGCGAGAGGCGGGAACTGAGTGAACAAAGAAGATGATTGACCTGTTGATAAACAGCAAGCATTTGTACGTCCCTTTTCTCCTGTCTTCCTACTGTGGGCATTATTGCCTTTCATATTTGGCTCTTAAACCAGGCAGCTGGCAGCCTGGGCCACTGAGAAGCCCCAGGGATGTGGCGGGGGCCCGAGGCCCAGGACCTTCTGCCATCTATGGAGACCCCAAGGCAAGTGATTCCAAAGAGAATTCCCCAAAACATTGAGCTTGATTCCACGCCCCCCCACCCCGCCTTGCCTTCTCTTTACTTTCCCCTACCCAGACTTCTCTTAAAGTCATCCTAACACGGGAGTGTGCCAGAGGGGCCCCGTGGACCTCGTGTCTGGGACACTGTCGGACCAGTATCTGGGAAAGGATGGTCCGGCGCCCGGTGACACGATGCCCCGGGGTCTGGAAGGCGGCCAGTGGGTGTCAGGGGAGGGCAGTGGCCACAGCGGAGCACAGTGATGTGTGTTCTGTACGTGCAATGCTGGTTTCTCCAACGTGCTGGAAACTGAGCGGGAAAGAAGAAGGAGGATGTAACCTTCTTGGAAAGACAGCCCCACCTGCTGACAGTGGGTGCAGACCGGGAGGGTCAGGGTGACCTAAGCAGGAGGCAAAGAAGTGGGCAGAGGGCTCGTGCTAGGAGCCCAGTAAATGTGTCCCCGTCACCCCAGTGCATCGACTTTGGCTCGGCCCCATGGCTGAGACAGCGACGACTCAACAAAGGGAAGAAAGGAACAGCGTGTCTGGGACCTCCCAACTCAGCTCTAAATCGTGGGCACCACTGACTAGTGTCCCTTCACTACGACTCAACAGCAAACACCCATCCCGACTTCCCTCCACGTCTACCCTTCCAGTAAATAAAACAAGGACAACACCAGTGCCCGCAGGGAAATCCAGGTCCAAACCCTCTAAGCTGTGCCCTGCCGTCGGTGGGGAGGGAGGACACGAAACCACAAAGCGAGGCACCGGGGGCGGGGGTGTTGGGGGAGAGGTCGGGGGGGAGGTTGTGGGGGGACTCGGTGCTACACTCCCATCTGCCTGCGGTTTGCTGACTTTTTATCTCGGCTGATCGCTGACTTCTGTAGTTGATCTAAACCCTGAAGACGTTAGCACCGACATTTTTCTCCATTTCCTTAAAATCCAAGTGAGTAATTGAAATCGTCCCTACCGTTTTGAACTTTCTGTGGGGAGCAAAGCCCAGCAGCCCATCTGTTGAGAAAATTTTTGAAAGACACGGAAGGTACATTATTCTTAGCCAAAAGGATTTCTCTTGGTATTTGAAATTGTTCTCAGCCTTTCATCCTTTCTTCTCTTGGCCTCCCCAGTCCCCATGTTGTGACCATATGCCCAAGATACACACACTGAATGTTTTCCTTTTGCTTTACATTAGGGCCGATGCAACTCTTCAGCAGCTCCCTGAGTTCCTTTCTAATCGGAGTTCAGCCTATTTTCTATAATAAAATAAAGTCGTAATTAGTAGATGCCTCTTTCAACTATTTCACTATCAGTATATAGGTGGAAATAGATGGGGAGAGTACATAGATACTGTAGGCATAAACCTCTCTAAAGTTGTGAGCGGGCGTTGGGCTAACCCCAGCCAACCCATTCTACCATATCTGAAGGCTGCGTTTGTGTCCATCATCCCCATGCGGTCGTGAGATGGCCAATGAGATGGCCCTTCCACAGTGGGCCAGACACAGTGTCTTTCTTCTCCTTTATCACCTCCATCGCCTACCTTCGTTTGCCTTTTAAATCAGATTCTGGATTTTAAGGCACCTGAGTGGTTCAGTTGGTTAAGGGCCTGACTTCTGCTCAGGTCACGATCTCATGGTTTGTGAGTTCCAGCCCGCGTCAGGCTCTGTTCTGCCAGCTTGGAGCCTGGAGCCTGCTTTGGCTTCTGTGTCTCCCTCTCTCTCTCTGCCTCTCCCCCATTCACTCTCTGTCTCTCTCTCTCTCTCTCTCTCTCTGTCTCAAAAATCAACATTAAAAAAATTTTTAAATAAATTTGATTATGAATTTCAGTCAAGCTATTCATGGGTTATGACTGCATTTCATGACATATCTAATATATTTGCAAATTCTTCTAATTTCCTGCAATCAAAATATTTCAGAAAGTTAGAGGATATGTAAAATCGTGCAGGTAATGAGTATGTGTAATTTAAATGTTAAAACGGACAGAAAGAAATTTATAGGTATTAATAAATAGAATCGAATATTCGATAATTTTTATTTTTGAGACGCTTTGGTGGAGTTATTTATAGGATCATAATAATTGAAGAATATTCCATAGATAAATATAGCACTCATTCTTTAGGCAACTTGTCTTTTGGACTTTGCGAAAAGTTGTCCCTGTTAGGGATAAGAACTTTAAATGCTAAATTTTGTTTTCCACACGTGTCTTGTTGACTCAGACAGTAGTATCAGTGAGCCCACATGGTCCACACGCTCCTTACCGTGACTGTAGATCGGCAGACAAAGCTTCGAAACTGATGAACCAAAGCGGGTCATGACTTGTCTATTGCTCCAGCCTTGAGCAGCATAACCATCCCTGGCAACAAGTGGAGTCTGGAAAGGTTGCTATCATTTCACCCTTGCTCGAATTTCAATGCCATACCCATGCCTGGGATCCCTACCCACTGTCAGGTACAACAGGAAACGCCAGTGACTCAGAGACCACAGGCTCCCCTCCCTCTCTGGACTTCCAGTGCATCTTCCCCTTGTCCCTCCATCTTGTCCACCTCTGCCTTCTTTTTTTTAATGTTTATTTACTTTTGAGAGAGGAAGAGAGAGACAGAGCACAACCAGGGGAGGGGCAGAAAGAGAGGGAGACACAGAATCCGAAGCAGGCTCCAGGCTCCAAGGGTGTCTGCACAGAGCCCGACGCAGGGTTCAAACTCACGAACTGTGAAATCATGACTTGAGCCAAAGTCAGAGGCTCAACCAACTGAGCCACCTCGGTGCCCCTACCTCTGCCTTCTTCTTGTTCTGAGTGTCCGACTTCCCAGAACGCTGTGGGCATGTCCTCACTTCACAGAGCAGCGGCTACATGAGAAGGGATGACATTAAGTAAAACAATTGACCTTGATGATTAAAACGAACTTGAAGTAGAGTTGAAAGCATGCCTGACGAGGTTTCCTTCATGTGAACAGTCTATACATCAAATCCTTCACTGGTTGTGTGTATGTGGGCAGGTGTCATGGCCATAGCGCTTCAGAACAGATGAGAACCACCCTGTCAGGAAGGGGTCATTGTGATATGGATGCGCTCACTCTTACTTCGAGATGCCTCTGCTCACTGTCCCATCAGTAGGTAAATAGTAGCATCCTTTCACTAACTCACACTTTTTTGAATTGTTTTTAATGCCCATTCATATATAATTAGAAACTGTGTCTGGAAGATCCCAGCCTCTTCCAACCTCAACATGTTTTACCATTCACTCTGCAATGGAGACCCTGGGTCCCAGCAGTCATGTGTTGGGGATTGGCAGGGTGAAACACCTTTTCTTGTTTTTAAAGTTTATTTATTTTGAGAGAGAGAGAGAGACAGAGAGAGTGAAAGAGAGAGAGAAGGAGAGACAGAATCCCAAACAGGTTCTGCACCATCAGCCCAGAGCCCAACATGGGGCTCGAATTCACAAACCACCAGGTCATAACCTGAGCTGAAATAGAGAGTCAGACACTTAACTGACTTTCGACAGACAAAGCTGGGTGCCGAGCCACCCAGGTGCCCCGGCAAAACATCCTTTCTAGGAGAGGCCCTCACTTCCTTCAGTCCCAAAGACCTGCCCTAATTCTGCAGCTCCTGCATACCATCAGGGGGTGAAGTCGGCAATGATAAGGGGGTCTGAGCAGTTTTGTATGTTACCAAGAAAAATAATAAGTACGTCCAAAACCAAATCCACGTTTGTTCCTGAATGACCTCTCTTGACTTCCAAAGCTCCAACTGACCAGATTCATCCCCCTTTGCGGTTATCATTTTTAGCTTCATCATCTTGGGGTCTGACGCTGTTAACTCATTGTAGTTTTCCTGGAGATGTGATGACACCACACCAACAACCGTGAGTGACAACGGCACACTGCGGGGAGCTTCCCACCTAAAGTTCACACAACTCTTGGCAAATGACCATCATCACCACGCCCAGCCTAGAAGCCAATGGCAACCACTCAGTGTCACCTTGACTCATTAGACACCTCCAGCCTCTCTAGAAGCTGGAGAACAGGGCTCAGAGAGAAAGTGTTATTTGTCACCACTTTGGCTAATACATTTTAAGTGGCCGATTCTCGGTGGTCTTTGTAGGTTTGCTGGTGACAATGTGACCTTCAGTGGGGATGGCCCATCCATCATGTTTGAACTTTTCATTTCGTTCCACGCTCATTTCATTTGTGCAAGAAAATCTTTGTCCCCAGCCCTGTTTATGACTCACGAGGGAGCTTTGATCGGTGTATACTTCTGTAGCTCATGTGAGGCCAGGGAGGGGCAGGGAGGGCACCCCGTCAGCGCCTCCCACATCAGGTGCAGATGATCATCTAGAAAACTCATCTACCGCTTTCCACCATTTTATTGGGTAAATAAAATGATGTACTTTTACCATATTTATAACAGAAACCAATGACTCTGTTGGTGAAGCTGACTTCCTAAAAGGAATCGAATGCATTTCCATGGCATCATACAGATTTTAGATCTGTCCACATCAGTAAGGTAGAGCAAAATTGGACCTGAACATTTTCTTTGCTCTAACGTAGAGCGTGACTTGTAAACATTGACCACTGGCTCTTCTAAGTTTCCAAACAGAGAACGTAACCCTCTAGGCTTTTGCGGATGAAAATTTTGAGTTAACTTTCACAACTTCATCGTGTCTTCTGGACACAAAAATGGAAAGCATCTAGTAATGACACATAAGCTGGCAAAACAAAAAACCTCTTTACTAAATGCCAGATTAAAATGAATTTTCTAATCACTACCTAGCCTTTTTTTTTTAATTTTTTTTAACGTTTATTTATTTTTGAGACAGAGAGAGACACAGCATGAACGGGGGAGGGGCAGAGAGACACAGAATCGGAAGCAGGCTCCAGGCTCCGAGCCATCAGCCCAGAGCCCGATGCGGGGCTCGAACTTGCGGACCGCGAGATCGTGACCTGAGCCGAAGTCGGACGCTTAACCGACTGAGCCACCCAGGCGCCCCTAATCACTCCCTAGTCTTAAAAAATAATAATAATTGCTGATTTGCAAATGCAGTTGTCTGGAGGTTTGAATGTAAAGGGTTTGTCACCAAATATTCAGCTCAAAGCTTGGTGGTAGGCATGTTCCCTGAAAGGAAAGTGCTTCTCAGTTAATACTTCCATCTTGTCTCTTGCACTTTACAAGTAGAACAAAATTGCTCTGAACAGCATTTCTTATTCTTCAAATATGTGCAAAAAATGTGCAGAGAAAATGTGCCCAAAAGGACATATACAATCTTGTTAAAAGTGGTTACCCCAGGCAGTGGAGGATGTACAATTTCTAATCTTTGGTTAAATGTTTCTATACATAAATAAAATTAAGTGTAAGAGGTAAAAACTACAGATATGATTAATACACTACTTGCATTACGTTGTTAACTGACCAATATTTAATGCCAATTCATGGGGTCTTAGGGTTAGTTACTTCCCCAAAGTTTAGGATCGTGGGAGCACACAAACTATCTTTGGATGACTGCTTTCCGATTGACTTGTGAATATCTCAGTCTCATGCGTTAAGAAAGAAGCAGGGAAAATATATTATTTACACAAGATCTGGACATAATGGAAATGACAACCCCCCTCAAAAAAATCAAGTACGACGCATTTGAGAATGTTCTTCTGAGAATAGTATCTTCTCTGAATTTCAGGCAAGTCGATGCTTTGACATCTTATAGAGAATGTATCCTATCACACTCTAATTGCATATACAAGATCAAGAGTGTAATGTGTTGGAACATGTTGGGTGGTGTCCTCCTCGGTCCGGGGCCTTGCACAGTGACCAGAGAGCATTCACAGAGGGGACTTCCAGCTGGGCTGCAGTCTTCAGATGGGGCCAGCTCCGTGAGGGGCATCGACACACCAGTGTCGCCCAGAGTAGCGGTGAGCACAGGGAGTGTGGAAGGAAAAGAGATCGGGGAGGTGAGCAGGGCTGAACCGTCTGTGGCTTCATTTCCTACAAGAGGAGCCTTTATATAACCCTCAAAAGAGATGAGAAGAGGAAGAGAAAAACAGCCTTTGTTTTGGGTTTGTTTTTTTAGTTTTTTTTTTTTTTTGGTCAACTAATCTTAATATAGGAGACCTCCCAATAATTTGTGCAGATACTCCGCTCTCAGGAGGTAGAGATGAGTCCCCATATGTACGTGCGGGCTGTCCTTCATGACTCGTGTCCAAAGAGCACAGCATGGAAGGGGAAGAGAGTCGCAAGTTACAGGAGCCGCGCAGACAGGACCTCAGCCCGGCCATCACAGCCAACACCAGTGGTGACCTCTTCCACCGACAGCACTGCCTCTGGACGTGACGTGACGAGGAAGACACTTCCCCTCTGTGGGGGCGGAGCCCACAACCCCAGCCTAGTCAGGAGAAAAACATCTCCCAGTGGAGAGGACGTTCTACAAAACCCCTGACCGTTTGCCCTCAGGACCGTCAGGAGCACCCAAAGCATGGACAGAGTGACAATCACAGCCAAGGGCCACCGAGGAGACAGGACGCCTACGTGCCCTGTGATGTCTTGGGTGGCTCCCTGGGACACAACGGCGACGTCAGGTAAAACCCGAGGAAATCTGGATGAAGCACACCATTTATTCGATGATAATAACAATAACGTATCAGAGCCTTGAGTTGTGCCAAAGGCCTCACACTAACGTGAGAGGTTCGTGTTGGGGCAGAGCATATGGACACTGCTCTCTTGGCGACTTTTCTTCAAACCTAAAATAATCACAAACATGCATTAAACTGTTAAAAGAGAAAAAAAAAAGTGATGCGAAACCAGGGAGAAATTCAGGGGGTGGAAAAGGCGTGATGGGACTCTTGCTGTGGTGCAGGGACAGAGAAGGACTGACCGCTGGGAGGTTTTCCGGGTGAGAGGAGGTAGCCCGTGTGTGCGGGCGGGCCGGTCCCCTGTGTGTTTGGGAGCACAGGACTGAGGGGCCATGAGGCCTGGGGCAGAGGCGTGGGGGGACCGGCAAGCTTCAGCCAGCAGGGCCTGGGGGAGGCACTCGGGAGAGAGCCCACCCACGCAGCACCTAGATAAATATTTATCAGTTAGTCAATCCAGCCAACAGGTTATTTTTAATTATGTGCTGTATCTTTCAGCCTTTCCAGTCACATCCTCACAAGGAGCAACACAGCCCGGTTTCAAAGCTGATGCAGAAAAAGGGCGAGCAGAGGTGGGGACCGCAGCCTGGCCTGTGGCTCGTCTCTTCCCACTGCAGTGACAGCAGGCCCAGGGAGGACTCCCTGCACACAGGCGTGGCCATCCCGGCCACGTGCCCACGGGCCTGGCTCGCGGGCACACACCTTGGCTGCAAAATCCGCCCAGGGCTGGACCCAGGAAGGAATCCTGTACAGGGCCGAGAAGTAGATCTGGGTCACTCAGGAACGAATTCTGGGGTTTTGTGTATGAGGGTACGTCTGGAAGAGGGGTGCATGCTAGCCTCGTGGGCAGGGACAGAGCTGGATGCCGCTGGAGTGAGGTCATCGGAGAGGCAAAGCCCAGGGAAGGGGCCCCTTTTAATAAAAGCAGCAGTGTTGAGTTAAATTTGAAGGTCAGAGGGCAGGACATTTCCACTCACAGTGGAGGGGTGAGGAGAGAGAGCTATGTCTGAGCACCACCACTTTTCCCGACGGTCTGTGGTTCTACACACAGCATTTAATTTAATTGTTTCGGCTGCATTATCGTTTGGAGAAACACCATAACATTCTCTTTTTTCAACACAGTTCCATGGTGAAGTTCAAATCGTTGACACCTGTTAGTTCTTGGGGGCGAAAGCAGGCATTTTCCCCGGAAGACACATAAAGTGATCTCCTCCAAATGGTACAAACTCACAAGGTGTCGCTAAGTCGCCGGGGGTGTCGGGATGCCGTGGACGTCGCGACGACCATCATTCACGATGACTCGTGTGAAAGTTGCTAAAGGGCTAGATCCTAAGAGTTCTCATCACCAGCGAAAAGAAAACATAATAAAACACCTATTCTTTTTCTTTGTATCTGTGTCAGGTGGTGGGTGTTAAGGAAACTCACCGTCGTCCTCACGGCTCAGAGCAGATCGGTCGTGTCACTGTGCTGTCCTCCAGAACTTTCAGGGTGCCAAGGGTCGGTTCTACCTCGGTGACACCGACAGGGGAAAGAGAGATGATGTCCTTCCCTCAAAACGCGCAAGGAGAGACACAAGGCTAGGAAGGCCCCTAATGTTCCCCGGTTCCTAGTGTTGGTGATCCCAGGCAGTGCCATGAGCTAAAACGAGCAAACAAAACACAGTAAACAGAACATATGTGAAACATAAAAGTTGAGGGGTTTTGCTTTTGCAGACACAGTTAAAATGGTTAGCTGATAATGTCATCGTGGGAAAGTGTTTTAGGAGTTTTATTCACCCCTTAGTTCAGGTGGAAGGCAGTGTAAAAGGCATTATGGGGTCTTTCCTTGCAAAGAAAACCACAGAGTGATTCAGGATTGCTGGTGAGCAGCTGCCGTGGGGAACGGGGCCCACAGCGCCCCCACCCCTGGCCTGGACGTGCCCACCTGTGCCCTCTGCGGCGTGTGTGCCCCGCTCCTGGGGCCACCACTCCACCGCCAGCATGGGGAGAGGGGGAACAGGCGTTATCCCAGTTCAGCCAGCCTCCTGGTACTCTGGAGCAAACTCTGCTTCCAGGGCAACGTGAGTTCCTGAGATTAAAGCAAAATCCAGGAGAATTCCGAGGGACTTAAGAGGCTCAGTTGTGAAAACAAGCCCCTGACGGCAGAGTTCTCCGGGTCCAGGGCGTTCAGTGAGGGTCTGCATCAACTCTCCTGGTGCCCGACGCACCAACCCTGACGCTGTGGGGTGGTTCATACTCAAAACCCCCGACAATCACGTGCACAAACATCACTATGCCCATTTCAAGGAGGAGCTAGTAAAGGTCATTTAATGGTTTCAAGATCACACGATTCATGAATTTCAGGCATGAAAGCTTACGTTTTGTCGGGCTCAAAATCCACACTTTAAAAGCTACGCTGCCCTGCCCCCTTTTGCTGAAAGGGAAGCCTGACTCAAAGATTCCAGGCTTCTGTCAATTTAAATTCGACTTTGTTCTGGCTTCTAAAGCACTCAGACAGACACTTGCCAGATGGGCAGCATAAAACTAAAGGCATAACCAGCTAGAAAACAGTGATAGGTCCCTTTGTGGAATAAGGACTGTAATCTTTTATTTATTAAGATGTTACGTTAAATATTTGAAGAGATCAACATTTAATTTTAAAAAAATCTGTTGAGTTTGAGATGAGCCACGGACATCCAGAGAAATAATGTCAGAGCCTGTACTGTACCGTTTGGATGGAGTCACGACTTCAGCGACTTGTTAAACTTTGTTTCCCTGAAATTAAAGGCGGTAACCCAAAGATCATCCACATTTCGGCTGCTCCCGTAAAGCCGCGGGATCTGTCGGGACATCGGACTTGGAGAGAAGTGACCTACCTGCCAGGCATGGGTAGCAAGAGACCATGAAGCTTCTGGCTTTGAAACCAACTGCCAGGTAAGGAGGACCCTGGCTTTTCTTCCGGAGACACGTGGCCCATCAACAGCCAACACCAACCCTTGACAGGTGAGCGAGGCCACCGAGGAGCACCTAGGCTCCGGCCACCAGCCATGTGACTCCAGGTGACGTCAGCAGACAAAGTCTGCAGAAAACGCCACTCCCACCCGCTAACCCAGAAACTCCTCAACACACAAAACGTTTTCAGCTAAGGTTTTCTTGTGGTGTGCTCACTGCAAGGAGGGGGGATAGATTAAGTGACTGTGATATTGTACGTGTTTTACATTTGCAAGTTGTGATTATTGACCGATGTGTGCAGCAACTAGAAAAATAGGAAACCTTAGAGTGACTTTAACTTTTAACAGCAGGAAGGTCATATATATCCCACCCGCCTACTTTTATGGCCCCGTTTTTTTTTTTTCCTTTTTTTTTTCTTTTTTTAAATGTTATTTTATTTGTTTTCGAAGAGAGAGAGAGAAAGCTCATGTGGGCGAGGGGCAGAAAGAGGAAGAGAGAGAATCCCAAGCAGGTTCCACGCTGCCAGCCCAGAGCAGAACACGGGGCTCGAACTCACAAACCATGAGATCATGAACTGAGCCGAAATCCAGAGTCGGACGCTCAACTGACCTTCAACCCCCGCCCCAGGTGCCCTGGCTCTGTTTTATCATTAGTGAGTGGGAATCATATAGAATGGAATGACATGTTTTACTTAAATATTTATTATGTCTCTTCTCCAGTGAGAGATGGGCCAGAAAATTTTCATTCAGTCTTGGATTTGGCTGTATCAGAAGGGTAGGTGTGGACGCCCTGAAATTATCTGAGGACTTTTACCATCATCTGGGCTGATGATGGTGGTGACCTCCTCAAGAAGGGTGCGGGCCCCTGAAGTCACTGGGCATGGTAGGCAAATCATGGTCCCATGACCTGAGGAAGAGAGTATCATCAGAACTTGAAGGGTTTCAGATTTTGGAAGAAGCACTTCCCAAGGCATAATCCGGAATTGTCAAAGGGAAGAAAGGAGAATCGATTCCAGCAGAACAAGATGGCAGACAGGAGAGCTGTTCTTGACTCAACATTCCTGCAGTGGCTCCTTACTCCTGAAGCCTTGGGAGCCTGCGATGGGAGCCTACAACTACAGTCGGTACTAGGTGCCACCTTGGTCCCCGGTAAAGCCTGTGTGACTGTTTCAACCACAAATCCCTTCCTTCCTCACTCCAGCAGGTAAAGTTCCGGCCAAACAACCATGCTTATTGAGCAGACCAAGAATTCTTCCTGTGTCCCCTGGAGTTGTCAATCCCCTGCCAGCCCATGGAATTATCCAGACGTACCGAGCACAGTGCATGGGGGGGTCCTCACCCCGCCAGCACCCGCTGCTTTGCTGTCTCCGTGGCCGGCATGCAGTGCCTTCCTTCCCACACTGAGTGTGTAAACCAACACAGTCTAACAATGCTCTAATCTAATGACTAATGATGGTCAATGTGAAGTGCCAGGTGTCGGTCTATTGCTGTTACCCCAGGGTGGGAGCCCCCACCCAGCAAGGGCGTGCGGGGAGGAAGTGAGAACACAGCCCTGGTCGAGGACTAAGGACAGGATCACCCCCTCGGGGCCCCTGGATGACTTCAGCAACACTGCGGGCAGCAAGGAGATCACTGAGGAGGGGACCTCAGTTCCCCGGCAGTGGCCAGGCCTAAGCCTATCCTACGGAGCAGTGTGGTCACTTGAAGCAAAGGTGATGACCGCAGATCGGAACTGGGTGTTAGTCTTGCTTGAACGTACATGTGGCCTGTGCAAGCCCTCTGGGCTTTTGCATCATTTCGGGTGAATGATGTGATTTAAGCGACCGACTGGGTATGAAATCTCCGAATATCTGTGCATCCTTACTCCATACTGTTTACAGTAATACAATTGTTCTCCCCACCTCACAGCTTCGGGGGAAATGATCTCTCCACACCATGAAGGTACCGAGAAACATTTTTAGAAATGTGGCTTTGGGGGCACCTGGGTTGTTCAATCAGTCAAGTGTGTGACTCTTGGTTTTGGCTCAGGTCATGATCTCACAGTTTATGAGTTCGAGCCCCACATCGGGCTCCATGCTGATGGTGCAGAGACTGCTTGGGATTTTCTCTCTCTCTGCCTCTCTCTCCCATCCTCTCTCTCCCCATCCTGTGTACTCTCTCAAAATAAATAAATAAATTTAGAAATACAATTAAAAAAAAGAAATGTGGCTTTCAACTGCTCTGTACCTTTGGTCCGTCTCCATACTTGTCCTCCAGGAGCTTCTAGGGACCTCCCGCATCCTCAGTTTCTCCTGCCTCAGCCCTCCTGCCCTGTCCTCAGTTTCTCTTCTGAGCCCATGACAAAGATCTGTGGCAAATGCTTCCAAGCGAGTGCACACACTTTCTCGAGACTCTCAGCTATTCCGGGCTAACACAGCAGCCAGCGATGGTCAGAAGATTCTTTTTTTGCAATTGTACCTAATTTCTTGGTATCCACTGAAACGGAGCCCCTCTTTCTCCCACACTCTACAAAAGGGCGACTGAGATCTCCTGTCTCGCCTCTCCTCGGAGGCATCTGTTTCTCTTTGGGATTTTGGTTCCTTGGTTGCCTCGCTACATCAGCTCTCTCACATGGCCTGCATAAAATTCATGACTGTGGATCAGCTGGCTTCCTCTCCTGGTTAAGTTGGAAGCAAAGCTCTCTACTCCTTTCTGACGTGCGACTGGGAGCTGGAGTGTAGCACCGGGACTGTAGCTGACAGCTAAACTCCTAGCACTTAGGACAGTGCCTAGCACATAGCGAGCGCTCAATAGATAATTATGTAATGATACAAGAAACGATGAAATAAAGGATGATGTAGGCAAGTTTCCACTTAGTCATCTTAGTCAATGACTTACAAATGTAATATTAAGCGTGCTCAGATATTTGTAAGAGGATGTGCCAGTGTGATGCTCACCTTGGACCTTTTATCTGATATTGAACAAAGGAATCCACTCTTAACCCTAGCTCTGCACAAAAGATAAAGAAGTACAGAGTGAAATACAAGATCCCTGATGGTTGAGCCAAAAGCCCTGCACAGGGGAGGCGTGTAGAGTCCCGTGTCACCACGGGAGGAGCTGTACATGGTGACGGCTGGCTGGCCCCAACCAGGAAGCCGTAGGCGGTTTAACGATGTCCACACATTCCGACAAGTGGTTCCCACAAAATGGGCCGTGAGAACAGACTAGCAGGGACACCGCAGCTGCATGGTAGAAGGGAGGACAAGAGTCATTTGCAAGCTGGGTGAAATTATCCCATTTTTTATAAGCAGATGAGGACATGTACAGTCACCATCAATACTGTAAAACTGGCTTTCGCTAGAATCCATTGTTCTGCTCACACTTTAAAAGAATATCCCTGGCCTTGTGTTCCCAGCTTCCTCCAGTCCTGGATTGTTGATTCGTGCCATGAGGTTCCCCGGCTCCACGGATCTCAGAAACGTGTCCACTAACTCAAAGGCGATTTTGACCATTCTAGATGACTTAGTTTTCTGTTCCTCTTACATCATTCGTCTCTCTGTTTTTGTCTTGGGCACTTTTACAGACACGCTGGACATCTACAGACTGCTCTGTCTCAACATCCTAGATTCCAGACTTCTTGCGTTTTAATCCACACCAACCCCACGAGAACACCACTGGTCCCGAACATCCTCAGGAGGTGCTGCTCAGCCTGCAAGGTCTCAACATCTTTATGCTCAGAGCAGCTCTGACTACTGAGTGCTCATCGAGTGTTTGTCTGCCTCTGCTTATGTGGGCCAATAAAAAGTTCTTCATTTCAAATAGAAGAACTTGTTTAATTTAAGAAGAAAACCACATGGATTTGAAGATTTCATCTACAAACGGAAAGTATGGACCATGGCCAGACCCTACATAGAAGTAGCATCCTGACACACAGCTTGTGTAGTCAAGGCCCCGGCAGCAACGGACCCAGTGAAGTCCCGCCTTGTTCAGCGATTCTCCATTGTTTGCCTCTGCTTCCAACCCCGGACCAACCAGAGGAAGCCAAATGTGCACCCCAACCGACCACAAGGACGTTCCACTTCCTGCTTGCTGCCTACAGCATCCCCAGCCCGTCCACCTGAGGCAGACACACCTGCAACTTTTCCTTTCCTCTAATCCTCCCCTTCTTCTTCTCCTTCCTCCTCCTCTCCTTCCTCCTCTTCTCCTTCTTTTTCTTCCCCCTCTTTCCCTTCCTTCCCCCTCCCCTCCCCTCCTCTTTCACCTCCTCTTCCTCCTCCTCCTCTTTCTTCTTCTTCTTCTTCTTCTTCTTCTTCTTCTTCTTCTTCTCCTTCTCCTTCTCCTTCTCCTTCTCCTTCTTCTTCTTCTTCTTCTTCTTCTTCTTCTTCTTCTTCCAACTATAAGGCCTTCTCATTCTTCTGCCTGCCTTTGCAAGTCATGGTGGCTGACTCCCTTACTATAGAAAGTTCTGAATAAATGGCTGTGGTTTATTCCCATTTGGGTGGTGGTGTTATTTCCTCAGGTCTCCTAGTGAAAAACCACAGATGACGGGACCATCACCCCTGGCCTGGCTCTTGTGGCAGTGAAAGGAGAAACAGACTTTGTCCTGGGGGATGGTCTGGGTGGGGAGGGGACATGCTGCCCGTCCTATCCCAGGCCAGTGTCCCTGCCTCTTGGGAGACAAGTCACTGATTACTCCACAGATTCTCTGATGGGCAACTGCACCTCCCGATTCTTCCCGTGGACACCTGACTCGTCTCTGTTGAGGGATCCTCCCTGTTGTCAGTGTGGCAGTGGCACAAACACCGATCCTGATATAGAATCATGATGAGAAGCATTTGGTTACTTCCTGAAGGTGCCTTACAAAATAAGAATATGGGCCATGTGCTGCTGTTGCTGGGTGATCCAGGAAGGAAGGCTGCCCTCCCCAAGCAGCTTCTGGCCACATCTGTCCTTGGACAAAGACTGAAGCTTGTCCAGGCTTGTCACAGCCCAACATTCTCACATGTAGGGGGACCAGAATGTGTAGCAGAATTTGAACATTTTCTAGAGCAGGGCGTCTGCATGTTTTCTTCTGTCGTATTAATTGGTGCTCACCCTGGGAAGCCGAGATCAGTGAAGAGGGTTGTGGAAAATGAACTGCTACCGGGGCTGGTGCGGAAGACATTTCCGCCATGGCTGTCACTGTTGGAGTGAAAACATGCTTTTGAAAACTCGCATGAGGTCGGGGTCCAAACTCTCTGGTCTCTGACAAGGATTCGAAAGGCTGTGTCATCTTGACCGCCACCACCGTCACAGGAAGGAGCAAGAAGCAGTATGGAGTTTCAAGCAGCCACAGAAAGAAAAGGGAGCCTTCCCCTTGCTGTCCCCGGCACTCGGGATCTGTGCTCCGGGGAAGGGCCGTGAGCTCAAATCAGCTCCAGATAGAGGTGCCATTTCTGCAAGGCTTCCTGCCTGTGGCAAAGCAACATAGGAAATTCAAACTCGGGACCAATTTTTAACATAGAATGATGTTACATAAATCTCATCCATCACAATATGCACTTAGAACTTATGCTGGAAAAACACAACAATTTAACTCTTGAAGCAAGAAGATGTCTGGCCCCTCGTTATGGTTAGGGTGGGTGGTAGGGGCAAGTTACATAAACTTACAGTTAGACATTCTACTTGACCCAGATATCAACAAATAGAGCCTGGGCCATGCGTTGTAAGGAAGAGACAAGGGACCAGAGAGGCCCAAACCTATTTCCATGGTAATTTTCATCTGATTGTATTTCTTTGTGTGTTAATGTTATGCTACACTTTTCCCCGAGAATGGGATTTGTAAAAAGAAACAGAAGGAGGAGGAGACAGAGGAGAGGAAGAGGCACCATCCATGGGATTCATTCATGGGGGAAGGGCCACTGGGTCAGAGCCACTGAGGAAGGGTGTCCCAGGAAGGGCAGACAGACACCCAGCAATGGTGACGTTGGCGGTGGCCACAGTTGTCACAATTGTCCTGTTATCGCATATATGAAAGGCCTCTTTCTCTGTCTTCATTCCTCTTGACGCTTTGTCTGGATCTGACTCTCCTCGCCATGACAAAGTGAACCCACCCCAAGGGACATTAATCCCCGTGTGGCCATGACGTCTAACCCAAAACTGAGTCTGTTAGCAGCAGAGATCCAGGACAATGTGGGCAAGAAAATGTGGATGGCCATTTTTGTTGGAACAAAAACAAAACAAACAAACAAACAACAACAACAACAAAACAGTGACTTTTAATCTTGTTTAAGACTGACAGGGAGTGTAGGAGACAGTAGATTGCATGAAGAAAACAGCATTTGGCCTAAGAGAACTCTGGTCTGAACAATGTCCGTTCTATTTTATTTTATTTTATTTTGCTTTTTTAATGTTATTTATTTTCCAGAAAGACAAAAACATAGCATGAGTGGGGGAGGAACAGAGAGAAAGGGAGACACAGAATCCAAAGCAGGCTCCAGACTCTGAGCGGTCAGCATAGAGCCCTATACGGGGCTCGAACGCACGAACTCTGAGATCATGACCTGAGTTGAAGTCGGACACTTAAGTGACTGAGCCACCCAGGTGGCACCTAAACAAAGTCTGTTTTTTTTAAAAAAAAAAAACAAAGTCCGTTTATTTATTTTTGAGAGAGAGGGAGACAGAGTGAGTGCCAGAAGGGGAGGGGCAGAGAGAGAGAGAGGGAGACACAGAAACCGAAGCAGGTTCCAGGTTCCGAGCTGTCAGCACCGAGCCCAACGCGGGGCTTGAACCCACGAGCTGTGAGATCGTGACCTGAGCCGAAGTCGGATGCTCAACCGACTGAGCCACCCAGGCGCCCCTAAACAAAGTCCGTTTTAAAACCTCATTCTCTCAGAAGGTCAGTGTCCACATCTATCATGTGCCCTAAGCTCATTCACACTCCTAGTTTGTGTCTGCATACTGTTTGAACCCTCTGTAACCAAGTTATTAATCACAGCTATAGCCAGCCATATTTCTTAATCACCATTTGGGTCTCTTCTTATGAGATTATGCAAATGCTTTGCCCTAAATGATCCCCATGTGTAGGAGACCTTACATCTGAGCTTCTGACTAAACCCAAAGAGAAGGAAGAACACAGTCCAGGATGAGCAGTGGTCACATCACCGGGCTCCTTTCGGGGCGCTCATCTGTAGCATTGATCTCCTCTGGTATCTGAGGTGCCCTGGCTTTTGTAGCATTAGATGTAGAGAAGATAAAAAATGCTGTTATGAGGCATACATATTCGTAGGGAAGATCACAATCCATACAGCAAGTTGTTAACTAAGTAGCACTTCATAGTATTTGCCCACTTAATGGTAGGAAACAGTCATATGTAATCATCATGAGCTACTTCATAGAATACATGGACGGTTACATCGCTTCTAACCAATCACTGTAGCCCTTTCTATTCTAGCCAGGAGTCCCTTATCTCCCCTCTGGCTTCCCAGAATTTCTAAGAGCTCTGAGGGTTTATGCAAAACCTATGCGAGTCAACCGTTCACACCCAAAGAGAGAACACTGAGGAACCATCACGTCATTATGACTTTGCCTCTTGTGTCTGAGCAATGTTATCCATGGCTGCCTTGAGACCCCTGAAACACAGCCCCACATGCGTTTCCATGATTATTGTGAAAGAGGAAAAGTCCTTCTCCAATATGGTCCCATTGGATGAGCACACAATTGAGCCATGCTCAAGTCCCTGTGACTCCAGTTCTTGGTGACTTGTTTCCAGATCACAGTCAGGCCAAGAGGCCCAAGTCAAGATGGAACTTAGATATTGTTCAGTCCTAGTTCTTGGGCTACCATGTCCCTTCCCAACATGGAGAGCCCCACCCTGGAGTTCTTCAGCATCTCCAGTTTTCATTTAAAATTTTTATTTTATTTTATCTTATTTTTCAGAATCTCCAGTTTTTGAGCCATCAAAACACAAAATATAAGATTATATTCTCTTTTCCCAGACAGTGAGTTACTGCCAATGTTCAAATGGGAAGTCGTACTGGGAGATTTCATTTGACCCTAAGCTTTTCTTTCTGAAGGAAACTGATACAGTACAGGTGACTTAGCCTCCTGAACATGGTCTCCCAAATGTTTCATCCTATTGAAATCAGTTATGTCAAGAAGAATTACAACACCATGCTCAGGAGAGAAAGAAAATGCACATATATCTTAAAGCACAGTGTGGTGATAGAGCAGTGCAGACTTAATATAAAGAGCTCAAAGGTATTTGACAATCACCTCAGGTATTGTTAACAAGTATTGGGTAGAAATGGCTCGTTGCAAGCTCTTGAGCCATGAAAACATTCTACAAGATGGAAAGAAAAATTCCTAGAGCTATGAGCTATCCTTCTCACTCAAGAGCATGAACAAGGCTCAGAGACAAGTTATTATAGTTTCTTTGTCTTTTTTCAAGGAAAAAAAGAAAAGAACGTGGCCCCAACCAACTCAGGAGATTCTAGTGTGTTCCATCTTCCCATCTTTTTGCTTCATTTTGGCACACTGGTCGCTTGAACCTGACCATGGAGGGAGTATGTACATCCAGAGACTCAGCAAACACTAAGAATCGGCTTTGTCCAGTGAGCAGATCACAAAACATTTGCCAGCTAGTTATTCCCTCCACAACAAAATGCTTGAAAGCTACGCAGGCTGGGAAAGCTGTGCCGAAGAAGGGGTAAGAGCAGAGGCTTCAGGAAGAAGTTTCTTCACCCGGTACAGCACTGTAGCAGCGTTGAGGGTTTTTATGCATAGTGGTAGACGATTGTGCAGGGTAACTCTAAGTGGACGGAAAGAAAATCCAGAGATACTGGAAAACTCGGCAATTAATTTAATTAAAGAGATCGTGTCACAATATTGTTCCCAAAAGAACACCTTTAAAGGACCATTTCAGATATAGCAAATGTTTATTTTAACGTGTAATGTCTCAACTGTGAACATATAGCTAATATTCTAAATAGAATTTATAAATAAGAAATTGCCTTTGACAAGGTTGTTAAAATATATAAATTTTTGACAAGATTTGATAATATTTAATAATTTAATTAGGTGGTTCATATATTACTTACAGTAAATTTTGAGAAAGTAAGAGTTAAGTTATTAAAAACAAACAAAGCCACCTAGAGTGTCCAGATTCAAAATGTATGGAGTATAAAATGGCTAAAATAATTTCTGCGATAGAAGAAACAGGTGATTTTTCTCTCCATGTTGCAACAATATTGCATGTAACAGATATTAGATTTGCCTGTCTACATTATCTCACAGTCTTCACTAAATCCCAGTGGTAACTGATCATAGGTCTGCAGGTAAAACTAAGTTCAACAGAGTCTGAATTTACTAAGGGCACCAGACAGCATAATTTGGTATAAAATCTATCTCCTGAGGGCTCCATTATGAAAGGAACAAGATGATAGTGAGCTGTTTGTGATGCTACTTGAAGTCAGTTCCAAGGTCTAGTTTATGCTTGTAATGAATAAAATAATCTAATACTGTGATTAACAAGGTTATCTTCACTTATCTGGGTAAAATAAATAAATAGGCAATGTCACAGTACAAATACTATCTGGACTATTTGGTTATGGAGTATTTAATTTAGTTCAAATTCAATATTTCAATCAAATTTTCTTTTAGATTTAACTTTGCAGATATTACATGAGGAAAATAGTAGTGTAGGTGCTCAAATTTATCAACTCATTATATATGTGTGTGTGTGTGTGTGTATGCGTGTATATACATGTATATATATATATATATATATATATATATGTGTGTGTGTGTATACACACACACACACACACACATATATATGAAAATGCCTTCAAAAGTAGACTATAAATAAAACTAACTGACATCAGTAAATAATCAGTGGTTCCAAGTAAAGTGGGAGAGAAGATAAAAGGTTTATTTGGGGAGAGATATCAGTTATAG
Organism: Felis catus; assembly: GCF_018350175.1. Taxonomy (NCBI): domain Eukaryota; kingdom Metazoa; phylum Chordata; class Mammalia; order Carnivora; family Felidae; genus Felis; species Felis catus. The sequence goes on along the minus strand of NC_058368.1, from coordinate 236,390,850 downwards.
GGTAATGATTGTGAAGATTTTGATTAATAGATAAATTGCTAGGACATTTACAAACTTCCAAAATGGATAAATCACAATAATAATTATGAACCTCTAAAAACTATAAACTGACTCAAGAAAAGAAGAATTCTTAAAAGGTGATACCATTATTCATTAAATTGAAATGAGGGTTAAAAATCTTCTCTAATAAGCAGAAAATCAGTAAGAACAAAAGTGAACTTAACAACACTGTTAATCAAGTGGGTACAGCTGACTTCTGTAGACTGGTTCATCCACAGCAGAATACACATTCTCCTCAAGCTGATGTGGAAGAGATAGACCATATTCTGGGCCATAAAAAAAACACCTTACTAGGTTTAAAAGAATGAAAATTATACATTGCCCACTCTCAGACCATAATTGAATTAAACTAAAAATCAGTAACAGAGATAGCTGGAAAATCCCAAGATGAACAGAGATTGAACAACACACTTCTAAGTAACACATGGGTCAGGGGTGCCTGGGGGGCTCAGTGGGTTAAGCATTGGACTCTTGATTTCGGCTCAGATCATGATATTGCTCTTTGTGAGTTTGAGCCCCACATTGGGCTCTGTGCTTACAGTGCAAAGCCAACTTGGAATCCTCTCTCCCTGTCTGTGCCCCTCCCCTGCTTGCACTCTATCTCAAAAAAAAACAAAAACAAACACAAAAACAAAAACTAACTAAATAAATAAATAACACGTGGGTCAAAGTAGTTTCAAGAGGGTACCTGGGTGGCTCATTTGGTTGAGCATCTTACTCTTGATCTCAGCTCAAGTCCCGATCTTGGGGTCGTGAGTTCGAGCCCTGCATTGGGTATGGAGCCTACTTAAAAAACAATTAAGAAAAACTTGAAAAGTTTTTGAACTAAATAAAAATGAAAATACAATTTATCAACGTATGTGGGATGCAATGAAAGCAGTGACTGTAGGGAAATGCATAACATGCAACGTACATACTAGAAAAGAAGAAAGATCTAAAATCAATAATCTATGTTTTGATCCTAGGAAACTAGATTAAAAAGAACAAATGAAATCTAAAGAGATGATAATAATTACAGCATAAATCAATGAAATTGAAAATGGGAAATCAATTGAGATAGTCAACTAAACCTGAAGCTTAATATTTGAAGAGAACAATAAAATCAGTAAGTCTCTAGTCCAGGCTAACTAAGAAAAAAAGAGAGAGAGAACGGGGGAGAAGACACAAATTATTAACGTAAGAAATGAAAGAAGGGACATCAGTACAGATCCTACGGAAAGGCTAATAAAAGAATACCAAGAACAGCTCTGTGCTCACAAATTTCATACTTCAGATGAAATGAACCAATTCCCTGAAAGATACAATTTGCCAAAACTTACACCAAAAGAAAGAGACAATCTGGGCAGGACTATGTTTATTAAATAAATTGAATCAATAATAAATAACCTTCCTAAAGAGCCAGCACAGAGCCCAGATAATTCAATAAGTGAATTGTGAATTCTATCAAACATTTAAGGAATAAATTATGCCAAGTTTCTACAATATCTTTCAGAAGATAGAATCAGAGAGAATAATTCCTAACTTATTGCCTGAGGCTAGGTTTACCGTAACACCAACACCACACAAATGCATTACAAGGAAAACAAATACATTATATCTCTCCCTAACATGGATGCAAAAGTTCTCAAATATTGGAAAATTGAATTAACAATGTATAAATTGAGGTAACAACGTATATAAAGAATTATGCATCATGACCAAGTGGGACTTATCCCAGGTATGCAAGACTGATTCAACATTAAAAAATCAATTTGTGTAATCCATCACATCAACAGACTAAAGAAGAAAAACAATATGAACATATCAATAGATGCAGAAAAAGTATTTGACATACCCCTAAACTCATTTATAATAAAAACTCTCAGTAAACTAGGGTTAGATGGTAATTTTCTCAACATGATACAGAATGTCTACCAAAACAAAACAAAACAAAACCAAAATAAAACAAAACAAATCAAAACAAAACAAACAAAAAAAAAAAACCACCACCCTGTAGCTAATATAGCATAATTAATGATGAGAAACTTAAAGGGGATAGTTTTACTATCTCCACAGTTCTGCCTTTTCCAGAATGTTGTATACTTGGAATAACACAGTATATAGCTTTTTTTTTTTCAACACTGACTTCTTTTACTAAGTAATATGTATTTAAGGTTCTTCCATGCCTTTTCAAGACTTAACAGCTGATTTCTTTTTAGCACTAAATGATACCCTATTGCCTGGATGTACCACAATTTATTTGTCCACTCATCTAACTGAAACACATCTTGGTTGCTTCCAAGTTTTGGCAGTTATGAATTAAGCTGCTATAAACAACGATATGCAGGTTTTTGTGTGGACATGAATTTTCAGCTCCTCTGGGTCAGTAACAAGGAGTGTGATTGTTGGATGGTATGCTAAGAATAGGTTCAGTGTTGTGAGAAGTCACCAAACTGTCTTCTAATTTTTTTTTTACACTTATTTATTTTTTGAGAGACATAGAGAGAGCACAAGTTGGGGAGGGGCAGAGTGAGAAGGAGACACAGAATCCGAAGCAGGCTCCAAGCTCTGAGCTGTCAGCACAGAGCCTGACATGGGGCTCGAACTCACAAACCGTGAGATCATGACCTGAGCTGAAGTCGAATGCTTAACTGACTGAGCCACCCACGTGCCCCTAGATATTAGGTGTGTAGTGGGTATCTCACTGATGTTTTAACTTGCATCTTTCTGATGACATATGACGTGGAACATCTTTCCATGAGCTTATTCTCCATCTGTATATCTTCTTTGGTGAGATGCTTGTTAAAGTCTTTGGCCCATTTTTTGATGGGGTTGTTTTTTCTCTTAGTGTTGAGTTTTAAGAGTTCTTTACGTATTTTGAATAAAACTTCTTTATCAGATGTATATTTTGCAAACATTTTCTCCCGGTCTGTGCCTGCCTGTCTTCTCATTCCCTTAACGTTGACTTTTGCAGAAAGAAATTTTAAATGTTAATGAAGTCGAGCTTAGCAAGTGTTTCTTTGATAGATGTGCCTTTGGTGTGTTATCTAAAATGTCTCATTGGGCACCTACGTTTTCCCTTGCGCTATATTATAGGAGTTTATTAGTTTTGCATTTTACATTTAGGTCTGCAAACCACTCTGAGTTAGTCTTTGTCAAGGGTGTAAGGTCTAGGTCTAGATTTTTGTTTGTTTGTTTGTTTGTTTGTTTTTGTGTGTGGATGTCCAATTGTGCAACTCACTTATTACTGTTGAGTACTGGTAGTTTCCTCTGGGAAAAAGAAATGTGTTAGAAGAGATGTCACCAATGGATATGCAATATGGATGTCAGTGTGGGAGTGACAGCCCAGGGTGTGGTTAGTGAATGTTAACTCAGTTCTTTTATACTTCTCTTTGTGTGAATAACACACACTATTCCCATCTTTTTAAAACTCCTATTTTCAACATATATATTCCACTTAAAAAAAGCTTACACACAGACTACTATCTTACTTACCATCTATATCTAACACCTTGTATGAGTTTTTCTAACTGTTATAGTAATTTGTTTATTTTGTCTCTATGGCGAAATTGGATATTCTCAATTAATGCACCAGGCATACAAACACATTTTGCCCATACGATAGAATAGAGTCTGTACAGATACGGAAACTTGGTATGTGACGGAGGGCTTGACAGATGAGTGGGGGAAAAAAGAGGATTATTTAATAAGTGGAACTGAAAACCTGATTTACCATAAAGAAAAAGATATATTGGCATTTCTACATCATATGGCATATAAAAAAAAAAAAACTCCTGATAAGTCCAGATAGATTAAGAACTTAAGTATTTTGAAAAGGAAATTTTAAAAGTCTTGGTAACAGTATGGGTCAAGATCTTTTATATTTTGATGTTGGAAAATATTTTTAAACAATATACCAAAACTATTAACTACAAAGGAAAAGATCAGTAAATTTGACTGCAGTAAAATTTAAAACTTCTATATATGAAAACACACCATAAACAGAGTGAAAACAATGGTTACAGTCTTTGAAAAAACATTCTTGCAATACATATAACAAATAAGACTTTGGAACAAGAATATATAAAGAAGGCTACAAATAGGTAAGAAAATACAAATCGGTTAAAAGTGGGCAAAATAGACGAATAAGCATTTCGTAGAAAAAGAAAGCAAATGGCCAAAAAATACATAAAAAGAAGTTTAACATCATGAATAATAGGAAAATACGAACCAAGACTTAAAGGAAATAACCTTTAAACCTATTTCATTGCTGAAAATTAAGAAGTCTCCAAGAAGACGCTGATTCAGAGAATTTCTTCTCCTATGTGACCGATAGTTATGGCAATGGGTGCCACTTCTTGGAGGGAGCACCTGGCATATTTTCATCAGATTGACCATTCACAAAGATGGCCAAAGATCCCACTTTCAGGAACACGTCCAAGGGACGTTCTTGAACAAGAGGGACAAGGGCTCTCATGCCTGTAGCAGTGTTGTTCAGAGCAGTGGTGACCTGGAGATTACCCAAATCCCCATGAGCTGGAGAATTAATAAATTGTGATGTAGTCACATAATGGGATATTCGATATTAGTCAAAATCAATTAATGCAATGACGTGCAACAAAGGGGGTGAATTGAAAGCCCAACCCATTCTTGGTCAGTTACTTTCATGTGTCAGCTTGGTTAGATGATGGTGCCCAGCTATTGGGTCTTATTGTGAAGATACTTTTGCCTGTGATAAGCATTGTTTTTAATATAATTTATTGTCAAATTGGCTAACATACCATGTGTGAAGTGTGCTTTTGGTTTTTGGGGTAGATTCCCATGGTTCATCGTTTACATACAACACCCAGCACTCATCCCAACAAGTGCCCCCCTCGATGCCCGTCACCCAATTTCCCCACACACACACCCCATCCGCCCTCAGTTTGTTGTCTGCATTTAAGAGTCTCTTATGGTTTGCCTCCCTCCTTCTCTGGTTGTAACGATTTTTCCCCTTCCCTTCTCCCATTGTCTTCTGTTCAGTTTCTCAAGATCCACATGTGAGTGAAAACGTATGATATCTGTCCTTCTGTGGCTGACTTATTTCATTCAGCATAATACCTTCCAGTTCCATCCACGTTGCTGCGAATGGCTAGATTTCACTCTTTTTCATTGCCAAGTAGCATTCCATTATATATATATATATATATATATATATATATATATATATAAACCACATCTTCTTTCCCCATTCATCAGTTGATGGACACTTGGACACTTAGCATTTAAATCGGTAGACTCTGAGTAAAGAATAGCCTCCATAATGTGGGTGAGCCTCATCCAATTAGTTGAAGGCCTTAAGAACAAAAATAAGTTTCTTTTCAAAACTAACTCAGAAACTCTTCTTGAGTTTCCAGCCCCCTGGCCTGCAGAAAGCACACTCATAACTGAATCAATTCTTATTTGAATTGCCAGCCTGCCCCTCTGCCATACAAATTTCAGACTTACCGATCCCCATAATCCCATGGGGATACATTAAAATAAGTGTCTATTCTCTCTCTCTATCTCTCTCTGTTCCTTTCTGTCTCTGTGTCTCTCTTCTCCTGTCTCTCTGGTGCCTAATACGATAATACAGATGCATTTAGCAAAATCGTTTTGATAAGTTAAATGAAAACTTAAAGACACTTGTAACTGTAGAATACATACGGTTGGAATCACATGGTAAGGAAAAAAGGTCAGAGAATAATGAACATAAGATCAAAGTTGGCTGTTGTCAGGGGTATAGGAAGGCAGAGGTCAAAGTCACACTTGATTTTTGATGGTGGGTTCATGAGAACGAGTTACAGTATTAACAATAATGGACTAAAGAGCATAGGAAAAGGAAACCGTCACAGACAACGGAGAGGGTGCCGTCCATCCAAGTTGGCACGACCCAATCTTCAGCGTCTACGATCCTTTCAAATATAACCAAGCAGGTAAATAAGCATATGGAACAACAGCATCCGTGGGTTTCTCGCTCCAAAGGATGGAGGTCGGGAGGTGACACCCGAAAGGTACCCATGCTGAGAAACACGCACTTTTCAACTGTTCAGTTCATTTCTCAAACTTGTCTGTCAGGTAGACTGAAGCGGGGTGAACTTTCCAAACCTCGGCTGTATCCTGGGGTCACCCGGGAAGCGGGAAACCCCGGTGCTTCATTCCCACTTGTTCTAATTTAATTGGTCTAGGGTGTAGCGTAGGCATCAACGTATTTTAAAAACTTCCATGTGATTCTACGGTGCAGCTGAGATTGAGACGTACGAGGAAAGAGGTCGTGGGTTACTGGGATGGTGTGCGGGCAACCTCTTAGAGCTAGTTTTAAAAGCAGATGTGGGATTTGAACAGATTTGCTCTGTAGACAGAATATCCAGGAGAAAAGTAGGGGGCGGGTGGTTTAGGGTGGACTTTGGAGGTCAAGAAGCACGTTGGGGACGGCCCCTCTCTATGCGAGTGGAGGACCGGCGGCATGTCTGAGAGGGGTCGGGGAGAATTTAATCTGCTCACCGGAGCACAGAGGCGGAGAGAGAGAGGCCTGCAGCTTCCATGGGTCTGGGAGGAGCCAGAACCCAGGCTCTGCATGAGGTGGCAGGTGGCCTGCTGAGCGAGGAGGGGTCAGGCAAGAGGAATCCTTGGCCTTTTGATATGTTGCCTTTGGAGGGCCTGAGAATTGTTCTCAGAAGATCCTGTTGGCTGTAGGAGAAGATCTGTGTTTCGCTGGAGCAGCTGGAGGCTGAGTTCCAGGCAGATGAGCCAGGGAAAGAGTGGTAGTGATGTTTGCATTTCCTGAAAGCGTTGTATGCTCTGTTCTAGAACTCTTGTTTCATTTTTTTAAAGTTTACTTACGTATTTTGAGGAGGGGCAGGGACAGAGAGAGAGGGACAGAGAATCTCAAGCAGGCTCCATATTGTCAACACAGAGCCCTGTGTGGGACTCGAACTCGTAAACCGTGAGATCATGACCCGAGCCGAAATCAAGAGTCAGACGCTCAACCGACGGAGCCTCCTAGGCGCCCCCCAGAAGTTTTGTTTCTTATTCTCTGAGTTCTCTGCACCACGTGTGTGGCTGTGTTGTCCCTCCTGTGATCGCTGTCTTTCTGTCTGCGGCTCTGGGACCCGCCAACCTCTCCCAGTTCCCGTTAGGGCTGGCTGGAGATGCCCTTCTGCCTCCAAGAACCCAAAATTTCAGTTTAATACTGCAAACAGACACCTTTCTTGTCGTTTTGTTTGTGTGCTTATTTTTTAAAAAGTGAATGATCCATTAAGCTTACAGCTAAAGTCATTAGGAAATAATATTGGTTTTTCCAGGTTTGTGAGGCTATAGCAAGACATCTCGAGGTTACCATTAACAATGCGATTAATGTTACTATTTCTTTTTTTAAGTTTATTTATCTATTTTGAGAGAGAGAGAGACAGAGCACGTGAGCAGGGGAGGGACAGAGAACAAGGGAGACAGAGGATCCCAAGCAGGCTCTGCACGGTCAGCACAGAGCAGGACAGGGGACTGGAATCCATGAATGGTAAGATCGTGATCTGAGCCGAAATCAAGAGTCAGATGTTTAACCCACTGAATCACTCAGGCGCCCCTAATATTTCTGATATTAATGATGAAAGAGAAGATAAGAATGTCTGTATTTCATTAAATCAAGATTTATTTATTGAAAGTGTGGTCCCAATTATTTCCATACCATGAAAGAGAGAAGGACAGTGCATGCATGTGTGTGTGTGTGTGTGTGTGTGTGTGTGTGTGTGTGCGGGCGTGTTGTTTTATTTTGTCTTGTGGTTTTGCCACTGTTTCTCTTGAAGGAAACTGAAGAGTGGCAGGATCTGGGTCTACATCAGAATTTGAAATCATCTGACCCCATCTTCTTTTCTAGAAGCTTTGGATATTTAAACGACTTTACTTCACTCCCCTCTGGTTTCTTACTATGGACAATTTCCATTTAGTCATGGTCAGATAATGATTTGCTTGGATTTGGGAGATAAAGAAGAAAAGGGCATGGTAGAAATCCAGCCTTATTTTAGGAGTCCCCAAAGTCCCCGGAGCTTAGGTCTGAGCGCTCAGCAGGCATTGTGAGGTGCCCGGATGGAGAAGGCTCAGCCCGCACAGCCCTTCCTCTTGGCCTTGCACCCCTGATCCTAGAGGAGGCGAGCCCGGGCAGAAATGTTTGTCAAGTTAAACCTGGAAATGCGTCAGTATTTTTGAAGGGAATTAAGAGTAGAGAGAAAGCGTCTCTAGTTTTTGCAAACAGCGAGTGGAAAGGATGTGCGCCTGGGCCTCGCCTCTGTCAGGCCCCCTCACTCTCGAAGAAAGCAGAGGCGTCTGGAGCGGCAAAGGTCAGAGCCGAGTCAGAGGGGCGGCCTGCGTCCGAAACTCCGCTTCCTCACCCCGCACCTTTTGACAGCCCTGACCAGCAGCTGCTCCGACCACTCAGTCTGCAGGATGAGCTGGGGGGAAGAGCAGGCCGGGGGTACGGGAGGTGTAGGTTGGGGGGGCTGGGGATTGACCCATCAACTCTGAATGCTTCTCCTCCAGACGCACTGCCTGGAGCTGAGCCAGCCTCTTGCAATCCTCAGATTGTAGCAGGAATTGTCTCCATGGCCTCCCCTGAAGGTAGGGAGCACACAGAATTGTAGTTGGGGGTCAGGATTCATACTATTATCAAATATATAAAGGGAGCCATAACCTACGCTAATTGCAAAGGAGCCCCTCTCATGGTATCTGCGATAGTGTTGTTTGTGCAAAGCGAGTGTTATTTTTAGGAGGGAAAGACAACAATCTCCGGCGGAATCGGATCATCCGGCATTGGAAAAAGGTCTCTCTGTCTCCTGCACAATCAGGGGTTGGAGGTTGTTCAAAGTCTCACCCCTGGGCTGGGGAAGCAGGCACGACTTAGGACTCTGCCCTCTTTGATTCTGAACATGAACATAAAATATCTGGCCGGTGGAGTGACTGAACCAGTACAAGTCTGGAATGCAGAGGGGCATTTATGATAATTAGAAATAATCAAATCCAGACCACGGAAATAGGTGCAAGAAAATATTAAGTAATTTGTAGCCAAATGACTTTAGGACCTTAAGGTAAAATTTCCAGGTGGTGCTTATAGGACCCATAAACACTTGATTTAAAGGGGCAATATTAACATGGAGGTTTATGATCAGAGCACTGGAATTAAATTGATTGTGTCTGCTCTGGCTCTAAAAATAAAACTGGGATAACAAAGCAGCTACCCAAGTTACAAGGCTTAAAGCGCTAACTTGCAGAGCAAAGCAACATCTGACATCAGTGTGGCTCGGGGACCACACTGTGTCACAGACTGCCTGGAAGTCTCCCCACCGGGATACAGAGAACCCAGATTCTCACCCCGAGTTCCTGCTTTGTTTCCCTGCGTCTTCCCAGGACAGAGCCGATGCCCAGTCGCATGAGCAGTTGGCAAAGGCAGTGACCCGGGAGAGGATGTGCTCAGGACCTCCAAGGTGACCGTCCAAGGAGCTCACTGCCACAGGGTCTGGGTGACGCGTGCAGAACAGGATGTGAACAAGATGGGGGGCCGTCCAAGCTAAGGCACCGTTAGGCGACCCAAAGAGGGCTTCTCGGATACTCTGAGTTGGAGGAAAGGACTTGCTCAAGTAGGAAGCTGATGCAAGAAGTCGACTTGATAACAAAAATCCTTGTCCTGTATTATAGGGACTTCTGGGGAAAATCACCTAAGAAAGCATATTGAAATCATTCTGGAGACCACAAATTGTGGTATAGATGTGAGCCCTCATGTGAAACGTGTGAAGGGCTTGATAATTATTTATTGGATGAACAGAGCCAATATATACCCGGTAGTATAAGAGACAGGAGAATTCATAACCAAACAGTTGAAAACCTGCGTCTTTCTGCCTCCTAAGAGGTTTACCGGCCATTTAGAGTTGACTAGAATAGCAGTTAAGAATACCAGCCCAGGGGGCACCTGGGTGGCCCAGGCGGTGAAGCTTCTGACTTCGGCTCAGGTCATGACCTCACGGTTCTCGGAGTTCGAGCCCCGCGTCGGGCTCTGGGCTGACGGCTCAGAACCCGGAGCCCGCTTCGGATTCTGTGTCTCCCGCTCTCTCTGCCCCTCCCCTGCTCACTCTCTGTCTGTTTTCTCTTTCTCAGAAATAAACGTTACAAAATAATTTTTAAAAATACCAACCCAGGAACCTGGACCTGATTCCAAATTGAGCTAGCTCGCTCCTCCCCTGTGCCTCAATTTCCTTGCCTAGCTCGAGCATGGCCATCAGCATCAGAGGGCTTGGGCCACAGAGAATGCTCCCCAAAGTGAAAGGCTCAGAGGAAAGCCAAGCCAAGAAGCAGAAACTTGGGGTTCTCGACAGCATCACAGGGAATAATCCAGACGGAGAAGGGGTTTGAGGGCAGAGTCCACAGCACACGCGCTTCAGGAGGTTGGGAAAATTAAAAGAAAGTCTCAAAAAAGTTACTTCTCCCTCTGAGCAGGGGCAGCCGGTGAGGTCGAGGGAACCTGGGAAGGGGTGCTGCGTTCCACGACCCGGCGAGACAGAGACTTCTGAAGAGGGAGCTCTGGTCGACCATTGCACACGCTGCCCGTGGGACAGACCACATCAGACTGAGACCCGGCCACCGCCTTTCACAACGGGAAGGTCGCCGCTGCCTCTCACAAGGGCACTTTCCGTGGCAGAGCGGGGACACAAGCGTCACAGAAGAGGGTTCAAGGCAGGCTGGGAAGACGAAACCCAGCGTCAGGAAGAACTCAGTCCCGCTCAAGGGCAGTGCAGCACCAGACGGGTCAGCAGCGGTTTTCAAGGTGAGACATATCAGTCACAGCATATTACGATGCTCCTGAGGCCTTGCCAGCCCTGGGTCCCCAGCACCAGGTTCACGTAGGACCCTTTTCCCGTGTCTGGGAATCTCGCTCCAGTCCTCCGGCCCGCTGTGGGACACACGACACCCTCTCCAGGGCATGTACTCCGGACGACCGGACCAGCGAGCTTCCGCAGCTCAAACCCAATACAGTGATGAGAGGAGCATCGTGTCTTGAGAGTCAGCTGAGGGGCCTCATAAAGTCGGACATAATACGGTGGAGCAGGAAAGAGAGAGAGAGAGAGAGAGAGAGAGAGAGAGAGAGAGAGAGAGAGATCCACCCTCATAGGGCGAAACGGGCTAGTTGGCCGCAGCACAGAAACTTCCAGTGGACAAGCCGCTGTGTGTCTTCCACTCTGACACCTGTTTTCTGTCTTCATACAGTGTAAATGTATTGGCATTAGTGGCTTTTTTTTTCTCTGCTTTTTAATACACAGGAGTTTATTTGAAAGATGGCCATTAACACACGGCACGCACTAGAGGAGTTGAGAAGCAAGTGCGAGTTGAGCGCCAGGTCCGCAAGTCTCAGTCCTCAGAACCCAGATTCTTTTCATACTCGTCACTGTATCTGGCATCCAAACGGCCTTGGGAAGTGGGCACTGTCGTCCGTTTATTTACAACAGGGATGCCGAAACTCAGCCCGCATGACGTGGCCGACGGGCGGCCTGGCCAGCTCTGGCTCTCGGGCCAGATGCTCTCCTCGCCCTCCGTGCCACACGTCAGAGGTTAACTCATCGTCCGCCTCCCCGCACCTTCAGAAGAAAACAAGGGAGATGGAAACAAAGGCCCATCTTTGTGTGCAAGTACGCATATTACAAAAGCTAAAATGTCTTAGAGCTTCGTGAGGATTCACAGTAGATATTGAGAAATTAATAAGATTACCCTTGTGACATGAACTTCACTCCCGCTCAAATGTCAGCTCCCCCAAAGAGGGAAACGTGTGTTTTGGTTCCAGTCCCCAGGAAAGTAGTGAGTCGGCAGTCGACACGGAGCACGTGGTGGTGAAAGGAAGGAACGCACGAATGACCCCCTGCGTCGTGGACACACGCAGGGTGGGTGGCAAGGGATGTCTGAAACGGCAACAGCAGTTTAGGGATTCACTTTAACTTTGGGAGAAAAGGCCCTAACGGTTTGATCCGTGAGATCCTATGTCCCTTCTGTAGCTAAAAGATAGTGCTGAAGCAATTGATTGGCGGCTGGCATTGTTGAACTGGAGGTTTTCCATTCAGCTGCATTTTCCAATAAACTGAACGTTTCTTCAGGCGAGTGCTTCTTCAATGAACCCATGATGGCATTGACCTGTGTCTAATGTATATGTAACGTACCTTCCGCTCCTAACATTACAAAATTTGCCTCTTTTTTTTTTTGATAACCCTGAGTTACCCGATAGTGAACTTTGCTACAACAGAGAAAGCTTGGGGTTGTAGGCTGGGGTGGAACTTATGTTTATTTAATGTATGTTTCAATCTCATACATGAGGACCTTAACGTGGTACAGGTAGAGGGTGCTGGGTGTATTAGTTAACTACCGATGCATAGCAAACTATCACGAACCGGCTGCAACTATGCACGTCGGTTATCTCGGTGTCAGGAGGTCAGGACTCTGGCCCTTCTGCTGACGGTCACCTGGGCTGCAGTCAGGGTGTGGTGGGGGACCTCATTTCCTGTCCTAGAGGATGGAGCTCCCAGCCCCAGAGGCTGCCTCCCTTCCCTGCTGTCAGCTCTCTCCTCTTCAAGGCCAAAGGAGACACCTCTGCTTGAAAAGACTCCCCTGCAGACTTTTGTGTAAAGGACTCACCCAAGGAGGTGAGGTATACCAGGATAATCCGCCCTCTGAATACCTAACGTTCAACTGGCTGGGGGCTTCAATTACACTTGCAGAATCCCCCCAAATCATAGGTGCTAAGGGCTGCATTGTTTTCCCCCAGAAAATACGTCCAAGTCTTAACCCCCAGAACCTGTGAATATGACCTTATTTGCAAAGAGCGTCTTGGCAGATACAGTTAATTTAAGGGGAGGTCATTAGGTAGACTCCAACATGATGGGTGTCCTTCTATAAGGGGGAGGGGAGGGCTTGGGCACCTACACACACACTCAGGAGAAGCCGTGTGAACACAAAGCAGAGGTGGGGGATGTTTCCAGTAGCCACACGACACCAAAGATTACAGCCAGTCACTGGAATCCAGGGAGTGGCCTGGACCAGACTGTCCCTCCCAGCCTCCGAAGGAGCCAGCCCTGTTGATGCTTCGGCCTTGGACCTCCAGCCTCCAGAACCGTGAGACAATACATTCCTGTTGTTTAAGCCACCTGGCCTGTGGCTTGTTGTGAAAGTGCCGGGATTTGAACACAGCGTCCTATTCAGTGCTGCCCACCCTCAACGAGAGGGGTTTTACATCATGGGGAGGGAAACGTGGCCACCCGGAAGTTCTGCCAAATCCACAGACGTTCCATCAGCCCCAGGCAGGGAGGGAGGCGCAGAGGTGCCCTTGACGCCTGGGGGATGCTGCGTGGAGGTGTCCTGCGCGACCCAGGCCCGTGCAGCGTGTGCTGTCCAATAACACACGTGACCATCCAAGCCCCAGTGTTCTCATCTGTAAAATTAGAGGGTCAAAGTAAGTGATCCCTAAAGTTCTTTATTTTCTGAAATTCCACGACTGATTCTTTTTGCAGAGTTACGTGCAAGGACTTGGTTAAAGTCGGTCTCCGTGCAGCTCTGAGGCCCGGGTTCCCTCTGTGAGGTTTTGTAGCTGTGCTCTGGGCAACAGACTTGCCAACGTTTGGGTTATTGGATAAACAAGACATTACCTCATTTGGTTTTATTGGATGGGGTGTATAATTAACCTCTTTAATAGGAACGGACAAGCAAGCTTATCTTACGAGCATCTTTGTACAAACTCACCCAGTGGATTGCATCTTTGGTTCTGACCTGTCTTGGTAGATAAATTTTTTTCTAATTAATTGGAATCTTTTCAGTGCAAATGTCACTTCCAGCCCATAATTCTACCACCTTTTATTATCCTAGTTAATAAATTATGTCTTACACATTTTCCTATGTTTAAGGACTCTGTTCTGTACTAAAAAAAAAAAAAAGTTCTTGTTTTGTTTAAAATATAGTTTCCAGTCTATTAGGGAAATATTCCTGTTTTTGGTTATACATGAGTTCAAGTGGGTATGCTTCGTAGCAATTAGGTCACCTCCTTAAATATTAAACAAGAAAATAAATAATAGTTTTCATATCAGAACACTATGATGTTTCGACACATACTTTAACTATGATAAATCTTAGAGCACGTCCAAAAAAACAACTGGAGAATCCGAACCGTGCACAAACACGATCCCATCCCATGCTAAACTTTCATTTCTGCAAATGCTTTGTGAGTAGAATCCATGCCTCACTTTGTAAGAGAAAAGGAAACTCATATGGGCTTATGGTCTAAAAGAATGCCATCTTTGAAAAAACATAGAGTGGCTTTTCATGGAGGAGCTGCAAAGCAGGACCCAGTCTTTTCATAAAAACTTTTCTTCATCTTGTTTTCCAGTTTGAAAGCCCCAATTCCATAGTCGCTGGTGAAAAACCTCTTTTAAACCGAGGATCTCCTCACAGTCGTGCTCTGTGGCGTTTTCCATATTCTACCTCCGGTAAAAAGAAGCCCCGTGACAGCGCGTTAAATGAATATAAAATCTGACGAAGTTGTGGTCGGCACAGGGGCATGACATTGCCTCTCCCGGGTTGGAGTATTTCTTTCTGGGTTCCTTGAACTTGGAATTTCTCTTTAAAATGTCCATTAATTCCTATTAGGGAGCTACTAGTAAAGAAAATTGCATGTTGGCTTTTATCAATCTGTATGAATAAATGTTAACCATTCTCAGTTAAAAGGCCTCCTTTTAGCTCCACTCATGTGAAAACAGCTAGAGCGGCGTGCACATCAGCAAATCATTCAGAAGATTAATGCACTCAGGCCCGGCACAAAGACTCGGAGATGTGTATTAGCATTATAGATTTTAATTTGAAATAATGTCAGTCTTTTCGGGCCCGCATTGTAGTGCACGGACTGCCATCTGCTTATAATAATGAGGCTGACAATCCACGTAAATGTGATTTGCTGCCTCTTTGCCAACATAATGGCTGGGATATTGATCCTAATGGCGGAGCCGTCGCTGGCATTCCATTCAAGAGACAGGGGACAGGCTCAGGGGCGGGGCGTTCTGACTCTTCAGGTAGAACAGATAGAAACAAACGTGTTTCACCTCACGGCGACACTGCGCACGTCTGCAGCGGTCCCACTTTCCAGCCCGTGTCAGCATTTCAGAGCAACTCAAAGGGCAACCAGCCGGATTAAGCGGAGGCCAGACCTAGTATAAAGATGCTAAACTATCCCCATCTGCCTGTTTCTCACTGAGACCTGTGACGTGAGAGTTGCCAGACTAGTAACTCAGAGGAGCTCCGTGATCCAGATTAATCTCTGAGGCCACTGTCCGATATGGTGGCCACAAGCCGCCTGTGGCTACTTACATTTAAATTGGTGAAAGTCAGATGAAATTAACAATTTAGTTCCTGAGGTCTCAAAGAGTTATCTGTGCGCTCCTGTCCATGGAAGCATTATTCATCGTAGCCCAAAGGTGGGCGCGCCCCAAGTGTCCATCACCAGGTTGAAGGACAAACTAATGTGCTGTATGTGCACCTCGGAATATCATTCCGCCTTAAGAAGGAAAAGGATTCCGACCCCTGCTGCACACAGATGAAGCTTGAGGACATCGTGCTGAGCGAAATAAGCCAGTCACGAGACGACATCAATTGTACAGGTCCACTCATATGAGGTATCTAGACTCGTTGCGTAATGGGTACAGACTTGCAGTTTATAAGATGAAAACATTTCTGGAAATGGCTCCTGATGATGGCTGAAGAACTATGACAAACAGACTTGATTCCACGGAACTGTCCACTTGACAATGATTAAAATGTCACATTACACGTTATGTGTATTTTGCCCCAATCAAAAGAAAGAAAGAAAGAAAAGTCCCTCCTTTGCCTGATTAGCCGCATGTGGCTAGGGGCTATGGTGCTAGAAGGCGCAAAGATAGACCATTGCCACCGTCGTGGAAAGTTCTGCTAGATATCGCCTTCCAGGGCTGCTTCAGGGTGCAGGCTGGAAAGGGAACCGCTGAGCTGTGGGACAAGGTCGTCACAACAAGAGTGCTGTGTTCTGTGTCCCGGAGTGCACAGGAATGCGACAGAAAGTACCATGGACCATATTCAGCCAATAGAGACGTGACTTATAAAATTGAGCTTTACTAGCTTTGACTTAAATTGCTTCTGTGTTTTCTGTGATGCATTTTTCATTTTCAGAACGATTAACCATCAGCCTGCAGGGGATTATTGCACTCAGTCCCCTTGCTTCCCCCATTTTCCCACTCACGTGCATTTGAAAGACGGAAGGGTACACCTTGAATGTTGGTGTATACGTAAGCCAGGGTGTCCTATGTCACCTCAGTAGTAAAATCTACCCTTTACGTGCAGTTCACCAATGAAGAAACCAACCAAGTAATCATAGGATATGGATAAATAAGTAGGAGAGATAAACCAGAGGTGGGTATGGGGATTCGGTACTACTGGCCCATCGGCCATTGGTAATACTACTCTGGGCTTTAAGGGAAAATGTATTCAAATACAGAGCTGTATCCAATGGAGTGAGCTGCTGAGATTTTGAATAAACCTGATGGTATAGACGCTCATGTTACAGTTTCCACATGATTTACATGTTACATGTTACTGTGACCTAGAATCGATTCTCATTTTATATTCTCTCAAATTCATTTTTATTTCTGCAGAGATGGCAATATCTATCTCCTAACGTAGATGTGGGAATTATAAAAAAGAAAACCTGCAAATAAATTTAATGAAAAGTGGTCAATGTCTTTTCGTTATCGTGTATAATTAGGATGAAGAGTGTTTTGCGACTGTCAACTACGTGTACGTTCCATTGGACCTTCAGGATTTGTTTGCCTTCCTTACATTATAAGATCTGTTTGGGATTATGGGAAATGGAGGGAACCTGCCTTTCATGAGTTCGGCCTGAATGTGCTGAGCTGGGGTTTCACGTCGGCTTCACACGTAATTCCCACTGGTTATGGCGAGATGCTCTTCCCATTTTCAGATCTGAGAGAACCGAGTTCCAAGGATAAAAAATGTCTCCTCAAGGTCATGAATACTGGCCAAGACTATTCTCTGGTGGCCGCACTTAAGCTACCCAGGTTTTCCAGGAACCCCGTCACTTCCCTTCCTATGACCTTGAGCTAGTAGTGTTACCTCTGACCTGGACCTCTCAGTCCCTACATTAGAGCTCAGGCTCATTGTGGGCAAGTGAGTGGACAGAGCTCAGTGTCTGCCAGGCGGTGTGTGCTGAGTCAGTGTCAGGGACTACTGCCCGGTGTCTGTGGGGTGAGGTTTCAAATCTCCCTCACCCCCAAACCGAGCCTTCTATACAAGCCTGAAGGTGTTATCCATCCGGTTTTCTATTCGGTTATTCATTTTCACCCAAAGCCTTAAGGGTAGAGATTCATTTTATCATCTTCCCATCCATGATACCGACATTGATTTCACACTTGCTGGCTATTCACTGAACGCATCTACAGAAGTGATCCCCAAGGCACCACGGAGAGTTGCCCACAGACCAGGAGCTCTGCTCACACCGCCTTGTGGACCTTAGAACATCTGTAGGGAAACGTCTCTGATGCCTTTCTTTTAGCCTCTCAAAACCCCTCATGTGAAAAGTCAAGAGCACAATATTATTCTGGTATGACTTCAGTGTTCCCTTTTATTCTTTGTTTACGAAGGTGACTTCCTCATTCCTCGTGCTGAATGTATTTTTTAAACGTAATACCCGTTTATCAGTGATACTAAAATGTGTAAAATCACATAACTTGTATATGTACCTGTGGTCTAGTCGACCATCAGTGGATCTTCTGAAATGTGCACATTTTCGGCATCAAGAGTTATTATTTTGCCTCAGCCGTCCAGAATTGCCTAAGGCCTCCATTAAGGTCAAGTTCTAATGGAGACTAGATCCACGTGGTCGCTACAGGATAGCTGGATTTGTCCCATCTGGATTCACTAACTCTAGTTCGAGTTTAATTTAGCTGCTATTTCGACAATTAAAAATAGTAATACCATTGGGTCACCTGGGTAGCTCAGTCAGATAAGTGTTCCACTCTTGACTTCAGCTGAGGTCATGATCTCATGGTTTTTGAGATTGAGTCTCACAGTCAGTGCAGAACCCACTTGGGATTCTCTCTCTCTCTCTCTCTCTCTCTCTTTCTCCCTCAAAATAAATAAATACACATTAAAAATAGTAATACCACTTGCCAATCTCTGAGATGTGTCTCTTGGGAAACAAGGAGGATGTGCCCCAGGCTCCAGGGTACTCAAGGTGTAGGACATTTCCCGGGGCGTCACTTGGAAATGCCTACTAGAAATCTGGAATCGTGAGCCAGGAGCTCGGGTGAACAGTATGAGCAGACATAGTGACTTGCCATCACCAACACGAAGAGAGCTGCTAGCTCAGGGCTTGGGCTCAGGGGAGGTGCACTGGGTTGACAGGGAGGACAGAACATGGGGAGGACTTCAGGAACATGAGGGAGACTGGGACCCGGAAGGAATCGTCAGTGAGGCAGAGGGAAATGCAGGCTGTGCAGATCACAGAGGTGGGGAAGGAAAGAGGTCTGCCCGGAGCTCAGGGCTTAGGATCTCGAGATGAGCGGCAATCAGGCACAACCTCACCTTCCTCTCCCGGAAATGGGGATGGCGGGTCTGCAGGGAGCACAGAGAAGGGCACACTCGGGCAGGCCCACAGCGTCGAATGACAGTGCGGGGTTTGCGCACGGCCCTGTCTTCTGCAGGTGCCAGTTCGGCGCCGTGACCCCTCCAGTGGTCCCTGGGATGGTTCTTCAAGGCGCTCTTTCCCATGTAAATGCCTTCTTCCACTCTGCTTACAGCAGTCAGAAAATCTACTCTATGGATATAAAATCTAAGGGTACTTTGTCCAGAGGAATATCATCTCAATGTAAATTACAACTTTCCTTGACCCTTCTATTCTTTACTGATTTTATAGGAATTCGTTACTATTAAGTGATTTCCTTGACCTACTCCACGTGCCTTGATAGATTCTGTGACTCTGTCTTCAATATTCGATCTAAGCTGCAGTTTCTTTGTCTGCAAGATGGGGATAATCTTGTCTATTTCAGAAGGTCATTGTACGTGTTACAAGGGATAATACAGCCAGAGTGTTTGGCATGTGGCCAACAGGTGGTAAATTTAGTAAACAAAATCAACGATGGCCTGAATTCCAATATGAATCCCCCCGTCTCAATGGCCCACGTGCATGAAGTATGGGAGAGACGTGGGCACTCACTGCCTCAGTCACACACACTGCACTGGGGACACCATGTGAGCAGGACTATGGAAGCAGCAGGTTTGGGCAGATGCGGAGACCCTGGCAGCTCCATCCACTGGGGACCAAGGAGGTGGATGGAGGGTGGAGCATACAGCACCGGGGGCGGTTGGGGGGTCATGGTGAAGACCGCCCCGGTTCTGGAAGCCGGGTGGCATGGCTTAGGAAGCCAGCTGATGTTGGTTCTGAGTGAGTAAGACACGATCATATGCACATCTAAAGGAATTTTTAAAATATCATTGCCTAGATTTGCGCAGGACAGAGTAGGTCGGTGAGAGAGCTGAGTCAGGGAGGTAAGCAGGGAGCAGCACCTGTGGTCCAGGAGGGCGGCCCGAGGACTGTACTGAGAAGCAGCAGAAGCAAAACAGATCACCATGCAGGGTTCGGGGGAGAAGGCAGAAGGGGAGTCACGGAAGCCCACAAGGTTTTGAGCGTTTGTGTACGGACAGATGGCGTGCTGCATCAGAAATAGGAACTAAGAGATCCACAAAGGAAAGGCACTGGAGAGAGGGGATTAAGAAGTCAGCGAGGCTTCGAACGTGCCCACCGGTCGGGATGGCCAGCACACGCTGGGGGGTGTAGGTCTGACCCTGGTGGACAGCACGGGGTTACAGGGAATTCGATGCAAAGAGACACTGAATGTGGTTACGTGGTGAGAAACGTGATTGGGTGGGAGGACAATGACTGAGGCAGATCCTCGCAGCATCTAAGGGAAGCATGGAGGGAGCATTTAGGAGAGGAGTGCTGGAGATCGGGGCTTTGAACTCACCTCATTCACCGGAAGGGGAGGTCCTGCTGCCACAGGCCATGACCTTGCAGTGGGCGGCAGCCCAGCTGTGGGGCTGGCGAGAAGCAGTGTTCGCGTGGAAGCCTCGGTGTCTAACTCGAGAGTTCCAAGTGGGCTCCAAGGTGTCGATAGCCACGGTATCCAAAATTCTAAAACCGATGGTACCCTAAGGTGCAGTCATTGTCACATTTGGAGACAGTATTTTCTCCCGTGAAAGAACCTTGTATTGTGGCACCATCTGGGCACCGATCTCCCCTTAAACCATTGACAAAGACGCCGATCCCTTGTGGAGAGCCCCTCGCGTGCCCGCACTGCCGCCCGAGCAGAGAGAAGGCAAGCAGGGTCCCCGCAGGGGGAAGATGGACAAAATATCGGCCACCGGGGACAACGGGCCAGGTGGGCTCAGACGTGTGCAGGATGGTGACAAGCCCCCATGACGAGAAGACCCCTCAGAGGAACCGCCTTTCTGGATGTCACCAGGCCACATGGCCCAAGAGGAGCAGATCTCAGGACAGAGCGATGTACCAGGAGAAACAGAAAGCATGTCCTTTTATTTCTACGACCGCCCCCGCCCCACAGCCCCGTGTGTAGACTACTCTCCGATCAAATGTGGGCACATAGCTGTTTCTGTGCTCTGGGGTCCAGAGCCGGCTGTCGTAGGTGGTATGCAGGCTGGCGGTGAGCTTCCGGATGGAGAGTCAAGTCACTGCTGGAGTGTCCTCCCCTGCTCTCCCTGTGCCCCGCTGAGACATGGGGATCAGCCGCCCCCTCGCAGGGCTTCATGTCTTTTACTCTTCAAGGAGAAAGTGAGTGGCTGCCCTAGACCGTCTCTGAGCTTCCTCTAGACCCCTGAGACTTATCTCAGTGCTAAACACAACAAGCCCGCCATCTTTTGTCTTGGCTCTTTTAGTATAAAAGGAGAAACTGTGTTTTGTGTGCCTAAAGAGACCGTGGCATTCCCCACTCTGCACACACACACACACACACACACCAAAAAAGTCTACTCAATAAATGTTGAAGTAGAATGCCTTTTATTTTAAAGCTTTGTAATGAGTTTGAATAAAGTTTTACTGCCTCATAGTCCCAAGAGTATTTTTTTTATAAGAGCATTCTCATTACCTGAATTTTATTGTCAAGAAATTTAAAAGAAGGAGATGATAGATATTTGAGAAAAAATCCCATTTTTAATAACGTCAAGTTCTTTTTATAATTGTGATGTCAGAATTTGTAATCAAATTGTATAATCGGATAAAATTCTGCATATACCCAATTACTACCAGTGCCTATTTTAAACATTATGAATATTCCTGGGAATCATTTTCATCCCCCTCCCCGAAAGACTTTTGAGACATTAGCTCACCACAACATTCAACCACCTGCCAAGCATTTTATTAGTCTCTGTAACCACCCAAAATAATCCTCAAGGTTCCTTTTGAATAAAACTCCAGGCATTGAATGATAGAAAATAGCTTTAAGTCGCTTGAGGAGAATGTTCAGGGTAGAGCTACGGACAAGCAGACTGGCTGGGTGCTGGAGAAGGCAGGGAAAAAACAGGAAGCACCCTGAGCACTGAGGTGGGATTCCACATCATCTGACTTAATGCTCAGCACATCCAGAAGGGTAGTGACCTCCGTCCATTTTGCTTGTGAAGGCGCTGAGTTCAGCAGAGTTGATTGGATGGTACAAAGCCATAGAGCAATGCTTAGGAGCACCCGGATTCCAAAGAAACACCTGAGTCATCTCTCCTTGGAGTGACCATTGGAGGCGGGGGTGCTCATGGTTTCAAGAGCCGCCACAGCAAACGCCTTTGTGCAGTAAGTTCTGAGTAGGTCAACCCCGACCTCCCCCTTACTCAAAGATATCCCTCCCTTAGTCTCAGTTGGAGACCCTGGAATTAAGTCTACCTCTATAGAAATACACCACATATTGCTTCTGGTTCCAAGGAAAGACCTTAATTCAGTCTTCTTGGATTTTGGTATCATGTATGGAAGCAGTGAACACATGGCATTCTTGTTTTGGGGTCCATACTTTTCCTCTTGGTCTAACTGTTCAGAGCCCGATCCCACGGTTCCGTCACAAGGTGCTTAGTCCCCAAGTGTGCAGTTAAAACAAATGTTTTTTTTTTTTAATTTTTTTTTTAATTTGGACTTACAAAACCTTGATTAAATGGCCAACATGATTGCAGTGTATATAGCACTGAGGAAGTCCTTGCTCATGAATCAAGGAGCTGTGTCTCTATGGTCTTCGCCACAGGACTTTAATCTTCACTCCTACGGTTGACCAGATGTTCATCAACTCCATCAAAACCTAACAGATGATTTGACTTTATCTGGAAAAATTGGCATGTAGGTTAAACACTAGTTTGAACTTTTTTACAAGAAAGGCTGGTATCCCACATGCTTGGCTTTCTCAAGATGGTCAGAAAATATTGAAAACTAAAACGGACAGCCCTTTATCTGGTGTTTTTAAGGTACAATTCTGCGTAAAAGAAGGTTACATCTCCCCCATGTTTTATCAAAGTTATTTTGTTTCCCGATGCGTCAGGAATAAGTGAAGCTAGACAGTAACTAAATATTAAAAAAAAATGCTATTAACAAGCCACTGCTTATTTGTACGTACCCTGGATTCACGTAAAGTACTTTCATGTGTATCATTAGATAACACAGTGCAAGCAAAGTGTTTAGAACTGGGTAAGCATAGGAGGCAGAAGCAAGTGATAAGGGCAACTGGTGGCTCAGTCAGTTAAGTGTCTGGCTCTTGGTTTTGGCTCAGGTCATGATCTCATGGGTTCATGGGTTCAAGCCCCACGATGGGCTCTACTCTGACAGCTCAGGGCCTGCTTGGGATTCTCTCTCTCTCTCTCTCTCTCTCTCTCTCTCTCTCTCAAAATAAATATTTTTAAAAAAAGAAGTAATAAATGCTGTTGAATAAATGACTGGATGCATGAATGGGACGCCTTGGGAACAGGTGTTATTCCTACCTCTTGCCCATTTTGGAGATGAGAGTGAGACACAAGGAAATGACCCACCTGGGAAGGACCCCAACTGGGATTCCAGACGGATTGGCCATCCGTAACCTTAACCCCCTTTATCTACCTCAAGAATACTCATTGGTGACATCCATGTCTCTGCTCATATTAAGTGTGTAAAGACACGTTTCATCACGATTTCATTACATCACAGTCATGTTGGGTCAGATGCACGCATCTGGGTTCAAAAGCTGTTGAAGGAAAATCTGCAAAGACCTGTATTTAAGTGTCCTGACAACCGAGTGAAGTCGTTTGTGAACCAAGCCCGTGACTCCAGTCCAGCGCCACCAGCAGAAATGGTCTTTCCTTTATTCCTTCTGAGGAACTGAATTTGCCGCAATTTCCTCAGGAATTCTGACTGTGTCTGATGCGGCACTTGCTCAACAAACAACCCGGGATGGGCACACCTGAGGGGGCACCACGCGTGGTTCTGGGTTCCAGCGACGGGCGGTGAGGGGTGGTTCTAGAGGAAGCTGGGCCCCCAGACATGTTTTCCTCCATCCAGGGCTCCTCTACCTCATAGCTTGACTTGCCGACAGCAGGGATGAGCCTGGAACCATTTCCAGACCCCACACTCCTCCTTCAAGCTTTAAAGGAAATCGGCAACCCAGACGGTGAGTGCTAGGTTGTCCTGTGGCTAGAACGCTCATCATGGCTGTTGTGACTGGTTGCCTCCCTTCAAAGGGAATCGTGTCAATCTCTGGCTGTGACATGTTCCTAGTTTTTCCCAGGACAGTAGTTTTGAAGGTGTTTTCGTGTGTGTGAGCTCTAGCTGTTGAAATTTTTATTACGATAATATAGTACGAAAAGACCAAGTAGGAAGAAGAGGACAAGAGGAGGGGGACTGTAAAGGGAAGGGGGAGGAGGAGTTGGGGAGGAGGGGAAGGAGATAAAGTGAAAGAGGAGGAGGTGAAGGGAGGAGGGGAAGAGAGCAGGAAGGTAGGGAGGGGAGGGAGAGGAGGAGGGAAAAGAGGAGGAGGGGAGGAAGAGGGGGGAGAGGGGAGAGGGAAGGGGAGGAAGAAGGACAGAAGGAGGAGGGAAAAGAGGGGAAGGGAGGGAAGGCCTTTTGCCTTCTGCTGTGGTGGTGGATGGGGTCCAGAGCCAGTGCCCGGCAGTCCTGCCCATGTACCCCCACCTTTGAAGTCACCCCTTGCCACCCAGGAGGGCCTGTTCTGTTCAGTTTAAAAAGGCTCCTTCCTCTAGGGTTCTGAGATTCAAAAAGGGCACTTTCTTTGGACCCTACCCTGGTCTTGATCCCATCAAGCAAGTACCGACTAACAAAATGCAACAGGCAACGCGTTCTCCTGTGCCCGCTCTTCCAAAATCCACAGTTGTCTCAACGACAAAACAAAAACAACCTCCACAGAACAGGTGTGCAGGCTAAGTGCCGGATTACGCGCATACGTTTGTTTTAATACCTAAGGATTTTAGAAAATTCATTTCACTGTAATAGTAACAGCAGTGACATACCACTGCTAATAATTCTAATTAAGTCCTAACTGCCTTTTCATTTTCCCAATGTGTGTTGTTATTTTTTTTTTTTAGTTAAAATCCTTCTTACTTTATCTGCTTCAACCTACTTGCGTATTTATAAAGACCAGTCAAAAACAACTTGCATAACAAGGCACCTGTTGCCGATACCCCAAACACACAGCGCTGCCTTCTGCTTTCGGAATAACTTCACGGCGCTCGAACACTCGTGAAAGGACGTGTTACATAGAGGCCAGCAATCAAGCAGGGAATTATAAACTTCTTCTTTGTTTCCACTATTTGCTTTAATATTAACTTGTGTAGGGATTAGTTAGGCTTAGCATACAGTCTTTTATTTTAGGGAGCTTTTTCTTTGTTCAAGGGCTTAAGATAAGCTCCTTATGTGGCCCGTCAGAAGACTCCACGCCGACATTCGCCGCTGTGTGATGTATCTGTCATTTTTCTTGAGCACTCTCACAGTTCACCCTGCTCTGAACACCGTGCAAATTTACGTTCAGTGGGTGACGAGTATATGCACCGTCCCTTGTCTTTTTTTAACTCATTATTTGTTGTTGAACTTGAGAAGACGAATGACTGAAAGACCCATCTGGATGGCCCTGTGCGCTCAGTACCACAGAAGTAGACGTGACATGCATCTACCTGAAGCCCTGTGTTGAACTCTTAAATATCATATTTAGGTTTCCTTCCTCGTCATGATGGAAATTGATCTGAATCGGCAATCACGCGCATAGTCTGGTTGACAAATATGCAAGAATATAAACTTAGTGTCAGGGAACCTGGGGGCTCAGCTGGTCAAGCGGCCAAGTCTCCATTTCAGCTCAGGTCACGATCTCATGGTTCACGAAATCCAACCATGCGTCGGGCTCTGTGCTGACAGGCTCTGACAACAACCAAGAGCCTGCTGGGGGTTCTCTGTCTCCCTCTCTCCCTCTCTCTCCCCATCCCCCGCACATGCGCTCATGCTCGCTCTCTCCAAATAAACATCTTAAAAAATTAAAAAATAAGAAATAGATAAAAAATAAGCTATCACGTATCCCCGATCCTCCCTTCCACGTCAGTCTCCAAGTTCACCGGTGACTCTCAAACTTTGCAGGAAGTTATTGGGGCTCTGATTTATGCTTGTTGTTTATAGTGTAACAACACGGAGAGTGGGGCAGGCGGGGGGTACGGCGTGCCTCTTTCGCTGCCGTCCGCCTCCTTTCTCTGAGGCACAGGATCGCTGCGACCGGGAGAGGAAGTGGGTATCACATGTCTCTGGCTAACGGTCCAAAGATACTTAACGGTGCAAAGTTCTTGCGGGGATTTACTCCAAGGAACTTCCGGTCAAATTTCAGACTGTAACGACACTTGTGGTGATGTTCGCAATGCACTAGTGACACGGGGGTGAAGCCCCACCTTACTGACATTTTAAACAGTATCTTCCTGCTAACGTGCGTCTCCAGATAATACACATGAAACACACACCACAGCTACATGTGCTTCTACATCTGAAGCCGCAGCTGTGTCTATGGTTGTAGGCTGTCCCTTCCAGCCAAACTGTCCCCTTGCTCACAGGAACAGGTACAAAAACTAATGGGGGCACCTGGGGGGCTCAGTCGGTTAAGCGCCTGACTCTCGGTTTCGGCTCAGGTCATGATCTCCGGGAGCGTGAGTTCAATCAAGCCTCGCATCTGGCTCTGTGCCGACAACACGGAGTCTGCTCGGGATTGTCCCTCTGTCTCTCTCTGCCCCTTCCCTGCTTGCTCTCTGTCTCTCTTCCAAAAATAAATAAATAAACATTAAAAAGGAAAAGAAAAGAAGACTCATAAACAAGTTTCCCTTGTTTGTGAGTTTGCAGAAAGGGCCGGCTGTGGGCTGGCAGGAGGCACAATCCTGGCTAGCTGTGGGCATCACCCACGGTGCCACTGGGTGGAAGGATATAGATGGATGGCAGTGTATGTTTCAGTTCCCCTTCCATCACGTGATGGACAAGGGGACATCAGAAGGGGGCAGCTTGGGCAATGAGTGAACTACTGTAAAGATAAGGGACTTCCTTCACACCTGCATTGCTTTCTGTGTGTGTGTGTGTGTGTGTGTGTGTGTGTGTGTGTGTGTTTCCAAGAGGGAGAAAGAAGGAATGAAAAAAAACAGTGATAAACTTCGGGTGAGGATCAGGCTTCGATGAAATAAATGTGATGTCGGAACTGATTAGTGTTAAGGAAAGTAGATTCAGTTTCCTCTCTCTCGAAGTGACGGAGAGAAAAAACAGGGCAGGGAGCCCAAGCCTGAGGTCGGCAGGCAGGTGACGTGGGCCCACCCCTGTGTCCCTTCCCGCCAGGACCGGCTGCCCCGTGGGGCCACAGGCACTGGCTGCTGGGAGGTTGAGGGTCTACGCCAAGGAAGCAGAGTCAGTGCAGGTGAAGTTGGAGAAGGGAATAAAGAAGAAACAGAAGACGGGCGCCTGGGGGGGGCTCAGTCGGCTGAGCGTCTGACTTTGGCTCATGATCTCATGGTCCATGAGTTCGAGCCCCGCATCGGGCTCTGTGTGGACAGCTAGGAGCCTGGAGCCTGCTTCGGGTTCTGTGTCTCCCTCTTTCTCTGCCCCTCCCCCCGCCCATGCTCTGTCTCTCTCTCTCTCTCTCTGTCAAAAATAAATAAACATTAAAATTTTTTTTTAAAAAAGAAGAAACAGAAGAATATTTCCTACATTACTTCCTTGAACTTGGCGTCCTCATCCCACTCTCTTGTTTATCGCTGCCTGCCTGTCACAGAGTTCAAGGTTTCAGCCCTGGAAAGGGACTTTTCATCACACATTACACTTTCTACTGGCACATGGGTCTGGTGGCCCCCTCGGGCAACCACCTGCCTCTACTGCCAGGGTCAGTCTCGTGCTTTTGAAACTGAAATTTACCTCCAGCCTGGCCGTCCCTGGCCTTTCTGTGATCGGAGGAGGCGAGTCACCTGCAGACGGCTCACTCCTGGGGAAATAGAGTCAGAGACCCGGTGGGTCCTAGAGACGCCATGTCTGTGCTCCTTCTGAAAACCGTCCCCGTCCGGTGACAGACAGGGTGGAGAGGCTGCCCTTCTCCGGGGTGGGGGGTGGGTGGTGATGGGCCGGGGTGGGGGGTGGGGGTGGGGAGGAGGCTTGTGTTGGTTCATTTCCTTGAAACAATGGCCGTGCCCACATTGTCTGTTCAGTGTGGGAGACGGGCCGTCAAGTAAAGCAAGACAAATGTGATGTCCTGACTGATTATTCCCTACACACCAAGTCAACGAGCTCATTATCAGTGCAATTACATTACTAATGTCAACAGATGCTACGTGTAGACAAGGAGTTAACAATTAAGTGGGCTCTCTTCCCCAGAAAACCCTGTGCAAACCCCCTCCCGCAAAAAGCTCAGATGTTTGCCCGGACACAGTGGGGACCTGAGGACAAAGCCCTGGGACCAGGCAGCGGGTGGCTGATTGACAGCATTGTCTGAATCAGGAGGAGGATGGCACCCCTTGGTGGCCGGAGTTCAGTGACATCTGTAAACGGGTCGGGTTTGAGAAATAACACAGTAAATGTAGATGCATGCGTATGCAGAATATTTGTCCCTTCCGGAAAAAAAAAAAAAAAGTTACATGAGAATGGCAGTTTGCATCTCTGAGAACGCGCACGGTGATTCTTGCTTTTCTCACCATAGAAAGAGAAGTTTCCTGACAACAGAAAATGAGTTTTCCTATCAGCCTGTGTTCTGGGTAAAATGCAACACTTTGCCCCGATCGCTTGACTTCTGTCCCCAGAAGTCCTGGGGATGGGTCCTCCGAGCCTCCCTGGGCGACAGTTCTGCCCCTTAGTGATCAGCGAACAGGATGAACTCCCACTGGCTCTGCGCCCCACCCACCGCCCCAACTCTGAGCTCTGCACCCTGGGTCAGTCCAAGCAGGCTTGCATTTGGATCAGCACAGAAGGAAAACGAGGGCCCACCTCCTCTCCCGACGGCCAGCTCCCCCAGCACGAGGGGGTGGGAAGGCCCGAATCTAGGCTTTCGGGCACAGACTTCTCGTCACGGAATTCATTTCAAAGTCTCAAAAGTAAAGCGAAAGGAACCTCGCACTCCTTTCGAGAAGCACACTGGTGCAGACTGTTCTCACACACGCTGTATGAACAGATGGAGCCTTGAACGCCGGCTGCTTGGACACGGGCGTCTTTTGTCCGTCTCCAGATAGGTCTGGATCAGAGGAAACCACCTCGAATGAAGACTTTAAGATGCTTGTTTTGGGGGATCTTGGCGGTGAGCTCAGAAAGTAGAAGGAGGAAAAGGAATCATAAGAACGAAAGGCACAGGATCAGAGAGGAGTTTTTCCTCTAGACATGGCTATAGATCCATACGGGTAATTAAAACTCACCATTAATCTCGGTTTAACATATTAGGTGTAGAATGTGTGCTTGTTCCAAAATGAAGCAGTCTGGGCTGGGATTACTATTTCCAGACTTCCTGTTATAACCCACTTATAAAAACAGACAAACATACAAACAAGCCAGAGATCACGTCTCTTCTCTCCTTTTAATTGAACGCACCTCCGAGGATCTAATGCAAGGAAATACACACCGCAGGTTATCAGCTGAAGCATCCGAAATATTCTGCCCCCACCAACACACAGTTTCTGAATTCTCAACGCCAGTCTTGCGTAATTTTAAAGTAGATTTATTTTCATGCTAACACAGCATTCAAAAACCCCAAGCTTATCAATATTTTCTGAACCTCACTTTAAAATCACTCTACACGTCAAGTCGCTCTAGCTCTAGAAGTCACTTTAAAGCGCGCGCGCGGTAAGTCTGAAAACATGTGGGGTTCAAGTACTTATTCTTGAAGTCAGAGAGTGGCTTTGGGGACACGGATACTAGATAGCCGGGAGACAGACGCGGAGCAAAGAGCAGATTAGAAGAGATACAGACAATTATGTAAATGAGTAGAACGGTATGCAAATACCAGCTCCATCCGGCACAGATGTGGGCGTTCCTCTCAGCTTTCATTGGCCCCCCAATTAAATATTCACACAAGAAACGCCCACTGCAGCTTTGTTGTTCTAGTTTGCTTCCTCTGCTGTGAAAGGAGGGTAACTGGACAGGTGTCCGGGCCCGTGGCTCCTCAAGGGGCACGACCTTGGCCTCTTGGCCCTCTCCTGGCCCTCGCTGAGCAGTGGGGAGAGAGGCCTCCCCCTGGGCACCTGCCAGCATCCTTCACCTTCCTGCCAGTGAGGCCACGGCCAGAAGGAGACGCAGAAGGGTCTCCACTGCGTAAGCACAAAATGCCCGCCGCTGAGCCTGGGAGGCCCCTGCCGTGCTGTCCCGAGTGGTCTGGGCGGATGCTGGTGGCTGTGGGAGGGGCAGGAGTGGCCGTGGCCATCCGTTCCCTCCTGCACCCAGCAGTCAGGCGTGGCCACCCCTACCTGTGGGTGAAGAAAGACTAGGGCAAAGCCTACACTCTTCCCTGTATGAGAATCCATGGTGAGGGGCAAGAAAGGTGGATTTTCCCAAGGTCGCATTTGAGTGACCCAGGAGAGGGCCGCCCCGGCCCAGACAGGCTCATGAGAGCCCGTCCTTTAGGTCAGGAATCTGCAAGCCTGTTGTTAAACCACTGGTAGCTTGAAATCGAGGAAGGAAAAGTTTGCAGCAGAGAAATAACTCAGCGGGTACCACACGTTACTGACTTAGAAGCTCACGGAGCCCTGAGAGGTAAATGATGATATTGGATGCCTGAGAGATGCACGCCCATCCACATAAAATTATCTGGGGTCAGGTTTTGTCTTTATTTTGGAACTGATGTCCAGGAACACTCACCGTCGATCTGGTATTTAGAAGGAGCCGACAGCCGTGGACAGGCCCCTCGGTGGATGTAAGCGATGTAAGGGCTGACATCTCGGATGACAGCTGGGTGGGGAGGGTGACCTGGTAGGTTTATTTGGCACCGCGGGGCCCGTTGCCCTTAGAGCAGGGGAGCCAGGCGTCTACCTCTGCAGAAAACAGACGCACGAGTGCACATTTCCAGTCTCAGGGAAGGTTGAGCGGGGTTGATCTCGCACAGGATCTGCAATGCTCAGCTCTGTGAATGTCACCATTCAAGGCCAGAAAAGCATGACCTGGGACTGGCAGGAGCCCCTGGCTGTGTCATCCCTGTGCACAGGACAAAGAAGCTTGCGGGCACATCCCTGTGCACAGGAAAGGGTCTCCTGGAGGCTCCCTCTGCACTGTTTTTTTGTTTGTTTGTTTGTTTGTTTTGTTTTGTTGTTGTTGTTTTCACTTGGTAAATAAATCATGTTTTATGCATTTAATGGAAACCAAGCACCTATCAAAAGGATTGTTAAGGTGAAACAGCGACATGGAAAACCATCAGTAATGCACTGTTGAGTCATCGTCCACACATATAATAGTATATATCAAAGGATCTTATTTTTGTAAAATGTGTTGTATCAATTTCCCAGGGCTACCATAACAAATTTTTGAAAACAGAGTAACTTAAACCAACAGAAATTTAGTTTCCAACAGTTCTGGAAGATAGAAGTCTGAAAGCAAGGTGTCTGCGGGGCCGTCCTCCCTCTGAAGGCTCTAGAACAGAATCCACCGTGCCTCTTCCTGCTGCTGGTTATTGGCAATCCTTGGTGTTCCTTGGCTTGTGGCCGTATAACTCCAGTTCGTACACCCATCTTCGCGTTTTTCCATGTTTTCTGACATAAGCATTTCAGTCAGCAGATTTCAGGCGCATCCTCATCCAGCGTGATCCCATCTTGATTATAACTGCGAAGACCCTACTTCCAAATACAGTCTCACCCACAGGCACCGGCGGTTAGGACTTGAACTTATCTTTTGCGGGGGACCCAATTCGACCCAGAACACATGTGTATGCATGCATCTATACAGTAAAAGCAATGGAAAGATACAACAAAGGTAGGTTTTTTTGGAAGAGGAATTTAGGGATGATTTCTATTGTCTTCCTTTCCTGGAAGGAATTTATATTTTACAAGTTTTTCAAATATTGAGTATTATGATTTTTATAGTAATTAGAAGAATGGTGATGGGTCTTGTTAGAGTAAAACAAAGGAAAAGAGTGAGGATTGGGAGATTAGCTCTTTCCTACCAACCTCGGCCCCCGATGAACCCTTGACTATCGAATCATTACTCTGACCAATTTCTTGTCTTCTGAGAAACCAGTAGGTCCTGACTGGCTGGAAGAATTACAGGGGGAGAGGGCAGGGGCTAGAAGAGTTTGGACAGTGAGCACAGGTTTTAGCGGCAAGTTGAAATAGGATACTGCAGTCTGCACTGTTTTCTAA
This sequence comes from Felis catus, assembly GCF_018350175.1. Classification (NCBI taxonomy): domain Eukaryota; kingdom Metazoa; phylum Chordata; class Mammalia; order Carnivora; family Felidae; genus Felis; species Felis catus. Next base: position 236,358,882 of record NC_058368.1, on the reverse strand, counting down.
ATGCTCCTGATCTGATCCACACTAGGAAGTTCCTGGGTTTCCTGTGAAGGAAATCCCACCCGGGGCACGAGGATCCCAGGCCTCGTGGGACCTGAGGCTTATACGGTGCAAGGCAAGGGTCTACTCAGGCATGTAGGTGCCTGTATTTGCTCACTTGAAGAAAGCAAGCATACGGCCTTTCTGAGATGCCTCCCCAGACCCGGAAAGGGGCCTGTGCAAGGGAAGGGTCCAGAAAGGGAAGCTTCCTGTCCGGGCCTCCCTTGGTGGGGACCTCCAGATTTCCCAGATCCAAGGGACAGAGGCCCTGGGTGCTGTCAGTGGGCCCAGTCTGCCTCCTACCCTGTCCCTCTGGAAGCGTCACCTCCCCTCCGGGACGATGGGGACTCCACAGCGGGTGAGACCGAGCTGGGCTGGCATCAGAGTCCTGAGGGCATGCTGAGTATCTCCTCCTCCCGGAAAGGGATGAGACAGAAGTTTCCCAGCTTACACTACTCCCTGTAGGAGTTCACAGTCCGGGTGTGGGTGGGGGAAGCCACTGTGCTCTTTGGGACCGACAATACTCAGAGCAAAGTTTGCACAAGACAGAGTTCTGGAGACTCAGCAGGTGGGGAATTACCACCCCTCGTCCAGCGCTGAGCCCGCCCACACATCCCCACACCTACCTGGTCCTCTGCCGGATGACAACCTTGAGCAGGAAGGGCTCGAACCAGATTTGTGCAAGCTGTGTCATAATGGCCCAAACGAAGACAGCATGGAGACAGAGAAGTCAGACCAAGCACGGCCACGGGTCTCCAGCCCTTCCAGGCTGCCCGGGACCCTCCCTCGCTACCCCTCGGAGTCCCGAGTGGACAGAAAGCCATCACGCTTGAGCACAGCGAGAGGTGGCCACGCTGAGAGAGGGATGGGAAATCCAAGAGGACACCGCAGAGGCCATGAATAAATGACCCCCCAGAGCACAGGTCTGCTTGGTGGCAGGTGGGCACCTGGTGCCATGGCAGGGACCGCCAGGCATTCGGCTTTCCAGAGGTGGTCTTCTTTACACTGTCTAGACCCTCTCACCACTGTACGTCCTTGAACACTGGGCAGTACCTTGTTTCAAAACAACATTTGATTATTATTATTATTTTAGATATTCCTATCAACTAGAAAGACTAGGTTGGCTTTGACATATTGGGTAGGGATGAGGGAGGAGGGGTGGAGCCACACCTATGTCTTGCTACCTGGGTAAATACAGCCCTTTCTTTCTTATTCTACGTTGAACATGTTCAGTACATTTCTCCCAAATAGCCCGTCAAGTGGGACCTTGAAAAATATGTATTTCATATCGGAATTTTGCCTTGCGATTGATGGAGATTGGCATTCAAATAATTTTTTAAAAAGCATACACCTTTGTTGCTAGACCGCATGCATCTGTCCACTCACCTTTCACAAATGGCATTGCTTGATCGTGGCATAACTAACTTCATTTAAAGCAATGACGTTGTCGAATTAAAAGGCGAATATATTGGATATCTACATTGTAATTAACTACTAAGATACCCATTAGTATGCAGATCAGTAGCAAAGGAGTATTTGATTTGGGGTTTTCAACCATAAATTATTCCTAATTTTAAAGTCCCCCATTTCTATTCTGCACCTGTCTTTCAATAATATGGATAGGTTGAGTCAACATTCAGGTTTCTTGCTCCTGTACTTCTGTAACAGGTCCATGAAACCACGCACGACGGACCGGGACCTCACCAATCAAAGCCTCTCATTGTCTGCAGCTGCCATCAATGGCCGCCGAGCCTCCGAGTTTCCTACTGTGCACACACTATTCACTCTCCTTCAGGGTAATTGTGTGGCTGTGCCTGTCCCAGCACAGGGCACTGAAACTGTGCACAGGAGGGACAGCACAGGAACACCCCCACCACCACCCGGGGAGTCCCAGCCCAGGAGATGCTGAACAAGTTCGTGTTCCTTCTTAGGGGACACACCTGACTGCCACTTGACGATGTTTCTTGAGACAGAGGGGGGTTTGGCCCCCGGTTCTTTTGTTCATTTGTTTTGCAATGTTCCAAGCAAGGGAATGCAGACCCACTGGCATAGACACCAGAAAAGGGAACTCACTGAAAGCCCCATTCCTCTCGGATTTAGTTCCTACTGTTCACCCCATGTCCCCACCTACAGTCCGGGGGGCCTCACCTCCCTCCGTGAGGGCCAGGAGCCCTTGTTCTGCGTTCCGAGATGTGTGAGAGCCTCCTCTGTGTAGCCCGTGGGCCCGTCTCCTCCAGGTTCCTGTTTGGCCAGAGCTGGGTCCACAGCTCTCGGACGGCAGTGGTTTCCTAAGGTTTTCGCCTCCAATCTCCTTTCACACAGGTAGCTGTTGAGGAAGCCTGGTTAGAGAGCTAATCCACTGCTGCAGCTGTGGAACGAAAACCCTGTCTACCCCTTCCCACCGGAGGCATACTTCGATTTTATTCTATTTTTTTTATATTGAGAACAACTAAATTCACTGTCACCTCAAACGCCACCACCATCGCCAACAAAGCAGCGTCTACACGGCACGTGATGGCTACTCCACTTACAAGCTTCTACCAAGCCAGCTATCCACAACGTCCCTGCACCAGGAAACATGGAACTTTCGGAAAAGTAGGAGACCCAGCGACAGAGTCTTCAAAGGCATCATTTTCGGCGGAGAGACCCCTGGGTTTGCGGCCCATCACGCTCCGCTCATGTTCTCACGGGTGAGCGGGAAATCACGTAATTCTCTGACAGTTTTGCAAAAGAGTTGGGGAGATTATAAACATTCAGAATTCCTTCAGAGAATTCGGGCTATCTGCTTTCTGCTGCACTTTCTCTGTGATTTGGTTTTCTGAGCTACGCCGCGCGAACCCCGGCTTGCGACGTACGACAACTGAAAACAAGAACAGCACATTTCAAACAGATTTCATAAACAAACTGTTCTGACTTCGTGTCAGGCAGGACGACGCGAAATTTGGTTTTCCCCACCAAATTTGGCTCCCAGCTGTGATGTGTCAAGTCAAACAGGAACAAGTAATTGTATTCAACCCTAAAATCAAGCTCCCAGCTGACATTTTGTATTAACAGTATCAGAAAGCAGGTCTGTTTGTCTTTTAAAAATAGTCACTCCTTGGTAGCTTTGAATCCCAACCCTGCACATGGGCATTTTGCTCACGGATGCCTGCGTGTGGACGGGGCTGGGGAGGGCAGCCCCACAGGACCCCAGGACCCTGCAGACCGTAGCCAGGGGAATCCCAGCCTCGAACCCTCCACCTCTGAAACAGTGCAGAAGAACGAAGCAAAGCAGGCTTTAAGCTGCTACACCGAGTGGATTATCTTTTATTTCTTATTGAAAAATACAATTAACCCAGGACAGATCATCATGGACGAATATAGAGGCTGAGTTCAAAACGTTATCTCTGAATCTGATCGTCCCCAAGAAATTCTTTTTGTCGTTGTTGTCGTTGTTGTTTGTACTGTCCACGGCTTCTTTCAGGGTTTGGGGGGAGGAAATCCTTCATGGTTGTGTGAGCGGTGGGAAAGCAGTGGCTTCATTTGTCCACGAACATTTCGGAGGCTTTGGTGGGGCAGGACATGTCTGTCTCTAGGTCTCAGATTGCCCAGGGGAAGGGACGCAGGTGTGAAAACCAGGGAAGGAATAAAGGGGCCCAGGAACAGGAAGTTGTGGGGCAGGCACCCTGTGTGACACGGGGACCCAGGAATCCCCTGTGGGGAGGGGGGGTCAGAATCCAAGGAGGGGACAGGTGGGGACACTCTCTTGGACTGCGTTGCTCAAGGCTGGCCTGGGTGGGACCTGGTAAGTGAAGGTGTGAGAACACACTTGGAGCCCAGGAAGTTCTGGCCACACAGCAAATAGTCACAGGCCTTTCCTGGCCCCGTGTTCTGCGAAGGTGGCAGGGTGGAGTGCGATCCCACTTTGGTAACACTGAATCCGCATAAAATTGCACTGTAGTATTTCAAACGCAAATGTGGCCAAACTTGACCAGCGTGTTCGTCCAGCGTGGTCCTCGTCATTTGGAACTACCTTCCAGGCATTCGGTTTCAAAATGAAAGTCGTGAAGTCACATCGCTCTGTGCTTTAATGGCTTAAAAAAAAAAAAAAGGAAATATAGTTGCTCACTTATAAAATTCAAACATGCCAACTCAAAACCAGCAACATTGGGAGAAAATGATTATGCAGATCACACAGTTAACAAAATTTACACATAAATGAGAACGTTTTTTTTTCCCCCCCATCAAGTTTCTTATTATCACAAAAGCTTGGGAAGTAAATTATCTGTAGAAGAATACAGTATGAAAATGTATTAAAAGCTGTAAGAACTAAATTGAAATGTCAAACATAGTTATTTATATTGAAACCCAATGAAGCCAAACCGAACAGGTGGCCGGCCCTTCCGGAGCCTCGGGTGGAAGGCGAGGCCCTCGAGCTCCCTCTGGGCAGTGCCTGGACCCCGGTGGGCTCCTCCCCAGCAGCAGCGGCCCCAGGTTCCGTGTCCTTCCCAAAGGCCATAAGCCTTAAGTCTAGATTCCTTGATCAGTCTTTCTAACACCTCGAGTACAATTAGCATCCGATTCTTTTCATCTTAAAGGTGTCGACCTCCTACCCAGCACCATAGGCACCTGTAAAAAAAACCCTGAAAAGGGGGAACGAAGGCAGAAAGCCAGCTCCGCGCGCGCCAGCGCCTGGCGCGTCCACGCGGCTTCTCTCGGCCCCACCTGCCCCCCCATCCGGCTTCCTGCGCTCTTTCCTGGCCATTTGGGGCTCCGACCACGCCCCCGGGGCTCCGACATCTGCCCCCGGACAATGAAGCCCGGAGCATAAAGCGTGTCCTGCGACAGGGGCCCCCACCCGCCGGAGCTTTTCAAGTTGATGGGAAGAAGGACACGGAGCGGGACACGGCTGGCTTGCTGGTTCCTGACAACGAGGCTGCGCGCTCCGCGGTGCGCCGGGCAGCGCGGAGCCTTTGTGCGGCCCCCCGGCCACAGCTGGGCAGCTGCATGGGGAGAGCTAACTGAGCAGAAAGGGCTCCCAGCCCGGCCTCTGACTTCTCACATTTAATTACCTGATTTCCCTTTCCTGCGGTCATGGAGAAAATGGAATTGCAGGACACATCGTGTAGCCCTGGAAAGGCATTGAATGTTTCTAATAGAGCCACTGTTGACCGGCACAATAGGGGTGCCCCTTGTCTCGCAGCGGATATTAGCCCTCCAAACAAGGGTGGGCATTCCTCTCCGAGGGTCTTCAATAGGAAACAAAGGCGACCAGGTTTCCCCGTGTCACTCCCAGCCCCTCACAGAAGGGAAAACTTTATTTAGCCTCCCCTGGTCCGGCCGAGCCCCCTCCAGGTCTCGGGGGGACAGGGGCACCTCGGAGAGGCATCGCCTTTCAGCTCTAAATACAGATTTCGTGTAAATCTGAGACGCCTCCCCTCCTCCCCTCAAGAACCGCCATATGTCACCTTAATCCCTTTAGATACATTTTCATCTTAAAGCTTTACTCAGCTTCACTCTTAGTTCCAAGCCAATTCATGATATTTTATGGAACCCAGGGATGAAAATGTCCTTCCGAATGCTAATGGAGCCCCCAAAGGACGCAGCGATTTCTCCGCACTCAGACAAAAGACAGGGCACCAAAGCCACATCTGCGGACAATCCCATCTGGTACCATGCGATCTGGCCGGGTCGATCGATGGACACTTATCTCTCAGCTTGAGTTTCCTGGCCGTCCCAGGTTTCAGTGCTTGTCTGGTGTTGAGACAATTCCAACAGCAAACATGATCACCTGTTATGATTCTGTTTCAAAATCCTTCCTGCTTCGATGATGAAGACTGTCTTCAATTTCTAAAAATTCACAAGGTAATGGGGCGCCTGGGTGGCTCAGTCGGTTGAGCATCCGACTTCAGCTCAGATCATGATCTCACAGTTTGTGGGTTCGAGCCCCGCGTCAGGCTCTGTGCTGACTACTCAGAGCCTAGAGCCTGCTTTGGATTCTGTGTCTCCCTCTCTCTCGGCCCCTCCCCCACTCACACTCTGTCTCTCTCTCTCTCTCTCAAAAATGAATAAACGTTAAAAAATTTTTTAAAAGTAAAAAGTCGCAAGTTCAAAGACAGTGACAAATCTCCCACCACCTACTGATTTGCTGAAATTATGTTTTCAAAGAGGCGGACAATTATTGCTACAATGGAGCGGGACGAACACATACAAAAAACAGAAGTCAGGATTTGTAAGTCAGTTTTGCCATCAGATACTGGTTATAAAGGGGAGTAGTTTCTGGGGTTAATGTGATCCATTTAGCATGAGTTGAACTCCTCCCCAAAGGCCTTCTTGGGACCGTGAAGATAGGAAGGTATGTCTCCTGATTCCAAGACCACTGCAATCCAGTAGGAAAACAAACAAACAAACAAAAAAAAAAAAGAAAGAAAAAAACAAATATGGACAGGCAAATGGTCCACAGAACTGAATTAATGACCATGAGAAGGGCACATGGTTTGTTGTTGGGGTCCTAAGGGCTGAAGGAATCACATTGGCCTGGAGACAGAAGCCTGGTGGTAAAAACCAGGACCCAAGGCTGCACAGGAAAGGTGTCCAGGGACCCCCTAGTGGTGAGTGAGGGTCTCTGCTGGGACCTGGGTACATAAAGTATAAAGGTATTAAGGGCCAGTATGACCTGGACGGTCATTAGGGGCCAGACTTGATAAAGACTGGGCTTTTGACTGTAAGGAGAACAGGAAGCCATTCGAATGTTTTAGGAGGGAAAGATGTGACCTCATTACGTGTGTCAAATCTCTCTCAGCTGTGGCGGGAAGGTTCGGCTTTGGTGGCAGTTGGGCGAAGGGGCCAGTGTGGAGGCTGGGAAGCCAGTCAGGCCTCCGGGTGGGAGACAGTGGGCTCAGAAGTGCATAGTGACTCCATCTTGAAATCAGACACCTGAGATGGTGATTGGATGTCAAAGGAGAGAACGAACTGGCAAACGAAATCAGGAAGGGTAGACGGGGGGTGAGAGAAACCAGGAGAGCATGGCCTCTGAAAAGTCCGAGGAGACCCATGCTTCCTGGAAGAAGGGGATGGCTGACCGCGTCCAGTGCTCAGGAGATGAGTAGGACAAGGACGGAAGTGTGTCCCCATTAGCCCTGGCAGCTCGGTCTTCAAAAGGCCAGTTCGACGGAACCTGCCTGGTGTATGTTAAAGAGCCCGACACGGTAACCACCTGTAAGAGATGTGCTTTGAAGAGGCGCTGAGAAACCAGCCAGCGGCCGCTAGAAGGTCACGCACACGCACACACACGCACACGCACATCCTTCAGTGATCACGTTGAAGCACATGCCCAGGTGAGTTGGAATTTCCAGTAAAACCAGAGGGTTAACGGTCTTAGTGAAGGGATGCCATGCAAATACAACCACAGTGGCCAGTCTCTGATGTGATGTATTTTGTCCTGAGTAATTTTTTTATATATCATTTAGTTTTTTAATTGAGAATACGTTTAGATTCATAGAAACGTCGCAAGAATACAGTCTCCATCTACGCAGAACCCAGTTTTCTGTGTTCCCGGCATTTCCGCGGGGCCTTTGTTACCGTTAAGAAGCCGGCGCGGGTATGGTGTCAGCATCCAAAGTCTCACACTTTGCTTGAACCTCCTTGGCTTTTCCCGCTGTGCTTTTTCTATTCCAGGATCTCATCCCGAAGATCACATGACAACAGGGCGTCCTGTCTCCTTGGGCTCCTCTTGGCTGTTGCCCGTGTCTTCAGCTTTATTTGTTTTTGATGACCTTGACAGTTCTTGAGGACTTCTGTTCAAGGATTTTGTATCCTGTCCCTCAACGGAGGTCCGTCTGAGGTTTCTCCTGGGACCAGCTAGGACTGGGGTCATGGGCTCTTGGAGGAAGACCACAGAAGTGCTACTTTCATTGTGTGCTATCAACATGACTGATCACTGTTGGTGCTGACCTCGGTCGTCTGGCTGCGGTCACATTTGACAGGGTTCTCCCCTGGAAGGTGACCCCCCCTCCTGCCTCTCTGCACTGCACTTCGGGGAACCCAGTCACTCTGCAGCACCCACTGGTAGGAAGAGGAAGGAGAAGCACATTCACCGAATATTTAGACTTCTTCTACATGGGAGATTTTCCTGTTCTTGATGGGAGAAAATTTAAGGGAAACAAAAGCAACTTGTGGGACATCTCAGCACAGTCTGCCTTTTAGTAAAAGGCGAGCTCATCAGCAGGACCGAGGGTGGGTGGGAACGAGGGACAGATTTGGAGGCTGGAGGGCACGTAAAACAGGCAACACTCTACCCACTGGAGATGGGGCTAACTTCTCTAAGTTTTGGTAAGTGCTGTGGAAGTTTACCTGGGTCCCCTGGGAAATACATACCTAAATAACTGTTTCTTAAGGAGAGATCTTCCTTTGGTGTTTGAAATACCTAAGACTAGTTAATCAAATCTCTCAGATCCTGTGTTTTACAGCCAACAAGTTGATATGTGCGCCCAGAATATGGTCATGTGATCACTAGATTTTCCTTCAACTGTACCTGTACGATTGGTAGTCACTGGTCTTCGGGGAAACAGAAAGATCATCCCTTTTTTTCCGTTGTCTTTTTGTTTGGTTCTTCAGATTGTTTTGAACCAAGATTTTTTGCTCGGGACTTGATGATTCTGTCATTCTTCTCAGTGCTCACCTGAGTGCAGGAGATGGTGAAGTTTTTCAAGACGCACAAATATTCTCTGCTTATTTACCCTTCCCTGTGGGAACCCGTGAGGAATGGCTAGGCCCAGGGCAGATGGCTCTCTTGACCAGTAAGTGGACACATGGTGTTGTTCCTTGAGCCATTGAGGTGTCCGTCCAACTGGCCCGGCCATGCCGGCCTCGCCGACGGCGAGGTCGCCTCCTCACCTGCACAGGTGATTCTCTTCTGCGAATGACTGTTCTTTTCAACACTGCTGTTACCATTAACGGACAACTGCCAAATTCTACAGGACTGAGTGTCTTCCTGAGCCTGGCCTCCCAGGGACCTACTGGAGGGGAGAAGATCTGGGGACAGTGTGGCCCCCTCCACAGTGGGACTCCTGAAACAGCTCTGTGACTCAGAGGCAGTGAACGATCCTCTTTAGGAATCACCTTTTGAAACGCAAGGTGTGGGGACAGCAGTACAGAAGCTGGTCACAGAGCAATTCTTAGATAAGCCGGGAAGCATGAGACACTCTGTGTGTCTCAAGTGAGTGTCACATGCCCTTCCTCATCAGCACTCACTGGGGGAGTAAAAGGAAATGAGGTCCTTGTGTGCTCACTTCCTCCGTTCCAGGGCCACGAGTAAAGCCCCCAGGCAGTTTCCTCTCTCCAGGAGCCCTGCCTCTCCACGGGGGTCAGAAGGGAGCCACCAGGGACAATCTGGCACCTTGTTGGGAGACACTAGTGAGTTCAGGTCTGGGCTGGAGAGCAGCCAAGAGGTGCAGGCACAAGGGACTTGGAAGGCGTGTGCTCTTGCCCCCCAGGCATTCTGGGTGGGGGTTATGTCTCCTTCTGAAGCTCCACTTGTTATCAGTCTCTAGAGGTCACCTTTTACAGACCCCCCCCCTTCCTCCCCACCCCCGGCAAGACTTCACAGGCGATCGATCGATCGCAGGGATTGGAAAAGCCAAGGGTGCACAGTGGACTTCCACACGGGGCTCCCTCCACCCCAATTCCGTGTGAATTTCCCCCTTGTGTAGGTGCACAGTAGGGGGAGAGGGGGAGCCTGGGGTTGGTTAGTCCAGGGCAGCTTCTGTATTCCGAATCTTGAATTCCTCAGCAAAGAAATTATTCATGGGTTCCTTCTCGGTCCTTATCCTTCACAATCGGGCTTTTTCTAACACTTGTGGAGAGAGGTTTGCTCGCAGGAGGATAAGGAAAGCAATTATAAAATCCTTAAAAATAAAAGCGAACTGTCAAAGAAATAAAAGAGAGTGCCGAGGAAGGACACTTGAGAAGCCCGTGACCAGGGGGGCTGTGTGCAGACGCTGCTGTGAACCTTCTGAGCCTAAGGTTTCAAAGGGAGGATTTACAATAAGTCACTTCACAGTTCCTGCTGAATGGGTTTATTTTGGTTTTTCTATGCCGGCGCTTTATCTCCAGGATCTTAAGGTCCAAGGATGGCTCTTCTCCCCCGGAATCCCGCCCTTAATCACTCGAGGGTAGGGGAAGGAGAGGCCAGCCCAGCAAGCTTTTACCAATTCTCCCTGCAAGTCAGGTAATGAGGTGATTAAGTCATTAAAGGGATATGCGCATCTGAAAAGCAGTGCTCAGCCCCTCCAGAGGGATAAAGCCCCCACTGCATCTTTCCCCTCACCGCACTGAAAAGGTGGTTAATCCATTTAACTCAGCTTTCTGTTTCCTTTTCTTTCCTTTCTTCACCTCTCTTTCCCTCTCTCTCTCTCTCCATTTTTTTTTTTTAAAGAAAAGGAAAAACTAAAACCGGGAAGCTATTCGGGAATAGTCTTTGAACAATGTAGACTGACAAATGCCTTTTTTGGGGGGGAGGGGGTACCTAGGGAGCAGCAGGATTTCAATAGGCAAAAGCCAAAAGGACTTCAGTAAGTGGTCCGGGGAGAGAACACAATGGGGGCTTCGGATCTGGGGATTTGCCTATCAGGTCATTAGCCTGATTAGTAATCCGATGCCTTTTGAAGTGGACCTTTTTAGCACACCTTTTGTCTTTGCTAAATGAAGAGCTGGCATTTTGTGTCGTGTTTCCTCCCAGGTGACTCGCTCTGGGGCTCCAAAGAGGTAGGGAAGCCCTTGCAAAGAGACACTTCCTGGCTTTATCTCCCTGACACAGCAAATCCAATTTTCTGACTCTTCATCCTTGGAAGGAAGCCTCCTTCCAAGGAGGAGGAGGGAGGGCAGAGAAAGAAAAGGAAATGGCGTATTTTTTTTTTTTAAGAAGCTGTATTATGGGAAGGAAAAACATTAACCACGTGAATAAATCATGGCAAACTTGAAACTTCATTGGTCTTCGTACGATCACAGTGATCAATATTTCTAAATGCCCTAATAGCCTTGAAAGTGAGGTGACTTCTGCAAGCAGCACCTGAAAACATGTCCCCCCGACGCTCCGACGGTGGCCTTTAGGGTTTGGACCCCATGATGCAGCCGACCCGCACCCCTCCTCCTGCGGGAGACCCACACAGGTGGATGGTGCATTTGCTACATAAGCGAGTCTCCTGGCCTCTCTTCAGACGGTTGTGCTGCCTGCTGGAGGCACTTTGTCCAATATCTTCGCAGTTACTGGTGGGCGAGGTTCAAAGGCAGCACCTGATGCCAGGCTGGAGCCAATGATGGGGCAGGAGAGCCGGTCTCCTGGACACTGGTCCACAGCCGCACCGCCCCCTGCAGGCCACACACGTAAAGTCAGAAACGGAAGCCTCTATCTCCTGCGTGGAGGTCGTCGTGTCAACGCTGGGCAGTGTCCAGTTTAAAACCGTTTCTCGTCTTTTTTTTTTTTTTAATTTAATGGAATTAATTTTTGAGGGTGATTTTATTATGTTTTAATTGAGATAGAGTTGGCCTCAATGGTGCATGAGTTTCAGGTGCACAATATACGGATTCAGCAAGCCTCTCTGCGATGCTGGGCTCACAGCGAGGGCAGCTACGTCCCCGCACGGCACGACACCATTGCCCACGTTCCCCGTGCTGTGCCTTTTATTCCTGCCACTTACTCATCCTGTAGCTGGAAGCCCCCTTCACCCACTTTGCCCCTCCCTCTCCCCTCCCCTCCCCTCGGGCAACCCTCAGTCCTGTGTTTAGGAGTCCCTTTCTGCTTTTGTCCTTTGTTTTGTTGCTTTGGATTCCACCTACGAGTGAGATCACGCGGGATCCGTCTTTCTCGGTGTGACTTATCTCACTTAGCATGACACACTCTAGGTCCACCCATGTTGTTGCAGATGGCAGGTCTCACTTTCTATTTTCCCGCCGAGTAACAGACGTACGCGCCCCATCCTCTTCATCCATTCGTCCGCAGGCGGGCACCCGGGCTGCTTGCAAATCCTGCTATTGTAAAAAACGCCATGAACAGCGAGGTGTGCGAATCTCTTTGCATCGGCGTTCTTGCAATCCTTGGGCGAATACCCAGCAGAGCGACGGCTGGGTCGTAGGGTAGTTCTATTTTTAACTCTCTGAGGAAGCTCCGTTCTGTTTGCCAGAGCGGCTGCCCCAGTCTGCGTTGCCTCAAACCCCAAGCTGCCAGACAGCGCTCTCTCCCAGGCTGAGCAGCGTCATATGATTCGCACGTTCAATGCCGATGTGTGATGCCCGAGCAGCGTTGTAACCAGTGTGACCTGTGGCGTTGGACGTTGGTACAAAGTCAGCTTTCTGTCCCGCGTCCTTCACAAGCGGCACGTACACACGTATGCTAAGTACACGACCCTCGGGCACTGCGCCCACGTCCACACAGTCCTTTCTGATCTTCAGGGCAGGTGGGTTCCTATATACAACTTCCGCGCCAGGACCCCCCGAAACACGCATGCCGCCTCCAGGGTCTGGTCTGACCTCCTGAGGACCCAGCCCCACTAGCCCTGCCGGGTGGCAACGCTCACTCGCATCGCCCCATTGCTACCTCATGTCTTTCGACAGATTACTTCTGCCTCTTGAAAGAGGAAACATTGAGCGGTTTCATCCAAGCGGAAATGACCTCACTATGCAGCAGGAAAGGAAGTGTCTTAGAAAAGGGAGCTTGCCACTTCTGGGAGGAAGTTCCTCCAGAAACAAGAGCGGAACATCACCACTTCTGATGAGATGCTCCACTGCCCACACCCACGCACCCCTCCCCAGAGGCTTTCCCGGATATGGCCCAAGACCCCTGCTAAAGAGGCGGGGTGGCCAGAATGGCCACTGTTCTCTATATCAACCTTCCCTTGTATTTTCCAATTTTTGTTATTTTTTTCCTCTCCTCTCTCCCTCCCCTTTCCTTCCTTCCTTCCTTCCTTCCTTCCTTCCTTCCTTCTTTCCCTCCTTCCTTACCCGCTTCCCTCCTTCCTTCCTTCTTTCTCTCCCTCCTTCCTTCCTTCCTTCCTTCCTTCCCTCCTTCCTTCCTTCCTTCCCTCCTTCCTTCTTTCCTTCCTCCTTCCTTCCTTCCTTCCTTCCTCCTTCCTTCCTTCCTTCCTTCCTTCCTTCCTTCCTTCCTTCCTCCTTCCTTCCTTCCTTCCTTCCTCCTTCCTTCCTTCCTTCCTTCCTTCCTTCCTTCCTTCCTTCTTCCTTCCTTCCTTCCTTCCTTCCCTTTCTCTTTCTTTCTTTGCTTTCTTTGCTTTCCTCCCTTTCTTTGCTTTATAAAGCAGTTTTATTTTATTATTTTATTATTTTCCCCACTGTGTCTTCACCCATCAGCCTGTGTTCAGCCCCACACTGCTGTCTCTGTGTCCCTTGAGGTGAGTAATGGAAGCCCAGCCAGGCTGAAGAGCACACGCGGTGCAATGCCAACTGCCACACACGCGCAGTGCGGACGGCCAGTCATTTCTACTGCCCCCACCCATTTCCTCCCTTCCTGTCACTCGGAATCCCCGATCACCATCCCCTTTGCCTGTGCCAGGCCACAGGGCTGGTGCCGGCTGCCATTTGATAACCTGAGGTGTTAAAGGCTACGTGTAATTAATGTTCTTGATGAACTAATTAATTCTACAATATAGTTTATCCAACACACTTGCAGAGAACTTTTCAGGATCCAGTCAGGAAGTGTATCCGGGAGATGAAAAGCACCAGCCCCTCCCCTCTTCCTCCCCCCCATTCGCCCGGGGCCTGGGGCCCAGGTGGGGTTGGGATGGGCAGAGGCTAACCTTCCCTGGGAGGGAAGGAAAGAGTTAGCCCTGGGAGGAGGGCATCCTGGGTCAGACCTCTATGGTCAGCAACATTTAAGTATCATCGTGAGGAAAGTTCGCTTTGAAACGTACAATGATCTCAAGTCTGTGATTGTGGTGGTTGTTGAAATCCAAGAAACATCAGTAACAGGCCACGCTCTTCACTTGATGATCCGTTTCTTCGACAGCGGGTTGTAGTAAACTGATGACAAGCGTCAGTTACATAATACTGCATTTAAAAATATTCGGTGGGGGCGCCTGAGCGGCCCAGTGGGTTAAGCATCTGACTCTTGATCTCGGCTCAGGTCATGATCTCATGGTTCGGGGGATCAAGCCCCATGTTGGGCTCCACACTGACATGGCAGAGCCTCCTTGGGATTCTCTCTGTCCCTCTCTCTCTGCCTCCTCTCTCACTCGCTCACCCACTCACTCACTGTCTCTCTCAGAATGAGTAAACTAAAAAATACTAAAAATATTTGACAGAGCAATAGTCAGAGAAACACAGGCATGAAGGTTCACTCTGAATTATGTTAACATGGTTCCCCAGTAAGGGATTCTTCAGGGCTCATCTGGACTCCTTCCATCTCTCATACTAATCCGGGAGAAAAGAGAGAGAAAGAGAAAAAAGCCCGAATGTTAAGGAGTGCTATTATCCTTTTTTTTTTTTTTCCAACCAGAAGGGAAAGAGATTCCCTATTGTCTACAAGTAGACTAGCTCTTATATCTCTTCCTGTTTCCTGATCACGAGGTTGAAATCTACACACACACAAATGTGATTTATTCATTGTGCTGCCTCTAGCATGCAAATAAACACAATTCCATTTCAAAAAACTTGAGAATTTTCAAATATGATCCAAGATAGGTTTTTAACAGACCCGCAGATGCATCTCACACGCACCCACACCCACACCCACACCCACACCCACACACACGCATCCCATAGAAATGTTGAATGTTGAATGCATTCCCCACGGATCCCAAGCACCGAGTTTGGTATGCAAAATACAACGCAATAAAGCTGTTGCCTATAAATAAGAGCCTATTTGAGAAGCAGTGATCTTCCCATATCCTCTCTCCTATGCCTGTTAGTAAGATGCCTGCCTTGCCAGCAAATATGGGGCAGATGTATAGCAGGATCCTGACCTCCAGGGGCCATAGGCGGGATCCAGACGGGTGCCCTGGGGGGCATCTTCAAGGTGGCTACCTACAACTTCAACTGGTCCACGGAAGCATCAGCTGGGATTACACAAACACCCGTCTCTATATAAATACAGATTCTTCAGCATCAAAGCCCCAGATGGGGTGTTATCGTAACTTGCTGGCAGAGTCTAAAGAGAATTCTGAATTGCGTCCGCCCCTTGGAAGATGTTCGTCACATCTCCCCATCAAGCTGGTTTCTCTGACTATACTTGCCATCCGGACTGCCTGACCATACGACGGGGGGACATGTTGAAGAACACCAGATTTTGGTCTGTGTTTCCTCTTTGCCTATTTTCCCCTTACTTGAATTACTTATCTCGGGAGGGGTTGTCTCAGCTAAGAGCTTTACACAGATGAGTGCCGGGCTTCTGACTGGCCCTCTTAGACTGCACACCAGTCAGGCACAGAATCTGGTAGACATTCCACGGATGAACCTAGGAGATGGGTTCTTCCTTTTGTCTTCGTCTGCTTGACGCCCTTGAGACCCGCAGGTTTCCATGGACGTAGTGATTACTTGATATGGTGCTCCATGAAATTGTGAGTTTTTTGAAGTCACTTGATGACAGTGGAACTGAAATTAAGTTAACCTTTATCTTGGTTACAGATACCATCCGGGAGGAGACACTAACAGATAATAAAAGTCTCACTTGACCAGCCCCGTGGCCAAAGCCACGCCTACCCTTTTGCTCCCTGTCTAGGGCCCAGCACAGCTTTATTTCATCTTATTTCATTTTTTTTATTTTGGCCACTTTCTTTAGACCTGGGTCCTAAAATGCACTCGGGATTTTAAAACGTCCTATCCTGAAGAAGACTGAACATTCTTGCCGCATCAGCCTCTCCAGTGTGGTCACTCGGTTACTGGCTTGGGAGCCGGTTGTTTGTTTGGAGAAAACATCAACAGGCCCAGAGCTTGGAGGGACGTGTGTCCCGCCTACCTTCTCCCGCCGTCAGGCTGTGCGGCGATGACGTGCCATCTCCGGCCACACTCTGCCACAATGTGTGGACGTCTGATGGCAGGCATCCCTTTTGCCCTCAGCTAGACCGCACTTCAGCTGCTCTGGTGATAAGTAGGGAAGTCACCTCTCCTTTCGTCCACTGCTGGGGACAGTTTATGGGTTGTTTTAGTAGAATGCTGCATGTTGCAGACTTCACTTGGAAGCCGGTACAGGAAAACAACTCAGGGTGTGTACAGTTGACGAGAGCTTCCTGGCCCCACAGCACACGCGTGTTGTCACCTAGTGATATTTATGCTCAGAGGACGTGGAACGAGGGAGACTGGTGCTGTTGTCATCGGTGAAGGGCGGATTCCATGACCTGGGCTTCTCCGTCCCCAGACACGCGTCCTACAGGATCAGATGGCCTTGTCCGGTGAGCTCAGACATCTCACAGAGTGGGGGTAAAGATCACAGCAGTGCCCTTTCTCGGTAACTTCTTTTTTCCAATGAGAAATAAAGACAGAATATATTGTTCTATGTGTTTCATTTTCCTTTGGATTTTTAATAGTCATCTGTATACAGTCTATCACAATTATCCCAAAATGTGTTTGAAGGTGTTACCAACTCTACTTTGGAAACCTCGGATCTAGGGGCCCCTGGGTGGCTCAGTCAGTGAAGCGGCCGGCTCTTGACTTCAGCTCAGGTCATGATCTCTCAGTCTGTGAGTTCGAGCCCCGCATCGGGCTCCGTGCTGACGGCTCGGAGCCTGGAGCCTGCTTCGGATTCTGTGTCTCCCTCTCTCTCTGCCCCTCCCTTGCTCATGCTCTGTCTCTCTCTGTCTCAAAACTAACTAAAAACATTTTTAAAAAAATTAAAAAAGGAGAGATTTTAGTTTATATCAAGGTGAAAAGACGTTTATTTTCTCACTGTGGCTTCGTGATCTGGTGACTGGGGATCAAGGAGCTTACGCTGAAGCTGGGACTGGAACCCCGCACTGGGAACCTCATCCAGCAGCCCAAGCAGGGCCTTTGGCTGCGTGGGGCCTGAACACTTCGACCTCAGGGAGCCACACTGACTCCTCACTCCCAACCCTGAGCTAGAAGGCCTTCACGAGCGTTTGGCAAGTTTAGCGTCTCTCACTCCACACTCTGTTTATTTCTTCTATTAAATAGGAGAAATGAAGCTGAAATATTGTCTTGTTTTCATTTTAGCATAGGTCTGAAAGCTCTGAAATGATAAAACTGTACTTCAACACGGTCAGTGTTTGGAATTACCAGATTTTAAGCAGGATTTAGCAAACTCTGGCCCCTGGGCCCAAGTCCAAACTGTAGCCGCTTTTGTAAACACTTTTATTGGGATGCAGTCAGGCCCATTTGCTTATGTATTTCCTGAGGCTGCCTCTGTGGTGCCCTGAAGGCAGAGCTGAGCAGGCCCCACAGAGGCTAAAGACTTTGCATACCAGCCCTCCCCGGAAAAGGTCAAATCTAACCCACTTAGGTCACAAATTACACACTGCGGGTCTGGTGTTATAAGCTAACCTCTTTCCCGCCTCCTCATAACACAAATGTTTCTTTTTTCTATTGTGCAGATTTCCATAATAGACTATGGTGTGTAGGCCCTCGTGTCCGACTTCTCGCAACGGACCCCACATTTGAGATTCACTCCTGACAAGGCACGTGGCCGTACTTCGTTCATTCTTATTCACATGCAAAGGTGAAATAGCACAGATGCATAGACACAACCCAGATATCGACTCCCCTGTTTACAGATATTGGGTCATTGCCAACAATGCTGCTGTAAGCATTTCTGGGTAAGTCAAGAAGTGCACGTATGTACCCCTTTCTGAAAGGTATTGTACTAGTTAGCTATTGCTGCATAACAAAATACCCCCCAAAACTTTGCAACTCAAAACAACAAGCGTGGGGGTCAGGACCTGGAGTCGACTCAGCTGGGTGATCATGGCTGAAGATCTCTCACGAGGCTATAACAAAACTCTTGAGTGATTGGCTGAGGCTGTAGTCTCATCTGAAGGTCCTACCAGGGGAAAACCCCCCTTCAAGCTCAATCTCATGGCTCTTCATGGGCCCCAGGTCGTCTCTGGCTCTTGGCTGCTGGCGTGAGCTCCTGATCACATAGGCCTGTCTATAGGCTACCTGAGGAATCTGATGACATAGGAGCTGACTTCCTCTAGAGCAAGTGATGAGAGACAGAGACAGAGACAGAGAGAGAGAAACATACAGAGACAGAGAAAGAGAGAGAGAAATGAAGACACAAATTGACAGAGACAGATATCAAGAGAAAGAGACACAGGGACAGACAGGACAGAGAGAGAGAGGGTGAGGGGAGACAGAGGCACAGCCAAGACAAGAGCCAGCGTCTTTTTACCCTCGGAAGTGACAGCCCATTACTTCTGCTGCATTTCTTCTTTAGCAAGTCACTAAGTCCAGTTCACACACAAGGGGGTAGAAACCAATCTCTAACTCTTGAGAAGGGGTGTGTTGAAAAGTCTGTGAACATGTTCCAAGACCACACACGAACATGTCTGGGAATAAAGGCACTGGTCCCCAGCATCTGCATGGGTTCGCTTCCATCCCGCAGGGGCTACCCAAGAGCTCTCCCACACCTGTCACCCACACCTTCACCAGCTCCACAGAGTTCAGGTACCTCCACCGTGTCCTTGTTTGCTAATAATGGACTCAATTTCAGCCACTCTGCCAGCCAGTGGATGCTTTCAAAGCTGGCGATGGGAAAGAAGAGATGACTAGCGTGTGTTGAACTTCCAGGAGACATCAAGCCAGCCGCGAGGTGACGCACACTCCCGGTTACTCCGCAGGATTGCCTTAGTCACAGCTGAGCTCTGGGCGATTATATGACTTGTCCAAGGTCACAGAGCCTGCCCCTTGGACAGGCCCTTCTCCCCCCACTCGTCCTACACTACCCTGCAAGACTCTTTAAAGCCTGTGTGGAGCCAGTGGAAGAGGGCCTTTTGGCATGGCTCCACGAGAGTGGGGTCTTGTGGCCCCATCTCGGGCCATGGTTGTGGGGGGGGGCCTTCCCCCTCAACCACACCTTTCACCAGAGCCTGCCTCCTGCTTCCTCACCTGTCCCAGTTCCAAGTGGAAATGACTGGCGCGCTAGGTGTCAGCTGTGCTCTGTGGGGTTGGGGCGGAACCGACCTGTGCCAGCCTGGTGGGCTGGAAGGAAGGGCCTGCCCTGCCCACTTTAATGCCCAGGGGTGGCCCCTTGCTGAGCAGGCCTCCTCCCTCCTGGGCCTTCAGGCAGCTGGGCACAGAGAAGAAGCATGGCAGCTGCAGAGCGAGAAGCTCCAAAGTCAGGAGCCGAGCTGGTCCTGTGCAGCAGGGAGAAAGCATGCTGGGGACCAAGGTGGCAAGGGAGGCAGGCAGTGAAGCATTTCGGGAAGAGGACTGCATGTAGCACTTTTGGAATCCCGGCAGGTTAAGCTGGGCACAACCATAAAAAAAGCAGGGGCATCTGGGTGGCCCAGTCCATTAAGCGTCCGAGTCTCAGTTTTGACTTAGGGCATCATCTCATCGTTCGTGGGTTCGAGCCCCGCGCTGGGCTCTGCACTGACAATGCAGGGCCTGCTCGGGATTCTCTCTCATCTTCTCTCTCTGCCCCTCCCCTGCTCGCACTGTTTCTGTCTCTCTCAAAATAAATAAATTTCAGGGGGAAAAAAGCAAACGTTTTGGGCATTAAATACCAATACCACACAGCTGCACAGAACACTCCCGGCTCCTGTATTTATCTGACAATTGTTCACACGAGATCATGCTCTAAGGGGGATGTTTCTACAGCCCCAAGAAAGTGAGGCAGCAAGTTGAATACCAGTGAATCTCATGAATGCCAACTAGTATCGATTTGAAACACGACGTAAACACGGTACAGACACAAATAGATCTACGCTTCCTGATTGTTCCTGTCTAGGCGGAAATCGCCTACTCACACACGTGTACCGGCTGTGACCCTACCTCGGCAGAAAGCACACAGCACAAGCATCTTCGCGCCCAGAGGATCAGTTACAATAGCTACATGGTTGCCCTTTTATACCCTCTTATTTGCAACTAATTGCTTCAAGGCCGTGCAAGATTTCAAAGGAAATTCCTTCCCCTAAGTTAAATTAAAACAAACGACCCTATTAGAGAATCTTGATAGCATAGTGACAATTTCATCTGCCCCCTAATACTGAAATACTATTTGCGTTTGTTTTGCATTTTGCTGTTTCTTGCACTGTCATTTGTCGTATTTCTACATCAGATAGAACTGTTCTGGACTGTGACAAAATTGCGATCTACGTGTCCAGCGAGGACACGGGTATAACATTTTGTATGTAAGGACTGTATCTTATGCATGTTTAGAAACACATTTCATATGTGTAGTTAGGTTTCCCCGTAAGATGAATTTTTGTCACCTCGTTTGCACAGAGATCTGTAACATGATCCTTTTGTATTTAAATTCAAGTTAGTTAACATGTATGTAGTATTGGTCTCAGGAGTATAACGCAGTGATTCGTCCCTTACATACGACACCCAGGGCTCATCCCAACAAGTGCCCTCCTTCATGCCCATCCCCCATCTAGCCCATCCCCCCACCCAACACCCCTCCAGCAACCCTCAGATTGTTCTCTGTATTTAAGAGTCTCTTATGGTTTGCCTCCATCTGTTTTCATCTTATTTTTCCTTCCCTTCGCCTACGTTCATCTGTTGTGTTTCTGCAATTCCACATCCGAGTGAAATCATAATATTTGTCTTTCTCTGACTGACTTCTTTCGCTTAGTGTAATACACTCTAATTACATCCACATTGTTGCAAATGGGAAGATTTTATTCTTTTTGATCACTGCGTAATATTCCAGTGTGTGTGTGTGTGTGTGTGTGTGTGTGTGCACGTGTGTACCACATCTTCTTTATCCATTTGTCAGTCCATGGACATGGGCTCTTTCCATACTTTGGCTATTGTTGATAGTGCTGCTATAAATGCTGGGGTCCATGTACCCTTTTGAATCAGCATTTTTATGTCCTTTGGATAAATACCTAGTAGTGCGATTGCTGGGTCGCAGGGTAGTTCTATTTTTAACTTTTTGAGGACCCTCCATACTGTTTTCCAGAGTGGCTGCACCAGTTTGCCTTCCCACCAACAGTGCAAGAGGGTCCCCTTTTCTCCGCATCCTCACCAACACCTGTTGTTTCCTGAGTTGTTAATTTTAGCCATTCTGACAGGTGTAAGGTGGTACCTCATTGTGGTTTTGGTCTGTGTTTCCCCAATGATGAGGGATGTTGAGCATCTTTTCATGTGTTGGTTGGCCAACTGGATGTCTCCTTTGGATAACTGTCTAGTCATGTCTTCTGCCCATTTCTTCACTGGATTATTTGTTTTTCAAAAGTAACATTATTTGGGGCACCTGGGTGGCTCAGTCGGTTAAGCGTCCGACTTCGACTCAGGTCACGATCTCGCGGTCCGTGGGTTCGAGCCCCGCGTCGGGCTCTGGGCAGATGGTTCGGAGCCTGGAGCCTGCTTCCGATTCTGTGTCTCCCTCTCTCTCTCCCCCTCCCCCCTTCATGCTCTGTCTCTCTCTGTCTCAAAAATAAAAATAAAACGTTAAAAAAATTAAAAAAAAAGAAAGTAACATTATTTTATGACTCTCTTGCTTGTTTCATTGCTGAGGGAAGTCAGACATATTCTTTAGCAATTGCCTAGGGCAAGAGTATATAGGTTGATTGCTGCCCAACGTCAAACACTATCCTGCAGTTCTCATTAAACCTGTATTAGTATCTAACCGAGTTTGTCTTTCCCCTTGTACACTGAGTGGCCCCCTACCGGTCAGGCCTCCTGGAACTGAGCACATGCTTGGGCGGGGGCCCGAGCACCCCTCTGTCCTCCCACACACTCCTTTCTCACTCCGCACACGTGTCCAGCTCCTCGTGCTGTTCAGCTTCCTCATTCCTGACACCTCGGTCTTCCCTCACAATTTGTTAGCCACTTTCTTTATCTTTTTCAAAGAATCCTAGCAGTTTTAAGGGTGGATCGCTTTTCAGGAAAGCAGAGGGGTTTTTTGGGGTTTTTTTTTCTTTTCTGAATGGGCTTGCATTTTATTAGTCTGTCTGGAAAGGTTTTTAAGGGTACTCGTTTACGCTGCTGGAAAATTTACCATAAATTTTCATGAGGGAGGACTTTGGGTTTCCAAACAGAAGTGGTCTATGTGAAGTTTGCCGTCAGCCCTGTTTCCACGGCTGTGCAGTGGCTCCAGTGAAATCCCTCGGTGAGCCTCCAAAGTCCTGCTTTGTCGCTGTTGTTTCTGGTTGTGTTGGAAGGCAAGTGTTCCTTTGTGACCTTTCCGGCCGTACCCTTGCCTGCAAGGAGATCGGAGACCCAGGTACGGGCCGCAGCAGCAAATCTATGAGCGTAGGTCCCGTTTGGAAGAGTTCCCATGAACACGGCAGCCACGGGGCCAGAGCGCATTGGCCCTGGAAGGAGACACCCGTTCAACAGGGAGGTGGGTCTGAGTTTCAGCTCTAGCCGTCTATCCCTTGGATCCTGGCAAGCTGTTTGGAAAATTCCTAGAACCCGAGGGACTGAGGAGCGGCTTCCCCCGTTAGGGTGCTGGGCGCTGGGGGTCCGTGGAGACACAGCCGGGCAGGGCTGACCGCAGCTCCCGCGCACTGCCCCTGCCCGCGGGGCCCCTCCGCACGTCCCCTCCCCCTGGGGCTCCAGTGAATCCACCAGGCAGGGATCGATGGAAAGGGGTAGCGGCACAGCCCCGAGAGGACACCTTCCAGAAGACGCGTGGATCCGCCGTGGAAAGGCCCGTGGCGGGCACGTGGCCAGCGGGAGGCACAGGTGAGAAACCGGGTGCAGCGTGCGGGAACCCACCGCCCTCACCTCCCCGGCCCTGCTGGCGGCCACGCGACGTGGCGTGGAGCGGGACTTAGTTTGCAGAACGCGCGGTGGCAGGTGGCTCCGCAGAGCCCGCAGCCGGGCCCAGTGGGGAGAAAGCGGAACTTCTCGCCACGGCGTGGATGGGGCCCGCCGGCCCCGCGTCGTCCTCCAGGCCCACGACGGAGAAGAGTGTCAGGCCCGTGGGCTGACGCCGGGTCCAGGCGCTGGGGCTGCTCGTCTAGACCAGCGGCAATCAAGCATCCTGCGAGGGCCATTTCTGGCGAGCCCACTGGTGTCCCTAAAGTACGAAGCATCGCTGTCTCTGGTGAGAGCACCTTTGCGACCAGCGGCTCCCCCGCCAAACTGTTAGACTCCTTCTCTCCCCAGCTGCACACACTTCTCCCAGGGACAGGGGCTTGTGGCTTAGACCTCCCACTCGGATGGGCGCTGCCCCCGCCTCCAATGTTTGGACGGTCCCGCGGTTTTCACCCTGCCAGAGGCCTGTCTCTCCTTCTTGCAAACCCGAAGGGGGAGGCAGAGCCAGGCTACCTCCTCCTGCCCTTGGACTCTGGCACACCGCTCACCGTGCAAACCCGAAGCACTCAGTCCCTACAGACACGCACACGCAAACACGCACACACGCACACACACACATACACACACGGACGCACACACAACAGACGTTTGTTCCGAATTTAAAAATTAAGTCATGCTTCTTACTGCTATGTTGGCAAATCAAAACGTATTTGTAGATATTTTTAAATGCGTATTTATTTTGAGAGAGAGAGCGGCATAGGGGCAGGGAGAGAGGGACAGAGACAGAAGCCGACTGTGTGCCCAGCACAGAGCCCGACGGGGGGCTCAGTCCCGCAAACTGCGAGGTCCTGACCTGGGCTGACACCAAAAGTCGAAGCTTAATGGACTAAGCCCCCCAGGCGCCTCGATTTGTGGATATTTTTAGAAGTGAAAGCACACGTATATGTTAAAATCTCGCTTTGGTCACTCAGAACGATACGTGCCCTACCGACGTTTACGGCATGGAGATGCCCAAAGTAGAAGATGCCGTGACAGGCAACGTTGGATCCGTCGTGAGGACAAAATGCTGATTCGACACAGAGGAGACGGCGGGGAGCGGTGAGAATACCACAGCCCTCCTGCAGGCTCAGTCCCCCGGCCCCCAGCCTTGGGGGCTGGGGAAGTGAGGGGTGCGTCGCCCCCCCTCACCTGGCCAGGTGCGGCCCTCTACCAGCCCTGTGACTTCCAAACCCCGAAAGGAGGTGCTGACCGGGCACAGAACCCGAGCAGATTTTGCAAAACCACCCCAACAACCCCCCGGTGCCCATTTTAGATGGAAAATTCTGCCATTTTTCCATTTACCTCAAGTAACTTGTTAAGGAATAATCCCTCCTCGGAGAATTCTAATGCGCCTCTTGGAAGGATGTTTAAAAATGCAGACACTTAGTCCTGGGTGTGTTTACATCTTTCTGTATTTGGGGGCAACTCTTGCCATCATCTTCCAAGGCGTTTGGGCCTAGAACCCGCACGTGAGATGAATACTCGCACGTAAAGAGGATGCCTCCCCGTAGCCGTGGTCACCGGGGCTGTCGCCACAGTGACACTTTTTCTGCGGTCAGTGACTCCGTGGCCAAGAACTCTCACGCTTCTCAAAGACTCAGAGCCCTTCACTTCCCTCTGAAATTTATACGGTTTGCTAATTGCCTGCATGTGAGGAAGGGACGGCTGCAATTTCCTCTCGCTGCGCCGGGAAAGCTCCCAGCGCCGGGTTCTCGCCGGCCACCGGGGAGCGGGGGGCTCTGGCCAGCCCCGGGCGCCTCTGGGAGGCATGTGACACTGGCACAACGCCCCACTTTCTGCTCACGACAAGTTTTGCTGGCTTCGGCGTTCCGATTTAATGAAAGACTGGTACGTCCAGAAATGCAAAGTTCAGCGCTGTTCTGCCCTTTTTAACCACCAGGAGTAACGAAATCACTCGTTCTCCTTTGAAAATGTAGAACTCAGCTAAATTAAGTTCACAGACTTTTTCTTGGACTTATTTTAATTTGGCTTTAATGTTATAAGTCTAAACCTTGAAACATTTCTATCTCTGGTTTCGGTTCAACTAATAAAGTATTACTATATTAATAATTGCTGCCCACTTTATTAAGGGCTATAGACATCAAATCCTTTATATCCAAGAAGAGTAAGCCCTTGGGCTCTAAATACCTTTGGCAAAAAAGTCCTTAAGATATAATTGAGCAGAACGTAAGGTCTGACTCAAAACATGAATTAAAATTAAGGGCACCCCTTCTGTTTGCAAATCGTTAAAGGGCTAACTTGCAAGATAATTCCTGTGATGATATTTCAATAGGGACTCACAGAAATTCAAGGGCTTGGGCTGGAGGTAAGCTTCCAAACCCGTCCGTGCAGATGGCCCAGGACCTTCAATATTGCTGACGTATTTAATACAAACCTCCAGCATCCGAGGAGGCAAATGTGGAAACACCAAGGAAATGGCACACTCAGTTAAAACGATTCACGAGCTGCTGTGAGAGAATTTAGGGGGAAAACACCCTAACCATAGGTGCTTTGGAGGCCCGGGTGAGCAGGTTGTGTCTCATCCAAGAGTAGCCAAACTTGAGATCAATTCTGCAAGCGGGATTGATAAAGGGGGGTGGGGGTGGGGAGGAGCCCCACCACCTCCAAGTCCCCAGAGCGAGTTAACACGGGTCCACGGAGCCTCGCTCACTGGATTGCCAGGGCTCCAGACTGGACGCCAGATGATGCCGAGGTTATTCGGGTCCCCAAGAAATCACCAGGAAGGAAAGTTAGATTCGTACGTGAACACCTGTAACACAAGACATACTACGGCCGGTGACAAAAGTAACATGTGAATAACGTGTCGCGCATGTGAAGTTCCTGCTGGAGGAGGACGTGTTTAGTAAGTGCAAATACCGGTGATGCACCTGTCCGTGTACGTGAGACTTGAATTTCGTGCCGTCTTAGCCCATTATTACATTCAGGTAGATGGTTAAAAGCATTTAGTTGTTTTGTTTTGTTTTGTTTTTCATTTTTCTCTTTTACCACTTTCTCCTCTAAACCCTTTACTTTATAAAATGGTAGAATTGGAAACAAAACCCTGAGATACTCTAGCCTCCGCTCTCCAAACACGACAGAAGTAGCGACTCACGGTTCGAGGCGTGGAGGGAACGGTCCAGAGCCTGCCAGCCTTGTAAACGCGGCCGCACCCGCGGGCACACGTGTGCACGCGCACACAGACCCGACACACGCAGACAGGTGCCCGCGCCTGCCCGGGGGGATAGAAGCGGACTCAGGGCTGGCCCCAGAAGCCCACACGGGGCCTGTCTGAACGCCTCCTCTCCTTTGTATTTATCTCCCCACATCTCACCTATCTATGCACGTGGGTCTCCTCATTTTCCACCACAGACTGACTTGTTCGGCGTAGCTACAAAGGAACACCCACCCTGGTCATTGGCCCTGGTGGTGAGGGAAGCTCTTTCTTTGAGCGTCCCTCTACCAATCCCAGTGACGGCCACAGATGGGCCCGCCGGGCCTGCCTGTGTCCTTGACAGAGTGACGGGGAATTGTTATGTGCAGGGCTGGGCCATGCGGCCCGTCCTCCACAAGAGGGGACGGGGCCGAGCATCACGATCGACAGACTCTTGCAGCCACAGGGGAGACAGAGGGGCAAGTTCCCCAGGAAAGGCGTGGGAGGTGAACCAAAATCCAGCTGTCCACTGCCCGTGGCACTTTGGTGGAGGGGGAAGGTTGTGGTGACGGTTCTATGCCTGGACCCATTGCTTTTATGACCAGAACGCCTCACCTTCCAGAGACACGAGACTAAGGCAGGCGGAGGTATTACCCTGCTGATAAGAGCAAAGAAGGACCTGGGGTCACAAACGGAGCCACGCACCTAGAGTGTTCCTTACATTCTGTGACACAGCCTCATAGCCAATGTCAGCTTCTTGGTGAAATGACATCTGACCACGTGAACACAGCGATGGCTAAGCTTTCCGTCTCGTCCTGCCGGGGTCTGCCCTGCCTCTTAGACCCGCTTCCAATCATCCCCGAATCCGAACCCTCCCCTTCCACACGGCCATCTCTTACCCCAGGCAGAGGTAGAGAAAGCGGCGACTGGACTCCATCCACCCCCCCCCCACCCCCGCAAATTATAGGGTTTAAGAACCCAGACGCTTATAAAATTTGAGCAGAAAATGCATTTCATCGTTTTTCTTGGTACCAGGCCAGCCCGCGCCGGTCCCAGGCTGTGTAGATTTGTATGTGTAGACGGGGTCTCCGAGGTGGGTCAGGACCTAATGGAACACATGGAAAAGTTTAAGGATATACCGTGTGAGTTTCTTACAGGCGGATCTGTGTCCATTTGTCTTTCATGCTGCTCATCCGTGGGTCCCAAGATTCTCTCTCCAATCTCCCCAGTTGCTGTCCTAAAGATGGAAGTCTGTAGAAATGCAAGCATCTCAGGAGACAGCTCTCTCTCTCTCTCTCTCTCTCTCACACACACACACACACACACACACACACGCGAGCGCGCGCACACACACACACACACATGCTGGCAAAGCTATAAGGCTTGATGGGTCCCAACGAGCTGTGAATGGCAGTGCCGGCCCAGCTTAGTCATGTGGTCCAACCACAGAGACTCAGGCAACCAATACTCCATGCTTTTTAAAGCATCCCGTATCACCTTCTGTCTCCAGAAATGTTAAAACACACTGAAGCTATTACCCAACCTTCTAAGAACATCACCCGGGCCTCGGTGCTCACTCTGAGTGTGCAGGGGCGATGCAGGGTGTGAGATTTCCTGGATGGCTGAGGCTGTGGACATGGGCAGAGAGCTGAGGGCGGAAGAGAGGAGAGCAGGAGGGCAGAAGCGAGGAAGTGTGTGCTTATGAGAGACAAGGATCGAGCAAATGGGGAGCAGCCGTGTGCCCTTGTCACGTCCTGTTTCCGTGGAGTTGGGATTAGCAGGCAGGTTCATATTCGGTCAAGAGTAGACCACGGCTCCGAAGGGTCAGTTGATTCTACACCTGCTCTCAGGGTGTGCTCTGTTCTTGCCTCTGTGCCGGCAGATGATATGGCCAGCGCCATACGGTTGCCCCGTATCGTGGCCCCCAGAACTGCTGATGAAGAGGCAGGACAAGGAAGCAAAGTCACTTGTGAAGAACTCACAGCTCAGACAACTTTCTAGCTTGTTGCAAGCCCCTTCACCCCAGAGTATCCCAGCTTTGCAAGCTTGAGAAGAATTTTCCAACACACAACTAAACCGTGTGTCCTCAAAGGGCCAGGTATTCGACTAACCGGTGTTCGTGTCTATCGTGCTTGGCTCAGGGCATCGCACCCTATAAAAAGATGAATGAATGAGCAAATGACAAAACGAATGAATGACACAGTGAGAAGTCCCCTAGAGATCTGGTTCAGTGTGACGCCTTCTGGACCGGTTTCCGGGCTGTACCTTCCCTTGCTCTTCCCTCCAGCCTTCACAGCCTCGGATGAGGGCCGACTTGGGATGCCGTGTCTGTCATAGCCTGGGGGTCCCTGCCTGCACGACCCCATACACTCCACTCCGCCGCTGCCTGTTGAGGGCATGATCTCGGGAAAGGGATGGGGTCCGGGACAACAGTGTTCAGGGAGTCAGATGACCGACAGCCACCTACATCCTGCCCCATAGCGAAGGGGGACTTAGAGCTCCCGGCATCCCCAGGCGGACCCTCTGCGAGCCCGGCCCCAGCACTCACTCTACCCTCCAAGCAGCATAGGGGGCGTGGTTCTGCAAGGTTTGGGAAAGATGAGCTCGTGATGGAAGGCACTTACCAGGGTGTCTGGCACAGGGCAAGAGTTTCATAAATGTCAGGTGTTATTTCACACCATAAATCAGATCGCGGTTACAGGTGCCTGCCGAGCACCGTATCTCCAGACACTGCGGTAAAGAACATTCATTGAGACAACATTGCGTGGAGGATATTTTAAATATCTAAGGTGTTAAGATGGTATCTGTATCAAACTCAAGCCACCAATATGCATAATTACTTCCAAGTAAATCATAGTAAGTGTAGCCTCAACATTATTGGAAGTCTAAACATCCCCCTACACACACACACACACACACACACACACACAGTAGATGGATGAATCATGACTGAATTAATATGCCTTGGAAAGGAGTCTCAACAGACATGCTGTGGTCAAGCAGAGCACAGAAGAGATGATCGGTACCAAGGACGTCTTCAAAGAGGTGGGCAGTTATTCTGTGATCACGTCGCCCAGGAGGTGTGCGAGACCAGGTGCTCTAAGAGCGGACAGGCCAGGAGACCTAGACACCGTGCTCCCCAAGATGTCTCCCGCCGGAGTCTGCACTGGGAAGGGAGGGGGAGCTACAGGTGCCGTGGTCATCCACGTGTCTCCAGAAGGGGATGCTGAGGCTTGAATGGAGACAGTGCAGGGGGACAGGGGACCAGGCACCGACCACCAATGTCCCACAGCAGCCGCCTGTGCCCGTTACGAGGTACAATGGGGAAGTTCAATTGGGCGCTGCCCTTGGAACAAGAGCCTGGGAGGAGCGGCTGAGGCTGAGGAGGACACGCAGGAAGGAGGGGGAGGACCGAACGAAGCAGCCACACCTGGTGGCTGGCAGGTCTGGTGCAGGGGTGGGGCTGTGGAGGGAGGGAAACAGAGGCTGGCCTGGCTCGCACCTTCCTTCCTTCTGTCCCTGGGGAAGTGTGGTGACCCATCTGTGCAGGGAGGGGGTGTCCCTGGGACAAACACACCCACGCCCTTAGAGCCCCACTCGTCTACCCCAAGGCCCGCCTCCCCTGCATCTCCTTCCACCACAACCCCGTCCTCCCCTCCCGACTCTCTTCCTGCCCCACTCTGTGTCCCCAGCCTCCCTGCCCCTTCAGAGCCACGGGCTCAGGAATGGTGGGCTTGTGTGGTCTCCTGGATGACCTTCTAGATAATCAGGGCTTCCAGGAACCACAGAGCGGCCACTCCCCTCTCTGCACCGTTAGGTCCCAGAGATAATAAAGTCTTAGGAACTCTGTGTCTCCAAGGAATGACAAGGGAAAGACCAAGCCTTTGGGGACAGGTCAGTGGAGCTGTGCTTATCGCAACAGCCTCTGAAGAACATCGTAACCAAAATGACACAGCAGCCACACAGCCAGAAAAATGGCCGCTTGCGAGTTGCATCTTCTAGACCCCAAGATCCCGGGCCAGCCCTGTCTTGACATGGGACGCACCCAGAGGTCTGGGCAGGCACGGCCTGCTGGCTGCAGCAGCGACAGGGAGCTGGCGGGACCCCGGGGGAGGAGGCAGAGAGGTGGGGCTGGCTGTGGCCGGCGTCCCCGCAGCACAACCAGCCCCCTGCGCGCCCCTGCCGCCAACACCCAGAAGACACCATCCCTGCCCTCTGCACCCCTTTATCTGCATCCCGCCATCTGCCTTTGAAAACGTGAATTCCTACTGGCTGCAGTGATTACAAGGGTGACTTCTATTGGCATTAAAGCAATCCAGTCTGGGGCGCCTGGGTGGCTCAGTTGCTTAAGTCTCCGACTCTTGGTTTCGGCTCAGGTCATGATCTCAAGGGTTGTGAGATCGAGTCCCGCGTTGGGCTCTGCACGGTGAGAGTGGCACCTGCTTGGGATTCTCTCTCTCCTTCGCTCTCTGTCCTTCACCTGCTCACTCTCTCTGTCTCCCTCAGAATAAATAAATGCGTTTTAAAAACTCTGATCTAGGGCCCCTGGGTGGCTCGGTCGGTTAAGCATCTGCATCTTGATTTCAGCTCAGGTCAGGATCCTGGGGTCATGGGATAGAGCCCTGCGTCAGGCTCTCTGTGCTGACAGGGTGGAGCCTGCTTGGGATTCTCTGTCTCTGTCTCTGTCTCTCTGTCTCTCTCTGCCCCTCATCTGTTCCTGCCTGTGCTCTCTCTCTCTCTCTCCCTCTAAAATTAGAATATATACAAATCTGATCTCACGTGTCTTTTGAAAAACCCTCTCAACAGCAAAAAGGCACGATTTCCTGGGCCTGAGGCTGTTGGGAAGGCGTGTGAAGGTTCCCCGCGGGGACAGGGGTGATTCTGTGGCATCAGCGGGGCCGCGGTCCCGGGCAGAGCGGCAGAGAACCCCCCCCACCCCCCACCCCGCTGGCCCCCCGCCCAGGGCCGGTGCAGGTGTTGGCGGGTCTGGAGACTGTTTACAAATCGTTAATGAAGCGACTGTGCCTCTTTTCAGTGGCTCGCACTTTGAACTGCGCGGGTGACCCATTGCTCAATGACACGCAGCAGAGCGAAGCCCACAGCAGCCTCATTATGGGGCCGCACCCACACCGGCCGCCGCTGTCTATGAGGCCGGCCCGCGGAGGAGGCCCGGGAAGGCCGGGCCGCGGGCGCTGGGAGCGTCGTGGCCCAGTTGCTAGGCACACGCGGCTGGCCTGGGAAATGTCCCCTCCCGCACCCGCGTTTTCTTCCTGGGCCATGAAAGGCCCTTTCAAAGCCCGGCGCTCGGAGCCACACAAGGAGTGAAGCCACCGCGTTCTCTGAATGAAAGAACCGTCTCTTGTTAATTCCTCTACGGTCTGTGTCAATTCTCAGCGCAGCGCCATTAGGATTCCGCGGGAAAGGCTCATGCATCAGGCGACACTGGGTCCCCTTTGTGCTCTCGACTCCGACTCTCTCCTGCCTCCGATAGAGAGTTTCAAAGCTTAAACAAAGTGGGGGCTCCTGCTGGGGACGCAAGCTGCACCGGCCACTGAGGCCACCTTTGTGCTGAGGGGCCTCATTTGAATAAGCAGCATGTTGTCACTGGTGAGGGCAGATGGCTCCTGAGCTCCAAGGCGGCCGAAAGAGGGAGGAACAGAGCAGTTGATTCATCCCGTTCTTTCAGGGCACCGAGACCTCTCTTGGACGGCTTGCCTCCCCGGGGACAGGCTCACACAGCCCAGGGGAGACGCGGGCCGCTGGTGACGCGGCGCTGCGTGGGAGAAGACATTCGGGCGCCGTGTCCCCAGACGTGGCCGCTCCCCCCACACGCGCCCTGGGCTTCTGGCGCGGCCGACGCACGAAGGCACGTCGTCGGGCACTCCGGGGAAATCGCGGGGACGCGGGGGGACGGGGCCCCGGCCTGCACCCCCCTTGTGTGTTCAGCTGTGCAGGACTCCAGCCCGGCACCGTGGGCTGAACGAATGGTCGGGGAGATTTAAGACCGCACGTCAGTTGTCCCCCCCGAAAGCCTTATTTCAAGTCGTGTTATGTCCTCTCTTGCAGGCCGGCAGATACTTTTCTTTCCGAGGTCAGGAAGGTTTGCATCTTTGCCCTTGAGTCAAGAGATTGCAGGTGTCCCCGGGAGCTCCCCTGATTTGGAGAGAAAGGAGAGAAAGAGAGCACCCTGGGTCCGCACGCTGGGAGAATTCTGAATTTACAGGACGCTGTCCGCATGGCCCGGGCCTGCAGGGAGGGTCTCTGCGGTCTCTCGGCTCGGGGCCTGCCCCCTGCCCGGCCCGCCTCTTTGACAGACCAGCACCTCTGCAGCCGGAAAGAGGGCAGCTCGCGAATCACCCCATATGTTGTATTTTTAGGGTGTATTCAAGTAGTTTAACGTAAGGGCTTCTGGGAAGCAAAAGTATCAACTAAATCATTGTGAGATGAATGTCCGCACAAAGTTTTCCTGGCAAATTCTTAGAGACTAATTTACATTCCTTTCAACACAGAAAAAGGATCTTTTTGAGCTCCAATTTTTAAAGGCTTTACTTTCGGGGTTTGGACAAGAAGGAGGGGTTCGTTTCAGAAAGTGCATTGATCATTCAGGAACGTTCTCAGAACTGTCTTCATCAAGAAAGAACGAAAAATTCAAGGAAAAAAAAAACAATTACAAGGCTCTGAACCTGCTTTATAATTATGCAGACAATGCATGACTTTTATACTTGGGAAGACATCTTCCCTAACGAGTTCAAATTTATTTTGCATATAAGTATGAAAGTAACCTTAACAGAAAGTCTGGGTAATCAGGAAAACTACGCCCCAAAGACAGCATTCTGCGTTCCAGTAAAAACGGTTACGTATACAGTTTATTCCTGTAGACCAAGACGTGTTTAAGTAAAATGCTACTCAGACAGAATTCCTTTTTGAAATGCGGCCCTTCTAATTCGAACGCTTACCTGTCCATCTCTATTTATTGCTACCGCGCGTGTGTGGTATTGAGATCCCGCGTTACGTTTTCTTTCTTTCACTAAACGCAGTGCTGGGAGAAGCTCGAGGGCACAGGAAAAGAGGCTCCCTTGGCTTGCATTTTAGGAGAGGGCGTAAATCCCTTGTAATGTATTACTTGAATCAAACACTTGACATCATTTAACGCGGGCCACGTTCTCCCAGCTTGTAAGTTAATACCTGGGTGCGAGGTCAGGTCTGTGCACACTTTGTAAAACAGACCACAGAACAGCAAACAGAGTCCAAAGTGTTCCCTGCTGTCAGTCTTGACAATGAATACGGATGGCTCAGCCACGTCAGTCAGCCCCCGGCCTCATCAATCAGGCGGCGGAGGGAGCCCATCACAGCTTTGGCACGGGCCCGCCGCCTTCCCAAGGGTGCAGGAGGGCCTTGGGACAAGGATGGAGGGGACGGTTCTTCTGCGTTGCGCTCATCCTGGATCAGATCATAAAGACCAGAGACCCGGATAAATTCGCAGTTCCCCGAAGGCTTTGCTCACGGGTGGGTGGGTTGGGATTCAGCCTCAGTCAACTATTGACTGACACAAAAACTGTAATTGCCAATCTGTATTGTTTCATATAGGGTAAGATCTGGATTGAGGGTTTTATTACAGGCACCATGGCGGACATGCTCTTTCTTTTTCTTCCACGCAACAAATAATTCTGAATATATCAAATGTATACTAAGTTGAATTAGTACCAAATAGAATGGGAGCGTGTGGATGTGAACGAACGGACTAATAAAACAAAGAGGATAGAGGCACCTGGGGGTTCAGTCGGTTAAGCGTCTAACTCTTCACTTCTGCTCAGGTCACGACTGCATGGTTTTGAGATCGAGCCCTGCCTCTGGCTCTGTGCCATGCACGGAGCCCGCTTGGAGTTCTCTCTCTCCTTCTCCCTGTGCTCCTCCCTCACTCTCACTCTCTCTGTCTCTCTCTGAAAAAAAAAAAAAAAAACAGAACGAAAGAAAAGAAAAAAAAAGAATAAATGCAAGAAGATGGAGACAACATGAAAACATTACTGGAAATGGGAATCCAAGGGTGAGTGGTATTCTAGTCCCTATTGATGGGCTGGCCACCCCCACAGGGGCAGGAATCCAAGCAGGGCAGACTTGCCACGGCTCCATGATGTCTGGGGCCCGAGCTGGGAGGACCCAAAAACCTCAGGGTGACTTGAAGGCTGGAGGTCTGAATCTGACTCTGTACCTGACCTCGCCCAGTGGTTGGGACTTCCTCCCAACATGGAGACCTTGGACTTCTCACCCTCAGGGCTCCATCACTGAGGTTGTTTTTTTCCTAACAGGGCTCAAGTTGCATCCTCTTTTTTGACTGAAGCTTAGAGATCATGCAGCATCATTTTCCCAGTTAGAAGTAATGCCTGGGTTTGGATTTCAGGGCACCAGAATTAGAGCTCCCCCAGTAGTGGGGGGGTATCATGGCCAAGTTCTAGAAGCCTGGTAGGTGCAGGCGATCAAGGCACCAGGCCCCACTGAAGGCAGAGCGCAGAGGGTCTTGAAAAGTGGACCCATTTTTTTTTAGTTTATTTATTTATCTTGACACGAAGCCCTAGTGGGGGAGGGGCAGAGAGAGAGGGAGAGAGAGCATCCCAAGCAGGCTGCATGCTGTCTACTTGGAGCCTGACACAGGTCTCAAACTTACAAACCGTGAGATCACGACCTGAGCCAAACTCAAGTCAGATGCTCCACCAACCGAGTCCCCCGGGTGCCCCAAAGGCAAACCCACCTTTATCAGAAGTATCAGCACCTCTAGACTCCTGTCTATGCATGTACATCAGGGACCACCCTTCTCCACCCAGGCGGCACAGAGGAGGGCGCTCCCTGGGGTCATGGTTCTAGAGGCAACAGGAGGTCAGAACTGTTCCCAATAGCTGATTCAGCAGGAGTCTGCAACCCAGACCACGGGGATCCATGGACTCCTGTTCATCCACTGCCGACTGATCAGCTTTCCTTTCCCAAGAGACACTGACGATTTCTATCTGAGGAAATGAGTCGGGGTAGGAGAAAAGACACATAGGTGTTGACATCTGGATAGTCCTGGTGAAGCACATCCATCCATCCTCCACCACCTCAAAACAGAACCACAAGGCCACAGACTCTCCTCCATCCAGAGCCTGGAAAGACTCTCTCACTTGCCTCTCAACGATGCATGGAGACCCAGGAAGCACCAGACATTCGAAGGAAGCCAGAGACCAGGACAGACAGAGATGGAAAGAGCAGGAGGTGAACGAGGCCAGGGCAGGGAGGAGAAAACGGCCCCAGGGAGACTTGCATCCACTGACCAAGAACCGGATGCTGGGAAAGTAAACATGTAAGAAACAAGAGAATACTCTGGGAAATTAATATATGTAATGTATAAATATGTGTATCTGTGAATTATATATAATCTACAAATATGTGTATGTTGATGTATAACGTATGAATTATACATATGTATGTGGAATTTTTTTCAACGGATGAGAAAACAAAATTGACAAACTCATATGTTAGAAGAAGAAGACTAAGAGGTAGAAAATTGGGAGCAAAAAGGATGAGAAAACTGCAGATCAGTCCATGAGTTCCGCTATCAGACTAATCAAAGACAAAACAGACAAATGGAGGATAAGAAATAAGAAAATCGAAGAAATCACAGAATGGTTCCAGATTCCACATGAAGACCGTGGATCACCCAGTATAAAGAATGAGAAATAAAAAAAAATTAAAAAAAGAATGACAAATCAATAAATAATCAAAATATAAACCCCTCCAGAGACACCCATTGTTACGGCATCTCAGAACTCTGAGAACAAAGAGAAGATTCTAGAGCATTCCAGGTGTGGAAGTCACGATCAGCAATGATCTTGGCAGGCTAAGAACGAGCCTGAGCAAACATCTGAGTAAAAGTCCTTTCTTATCTACAATTCCAGCTCCACTAGACAAGGAGGATGAAGGGAAATTAAAGACACCTTCAGGTATTTAAGGGTAATCTACAGTAATCTCAGTAATCTCAGTAATCTACATTTACTGAGACGCCTTCCTGCAAAAGGTACCTGGAGTACGTGCTCTACAAGAACAAGTATGTGAATCAACAAAATGGAAAACCACGTTTCAGGAAATGGGACCCAGTGTGGGAGGGAGGCAGAGACCACCCCAGAATCCCAGGATGGCACATGGAATGCGTCCAGGGAAGAAACATTCCAGATTGGAGCAAGGAAATGGAGGGCCCCAGGGTCACGAAGGAGAAGTAGGATCGTTTTTTAATGTGTTTTGAAAGGGGGTTGACAAATCTTAACAAAGTGGCTCATATATGTATACATGCATACACATTTTCCTCACTTAAGATTGTTCATTTGTTTCCTTACTGAACCCAGAATAAAAGAGTCCAGAGGAGCAATTTACAATCCGCTTCCCGAAATCAGCTGAAAACTCCTGATGGGAGTTCAGTTCGGCCACTCCTAAATCCGGCTATATAAATTATTCACTATATCCTACTCCCTCCATTCACCACCTTTCAGGTAATTTCACCTGGAATTTTATTTTCAGAGAGTCTGAGCAACACTTACTGAGCACAGACCCTAAGTCTACATATCGGTTCCTCTCTTGTACAGATAAGACACGGAACCCAAAGAATTCAAGGATGGTGTGCCCACGTTCACACAGTTCCTAAGCGGCAAGATGGGAATTTGAATAGAACCCGCCTGACAAAAGTCTGAATTAACGCTCTTCTCCAAAATGCCTAAATGGATGTGGCGTAGACATGTGCAGAGACAGGATGTTAGAATAAAGCCTAGAAGAACAGAGGTAGCTTTTGGTCTTCCGGTCAGTTTGAGTGGCTGAGACATCCTTATTTTTTAAGACACATTACGATGCTTACGTGTAGTGTTATCATTTCATTATCATGACTCATGGAGATGAGAGGGAAGTACATGCATTTCATTAGCTTTAAAGTGACAAAAATGCAGAGATATGAGAGGGAGAGAGAGATCCACACACACAGAGAAAGAAGGAGATCCAGGTGTCGAAGCCAGTTTTCTTATTCTTACTCTATTCCAGATTTCTTTCCTTTGAGTCATTTCACTTAAATTTAACTTCGGCTGAGTTTAGAAAAAGGCAATGACCCGATATGCATCCAAACCATTGAGGAGTTGTAATTGTTAGAAGCAAATGTCATTCACACGGCGAAAGGGCTTCATGGGCTCTCCCTTCCTCCTCTTGTGGCCCTACGCCGTTTTCAACCCAAGTTTGTCAAAAGACCCTGAATTTTGGTCGTTTTTGTGATGGTGATTGTTTTTAGGAATTGCGGGGTTTCCTACAATTTCAAAACTTCTCAGTGTAATTTAAAAATAATATATATTATTTCTCCATCAGAGAAAACGAGACTAGAAGAATGTGAAAGGCTGTCCTCCATGGGTTCTGTCACTTCCCCGTGCGATCAGCCCTCCGCCAGTCAACTCGGGTCGGCCATGCACAGCCCATCCCCAACCCCACAGCTCTTCCCCAACCTCTGGGAACCTCTGCCCCCCAACTGTGAGCACAGGGGAGGGAGTCCAGGTGGGTACCCACCTTTGACTCTGGGCTTCCCTCCCCCAGGAGACCCAACCAGCTCTCGCTGGAATCCTGAGAGCTGGCGGGGCCAACAGCCATCCTGTGGCCCCCTGGGGGCTGAGGAAGGGCCACCATCACGGAGGCAGAGCTGGAAATGAAGATGTGTGTGACCCTCACCTGTGTGGAACCAGGGGGAGGCTGGACTCACAGTTGGAGAGCTCTTAAATTCGCGCCCCTTTCCCTCTCCAACCAGACTGAGTGGGCAACGCCTTAGCAACTAAAAACCCATTACAACTGCTCAGTACACAGACAAGGAAAATGCCCGTATGATGGAGTCAGAAACAGTGAAAGGTGAATTTAGGTTTTTGGTCCATCTGCACTCTTAGAGAGGAGCAGAGGCCTAAAGCTTTCTGAGAGTCTTCCAGAAAACTGAGCAGAGGTGAGTACAGCCTCACCCTGTGGTGCTACATCATCCCATCTCTGAATAAAAGGAACCCTTTCCCGTGGCTCCTGTCTCCTTCTGATACAACTCGGTCCGTCTTTCAAGCTTCCTTGTGTTCCCCTACAAAACATGCCCCTGCCTCATCTCGTGAACCAGTTCCCCCCCACCTGGAATCAGCAGGGTTTCCAAGGATCCGTGCCGACTGTCCTGGGGCAGCATTGCCCGATCAAGTTCTGTTCCGTGCCTCTGCTCACAGCTGCCTGTTTGGTATAATGTGAGGACTTTTCCAGAGAACCAGAAGACAGGTACTTCTTCAGGTAAAGAACAGGAATTCATAAGAATGTTGCCAATTCAAATGTTGTATCACGGGACTTAACGTTTGGTCTCATACTTCTATTTCTTCTCTTTACTAAACATTTAATTTCCATAGCACTGATAATATTACCTATCTGTTTTATTTCGCAGCACGCACAATATGCGCGCGCGCGCACACACACACACACACACAACAGTATGGTTATATAACCAACCTGTCATACAGTGAGAGTCATTAATTCCTTTTGTATCTCATTCTAAAATACTTGGAATATTACATTTTCTGAGATGGGTATTGTCTCATTCTTAGTGGGATGCCTTTGATTTCCTTTAATTTAATAATATGTGTTAACGCTTCCTTACAGGGTTGTAAATTTGAGAAATTCATAAATTAATCTTATTAAACTGTCCAGATTTGTGTGTTTATGAAAGCATGTGGTTCACAGTGACAACCACTTACAGGGTCTTTCCAGAAAAAAAATACTTAGTATTGTCAAGGAAATAAAATGACAATTATTGAAAAAGAATAGAAAAAAAATGATGCTGTATGCAATTTACAGTGCCAAGATGCTGTAATTGATCCTTCCCAGTACACTTTGGATAAGTGAATTATCCTCCTTAGATTAAAGAAAGAAGCCAGTGAAAGGCTGGGATTTTTGGATGACTCAGTAGGATTTCCATTCTTTGCCATAAGTATGTCCACTTGCCCACTGACTGCCTTCCAGCGTCACTACGCTGTGGGGAGAGGTGTGTGTTCTGAACTCTTTTACTTAACCTGCCCCAACAGGATCAGTCTCCAAATCAGACTGACTCACCCCGTCCGGGGCTACTCGCCGGTCCTGGGGTATCAGACCATTGCGGAACATCCAAATACGCCAAGTACTATCACATGTGATCATAGGAACTCATTCCTTAGGGATAAACGTTTTTGTTCTGATTCTCTCTTGAGTGAGTGGAAAATGTCTCTCAAATATCTAGAGATTTCAAGATCCCTGATCTTCAGGTAACAGGCAATTGGGATGTGTCCACTTCGGTGATGCACGATAGCTGATTCTTGTTTGGATTCTACCAATGTTTTTAATAAGCTTTATTCTGTGTGGATGCCATCGTCCTCGACACATTGTTCTAACATTTGGGGCTTGGCAGTTACATCATGCATTTGGCCTGGAGCTTCCGAAATTAAAAATAAGGTGCGAACGAAGCTTCAGTATAATGGCTTCCTTCTGATATGTTCGGCCTGCTGTAAAATTAAGGGGCTAGCACTTTCTTCCTTCCTCCCGCATTGCCTCAAACTGTATCAGCTGTTCCTGAGTGCCCTGTAACTGTATTTCCAACAAAAATTACACAGATATTTCTGTCCAGCTACGTGTCCTGCAGGGCTGTTCTGTGGTCTTCCGATCAGTAAAAATGTAATAACATTTTCACATAGTCAATATTTAATTCTGTAAAGGCAACTGGTGGTTGTAATCTAGGTTATTAACCACTCGGTGATTTATGATAGAGGGCAGACAGTGCGGTGGGGGGAGCAGTAGGAAGGTCCTCTGGTGACAATAAAAAGGTTATAAATTTCATAGCTCTGCCCAAGAAATGTATTTATATCCTATATTAAGAATAGCTTTTTATAAATTTTAATGATCCGTGTTATTAATGGAGTTGTCATCATGACTGCCTATACGAGACTGCAGTCCTTGTTTTTTTTTTCTTTTACTTTTCCATCAGCTGAAGGTCTTGTGGGAAAAAAAAAGAAAGAGAGAGAGAGAGAGTGCTCTTATTAGCAATTTGCCAAAAAAATCTTCGGGAGTCATAAGCCTATCATTGTTTCCCTGGACTGCAAAGCCTGTGAGCGGTAGTTTGCATAAAGTTTTATGACCAAGGAGACGTTGGGCTAATTGGATGGAGTACAATCAGTGCTCTATCATGTTGACGAAGGCCGAGTCAAGATGCAGAAATAAAATCAGGGCCATACGAAAAAGAGAAACTTATGTGTGGAAATGGTCCTTCTCGTTGGCTTCCTGTCCCCTCGCCGAGACCTTGTTGGGTTTCCAGCCAAACACACGAAGACACGCGCACATGCTCAACACGTTCACGAGGAAACACGCATACCGCACTGTCCCCTCGCTTCCTCCCTGCCTGTCGCACGCATGCAGGATGGGAGGACTGAGTCCTGCTGGGCAGGACACAGCCTCCTGGGGGGGTGAGAGGTGTTCAGCTGGTGGGATTCGGCAGCTCTTCCTTAATTCAGACGCCGTTGGTTAAAACCAGAGGTTTACAAGGAAATCTTAAAGAGTCAAAGCACATTTTGGAACGTGGTCCCCAGACGCTTCC
Organism: Felis catus; assembly: GCF_018350175.1. NCBI lineage: Eukaryota > Metazoa > Chordata > Mammalia > Carnivora > Felidae > Felis > Felis catus. Next base: position 236,318,161 of record NC_058368.1, on the reverse strand, counting down.
TACAGACAACGTAACAGAGCAGGAGAACGGGCCGTTTCCGGGTATCTGTTTTAGTGTCAATCCACCCCCGACTCTCCCACCAAAGATTATTCGGACACAAGGAAGGCCACTGAGAGAGGAGATCTCACACAAACAGATGAGCAAGCAAAAAACTGACTTATGTGGAATTTGTGGTCATTGTTCTTTATATGAGATCCTACTTTATTTCATTATAACTGCACACCAGTGAAATATTCAGGGGACTCATTTATTAATGACTGATTATTAAGCCGTCAATTAGTTTCTTCACAGAGACAGCAGAAAAAGTTCTGGAAATCTTTCTCTTCTGCTTACTGTAAATCTTGAACAGAAAAGTTAATGCCTACGTGTTTTCAATAAGAAAGATGAGATTTGAGACATTAGGAAAGACAGCGTTTGTTTTTCTAAGGTTTTCTCAGGGCAGCTTTAGGTTTAGACGCTGTTGTTTGGTTTTTTTTTTTTTTTCCTAACATCTTTGTCACCTGAAAGAAAATCATCATATCACCAACGTGAAAGTGATTAGAATTTGACCTGTATGTTTAATTCACTTTTCTCTTTCCCTTGTGGCTGATGTTAAATTTGAGATCAGGCATGGGAGGAGGTGTAGTTCAGACCTGCTTCCCTATTCCTCACTCCTGCCTCACCTGTATCAGCTGTCTCATAACCTTCCACCTAATGAAGGAGAATGTTCTACCTGTTCATCGAACTTTCTCTTAGAGTCTCCTGCTCACCAGGCATGCTGCTGGCCACCAGCGCTCAGCACCAACCGTCATGTGGTCCTTCCTTTCACCCGGGTTACCAGGAAGTCTGGGCTACTGGATGAGCATTCAGGCCAGCAACTGTTGGACCTGCCCATGTGTCATCTGAGCTCACGCTCTCTTCTGTGAGTGTCCCCCAAGAATACCCACATTTAAAAGCCTGGGAGAGTAATTAAGAATTTACTGGTGACATTATGAGGGTTGAGAGAGAGGAGGGTCCACTTACACTCCCAGAGCAGTGACGGAAAAGGACACGGAGGTCTGCGAGCTCGCCGGCTATGCTGAGGCTTTGGTGGAGTCCATCATGGTTGACTTTCTTCCGAGTGGGATTCAAGCAGACTTGTTCTAATTTTCCCTCCGTAATCCTTGGCCACCACACCATTCCCACTCTGCAAAATGTCTTTTCCTTTTCACTTAAGTCTGAATTCCATGAGTAGCCAAGACTTGTGTGTTGAACCTCCAGTCCAAATTCATTTCTCAAGCCATCCTACCTAACACACAAGTCACTGTCTATAAGGATGCCCTTGGAAGGCCTGTCTTGGCATGCCCCAAGAGAATGGAATTTCTGTAGTGCTGTTCACCATGACCTGTATGCAGGGTAGCCTTTATAAGGAACCTCCTGCCCAACTGCCAGCAGACTGATTCTCTCCTACCTTACCCATCACATGCCCAGGGTGAACCAATCCCACAAGACTGCAAAGACCCCTTCACAGGGTCGCCTTACTTCCTGGGCTGAACTAGCACGCCTATGGGATCACGTGCAACAGTTACTAACTTGAACTTGAATGGGTAGGGAAATCAAGGGTGCCAACTAGCTTAGAAATGCTAAAGGTGTGGCTCACGTGGGGGTCTGCCTCATGAGGTATGTGAGGACGTTCCTTGGTCGATCTAGCTGTTGAGGAATAGGAGAAATCTTCTTTTCCTCACCCGGGAGGGGTAAAAGCTACTTAACTAGTTATGAGATTTGGGTTTCAGATCTCTTCCTCTCCCCCGGAATGATGAAGAGGATGTATGATCTAAAACATTTTAAGATTTAATTGAAATGGTCCATTATGCTGGAAAAGATACTACAATCACTTCTTTCAGCCACCATACACTGTCTGTGTTTAATTATTAAAGCCAATGTGGCAAATGATAACAATATCTGTACATATAAATATGTCTGAATAAAATATACCCTGTCACAATTATTACTTTTCTTTATTAGCTATTGCCTTTGTTACACCGGGCTCAATTATTTCCCCTGAGTCAGTTAACAAGAGCTCCTGATTATCTGCTGGCAGGCAAAGACCAGATTTCTCTCACCAATACTCAATCCTCCGAGAGCATATTTTCCCAACAAAAATGCAATCAAGATGCGTGCCTCCTTATGCCTCTAATCTCACTTGGTCTAGAACCCTTGCCTAGTTCCTCCCCCGACCCCGACTTTCCAACGTCACAAACGAGCTGTGGAACACCTGTGTCCTGTCTTGTGTGTTTCCACAAGGTGCCATTTAACTTGTGACTCTATCCCCTTTATTCTCCATGATAAGCCAGTAGCTACTTGCCAGCCACGTGCTTCACGTTCTACCACACTGGGCACGTAATCCTGGTGAGCAGCCATTGCCAAGGATGCCAGTCTTGAAGGTTTTAACGGACTGACCTCGCCACTGCAAATCCATTTTTCTTTCATTGGCCACTCACTAGGAATGGTTTTGGTATCCATTGACCAGTTTTGTCTACAACAATTTGCTTTTGGGAGGTTTACAGCATAGTGATTTTTTAATACCTCCATTCTGCTTTATTTCTTAGATGGCACTCTTTCATAAAGAGTTTTCCTGCCTCAACTGGGGTATAGACTACAAATGTGTCAAGATCCCTGGTGAGTGCTTTACCTTTGATTATCAATTGTCATAGCAGGGTTTTAGTGTAATGGTAGACCCCCTCAGTGGACCAATGCTCTTCTGTTTACTTTCCTCATATACTATGGTTCCAAAGATTTTTTTAGCATTGATTTGCATTTATTAGGGCTCTTGGTGCCAAAATCATTCTCATTTGGCGGTTGGTCATCCCCTTTGTCTTGCTTCAGCAGATGATATGCTGGCATTAGTCTTTCTGGAACAAGATATCCCCGCTTGTTTTGTAAATTGCCTGCCTCACACCTAAAATTATCAATTTCTTCAAGAAGCCCTGGTTCTGTTTCCTGGGCTGGTTTTAGAAACCGAGATGTAGATGCAAGGTGTGGCTGTGGCACGTGGGCATCATAGGTTCTAGAACTTTCAGTGTACAGAAAGTAGTCAATATTACAAATGAAATTATGAGTATGTATTAATATTTTCAACGGTAATTTAGGTTGACAATATTTTTATTGATGTCTTGGATTTTATTTTGGTAACTTTTTTTCCCTTTAAACTGACAGTCATGGTTTCTAATATTAGTATAGTAGCTTGTCTGCTTTATCCAAAATATATTACATAGTTTGAAAAATCATGTCCCGTTGTTAACATGTTCAGTTGATCCAGTGAGTGAGATTTAAAATATTCTTGATTCCCTTGTTGTCCTCACAATGAGCTCCACTGAAAATGAAGGTGGTTGCACAGTGTTCGAATGGCATTTGGACCTCTTCTTTTCTCTGAATGGTTATGTCGCCAATCAGACGTGTTATTGGGCTTAGATATTTCAGTTTGTTTCCACTGGGGATATTTTTCCCCCTCTTTTTGCTTTAATTTGTGGACTGTCGTACATGCGTGTCACTTAAATAACAAAGCTGTATAAAGAGGGATACTCAGACAGTCCTCACATATGAAATGATCTCCAGCCACGTCCCCTAGCTTCTGGTTTATCATCCCAATGCTTCTCCCGAGCTTTCACAGATGCTAGAAATCACTAGATTATACTGTTCTTGTATTCTGATTTTTCATTGTTGTCAATACCAGAGTGGAAACTTTAGGTAGTGGTCAAGAGTTAAGACCTTGGAGTCAGACAGCCTTGGCTTGAGCCCTATTTTACCATTTACAAGCCTGGATTCCCAAACTCTCTGAGCCTCAGTTCCTTCTCTGTAAGTTGAGGACAATAATACTTATCACCCTGGGTTGTTTTGATTATTAAGTGAATTAATTTTTGGAAGTACTTAGAAAAGTCTCCGGGATCTGGTGAATACTCAATATGATAAGCCGATATTACCCTAACACAGTGTTTCTCAACCGGGATGGATGAGGGTCAATTTTGCCCTTGAGCGGACACTTGGCAAAATCTGAAGACAATTTCAGGTGTCACGGCTGGGGGAGAGGGGGAGGGGTGTCACTGGCGCCCAGTGAATAGAAGACTGGGACGCTGACACAGGATGAAACCCCCCAACTAAGATTTATGTGGCCAAAAATACCAGTAATGCTAACATTTGGTCACAAAGTGACTCATTTCTGCAGAATATTAAAATAAATAAAATAATAATAACTTCAACAAATACAGATGGTTTTCATAAAATTTTAACTCAACAAAAAGTAACTACCTAATAAAAACATAATGATTCCCTTTTCTTGACTCATTTGTTTATTTATATTAAAGAAGATACTTTAACCGCCCCCCCCCAATCTGACAAGAGTCACTGACAGATCCTCCCTGTGTCTTTCAGACTGCACCGGCATGAGAATATTATTCTGAATATCTCCTTTATTAAAAATAGGACCCAAATCCTTCTTCTTAGAAAAGTAACTTTGCAAACAGTTGGTTGCACAGAATTTGCTTCAAATGCGCTTCAAATGCGCTTCCAGAATTCTCATCCAAAAAGTTGGTCTCACAGAATTCGCTTCAACGTCAGAGGGAGACGTACGTGTGGAATAAAGAACAGGGGGTATAAATTTTTCATGTGTTCCCAAAGCCACGGTCATAGTTTCACGAATCCAATTACTTAGCAAAAAAGCCAACAGTTAGAGAATGAGGTTAGGGTTCTATTCCATGGAAATGGGCAGGAAAACACTAACCTCTCACATTACACACTTCAAAAAGTTATTTCAACTCTTTGAATTTATTTTTTTTTAAGTAATGTTTTTCTACATATTCCGAGGATTAGAAAATGTTATATTTTTAAGAGAAAAAGATTGGCAGGCCTATAAAAGACTTATTTCTTCAAAGTGTTTAGGATTAATATGATGGGCAGGAACAATCTGAGTTTCCGTGTAAAAATACCAGAATTCAGATTTCAGGGTGAATGAAGACTCGTGAACACCCAAACCATGACATAATGTAGTTTTTACGTCCCTCGGGAGAGAACTGTCATGTTGATGGTAGTGTCCAGGAAGCTGTGTCAGTTGGAAGAGCTACAATTTGGGAACTAGGTCTGTGCTCAAGAGGTAGACTTTCTAGATTCCAGCTGTGTGGCCTTGAGCCAGTCATATAAACTGCTTTGAGCTTGGATTTCTTTATAGGTAATGTGGAGAACACCCTACCAATTCTTTGTCCATATGAGTCACTAGCCTGAGGAACACATCCGGGACAGAAACATGCATATAGTTGGTGCTCAAGTAAACACTAGTTTCTTTCCTATAGCAAAACATAAACAGGCTACAGTTATCGTCCATAACACAAAGATTCCCATATAGCGCAAAGATTCCCGTATAGCGCAAAGATTCCCATATAGCGCAAAGATTCCTATATGCTGCATCACAGGCATCCCCAGATTATCACCAGGAGGACTTAAATGCATTAAATGAGGCATGGCTCAACTATAAGAGGCAAGGTGTGCAGAGTTCAGGAACCTCACCCCTCCCCATTTCAGGAACCTCACCCCTCCCCATGGTTCATTGACCTCTGAAGTTGGGTGTCATACCTTAGTGTGCATATATAGTTAGCATAGGCTCGATATGCTATTTATTAAATTCATGTTGTGATGTTGTAAAAACTGTATGGAATGAACTTATTATGTCTTTAAGAAATCTAATGCTCAGTGGGAGTGCAACAAATTTCCACCATGTCAAGAAACAGAGATGATACAGTCCTGGAATCCTCCTCCCAAAGTGTCTCCAGAAGATCGTTCTTTACAAGGAAACACTCCGCATATCGGGACAGAGGACCGAGCAGAGCTCTGTGAAGGGTAGAGTCGAGTGCAGATCCGTAAGGACTCTACACAGGTCAAGAAGAACGAAGGCAGACCTGACTGCCTGCTGAAGCGGTCACCTGGCAAGGGCACGTGAAGGTGGCATACCACGGGGTGAGGGAAGCTCTGGAACCAGGCATTGACTCTGACCCACAAGCCCCCGACTTTGAATAGGAAGACCAAGTACAAAGACGTAAGAAATGAGATGCTACTCACGATCTCTATGGCTTTCTTGTGCCACACTGGACACTGATGTCTTGTGGTTGGAAAAGTTGTAAAAACGGTGGGCAGTGAAATTTTTGATCTTTCAACCAAGAAATTACAAAATATGTTCACGGATTATACAATGATAAAAATCTCAGAATGGCAATTAAATTCAATGGGAACTCATGCAACTGTCAGGAATGTTTTTGTTTGTAAATCCCGTCCTTTCGCTTTGGAAACTCATGTTTTCTATAATTTGGAACATGAATTTAAATATTTAAATATGCAACGCAATGCATACTAAAACGTCCACCGGTATTTCAATATGATTTCCATTCACGGTGGCAGCAGGCCACCGTTAATTAGGAAACCTTTTCTTCACTCTCTCCTTGGTCTGGGATGCCCATTAGGAATCCCCGGGGCGAACAGTATTTCATCAACTGTGAGGGCAAAGCCACAAGGGAAACACTCCAGAATGACTGTCAAAAAAAGGAATCACAAAATTCCCTCAAAAAAAGTGAACATGATGCCTCAAACACTCCTGTGTTTTATTATTTTTTAAAAGTTTTTAATGTTTATTTATTTTTGAGAGAGAGAGAGAGAGAGAGAGAGAGAGAGAGAGAGAGAGAACATGAGCAGGAGAGGGGCAGAGAGAGGGAGACACAGAATCAGAAGCAGGATCCAGGCTCTGAGCTGTCAGCACAGAGCTCGATACAGGGCTCAAACTCATGAACCGTGAGATGACATGAGCTGGTCGGACCAACTGAGCAACCAACTGAGCGACCCAGGCGCCCCAACTCCTGTGTTTTCTAGTGCGTGTGCTACCATATCCATTCCCAAAGCAGGAAAACGGCCCCTTCCCAGCTATGGAGCATGGACGTTGTGTGCCTATGTCTGCCACATCCATGGTGGAGACAGAGCGGTGTCTGTGTCATTTCCCTCCCTGACATGAGTTTTGTGATTTGTTTTGTGTTTGTATTTCCTGGTGGACATGTGTTCCAACTGGACTCTGGGTTCTTGGGGGTCCATGAAAGGTCTCTGCTTCCTCTAAACCCCCAGAGGGTGCCTAGTCAATAGTCTCCAAGCCCTATATGTTTAGTACCACGTTTTATCTGACTAATTCAAAATAAATTCTTACGGAAGGTAGCCGATTCCATTTTCCAATAAGGGAAACATTTTTGTTTTAGCCAGGTCAGTTGATGGGAATCTTATCCCAGCCGCACTTGTCTCCTTACCTATAGGACCGAATTACAGGACGACCTATGCTTGCTTGCCACCTGGACCGTGCTATCCCGTGCCTACCACGCGCCTTATAAATATTTGTTGATTTCATTTGCGCTTCTGGCAAATATACGTTCAAGGCTGGAATAATTTATATGCACAAACGTGAACGGGCTTCAGCATGGAAAACAAATTGCAGAGAAAAATGAAAATAAACATGACGTAGACAGATTTTAACCAGAGAGTTTAAAGTGCACAGTAAGTAGTAATCTGTCGCCATCATCGCTGCTGTGACATTTCTTGGGAGGTCAGGAGGGGCTCACATACAGGAATAATATTTGCCTTCCGTCCAGTTGAAGGTTCTGAACAAAACACTCAAGATCTGGAATTGGGCAGCGTGCCAGCACTACTGGCGAGTTTCAACTTTCTTATAAAATCTGTTCACAGGGAAAGGTAGCAAATAACTCAATGCCACTCTTAAAATGTGCACTCAGCAGCTCAATCCAGGGTTTTAATTAATGCATCATACGTGCTCGCCTACAAAGGGGGAGCTACCTGGCATCCCAGCAATTTGCTCTGCAAGGCTGGCAAGGGAAGGTTGCTTATCTAGCAGGAAACCTGCAAACAAAGGGCCATTGGTCAACATAGCGTTATAGCCAGAAAGATCACACTCCTACGATATGTATATTTCACCCATCGACACCAGATATTTTTCTGCTTTAAGTACTAAATGTCAGAAATGTCTTCTCCTTTGGTGAAACCAGGGTCATGTTAATCAGCATAATTAATATGGTTTTGTCCCATGGTCTTGCCATTCCAAAGCTACTCTCACATTTGGCCCTTCCTTAGGTACTCTTTTCAACAAGCGTTCAACAATCTGCTTCCCTAACTCCTTTCTTTCTGCTCAGAACTCCCTTCTCCCACTCAGATTCTAGTTCCTCTCTCTTTACCCATCCAATGTAGCGTAGCCAGCTCAATACTCTGAAATACTCACAAATACTGTCAGGGAATTGAACAGTCCCTAGAATATATCTGTCAAGTATACATTAATGAAATCAATGTTCTTGAAGGCACGTGAATTGAAATGAACAGGGGGTGAGAATCCTCAGAGACGATGCCGGAAGCTTGATCCCTGAAGAGACTTATGCCCGGCTATCGGACCAAATAATTTTGTATGGCTTTGTGCCAGCCCTAAAGATAATGGAAAATTGTTTCCAGAATGTAGTTACATGAACCATGAGGTTTAACACCAGTAACATTTTTGTTAAAATTGTCATCAGAGAACTTGAAGAAGTAAAGAGCTGGCTGGGACTTCAATATTCCCCCAGAACATGTTGCATTGAAACATTTGGACCTTGTGTTCTTTGTTACCTTCTAGTGAGGTTGTCTGGGCTTACCAATGTCAAGCATTTGGGAAGGTATCCAAATGAGAACTACCAATGAAAACCTAAGAGCTGGCAGAACAAATTGGGTTAGATTGGTTCATTGCTCCATTGTGTGCTAGAATGGGTAGGAAGATTTTATGGAGATGACACATTTTAGGATGCGCCGTGAAGGAGTTCAGCTATTCAGAAATGGGGAGTGAAGACATTCCATATGGAGGAAGAGGAAAATGAGGAGAGCAGTTTCACAGCGGCCATGCACGTTCCAGAAACTCCCGGGTAGCAGGCGCGGTCATGTACACTCAGCCCCCGGCGCTGCAGAGGAGCCCGGATGCACACCCACTGCCTAAGAGTGAGGTCGAGGAAATCTCTGTGAGCCCACACTGACCCCCACCAGTCCACTTTGCCCCCAGACCAACGCCTCACAACTAACACTATGCAACGTCCACGCCGGCCAGCCTCCTGGAGAGTGGACAAGCTCCCACTCTCATGGCCCTGGGTCCATCCCTCTTGGAGTGTTCTCTCCCAACGGATGCCTCCTGGGACACCCTGCTGTCCTCACAGGACTTACCACCTTCATGCCAGCAGCATTCTCAGGCTGTCGCTCACCTGGCCTTTACAACCCCCTGGAGCCACCCTCACTCGCATTTGTTACGCTGTTTCTGGACGAAGATGCTCCGGTGCCGGAGACGTTCTGTATGTGGACTCAGCTGAGCTCCACTGAACTCACGGTCATGCCCACCTGTGCTTTTCTGAAAGCACGTGGGGCAACAGTCTCCTCCCCGATCACCTGACTCAAGCGCGGCATGGGAGTAAGATCATGCAGTTGAGGCTATGTCTTCAGTGGCCTTCCTGCCTCTCAGACTGGCCCCTGATGGGGAGAGAGCCCACCACACGGTCTCCAACGCCCCACTGTCCGGTCCTGGGCAGCGAGGGTCCACATCTCCTGAGTGCCTTGGAGTTCCTGAGCTCATTCAAGCCAGGACCCCTTCTTCCTCACCTCTCCATCCCTGGAAGACAGCCAGCGCTGGGAGAACATTTGCTGAGGGCAGGGACGCAGCAGTGTCTGTGCTCCACAGCCAGGCCAAGAGCTGCCTGCGGGAGACGTGTTGGGAGCCCACAATGGTAAGACAATAGCGACAGCAGGCGCGGTCACAGTCACGGAGGAGCTCGGCTTGACAGTTGTCGCTCTTAGAGCTTCGGGTCTCACCTCACCTGGCCTTCAGCAGAATTCTGAGTCGCACGCTCTTTCCTTTCCCATTTTACAGGTGAGCAAATTGTGTAACACGGCTCTTGAGGAGCAGAGGGGAATTTGGACTGAGGTTCTCTGGCTCCAGATAAGGTCAAAATTGTTTCACGTACGAGTTTAAGAGAACCATCGTCAAAAGGTACGCACAATCTCTTAGCTGGGATGTTCATTATGTGGAGTATATTATACAGAACAGTCTGTTCTAACTTTTGGTTGGTTTCTATTCAAATGCAAATATTTAACCTGCCCAAATAGCATTAATTCAGCAGGTGGCTAATAAATTCTAGTATACCGGGACAGTGGCTCACAAGTAAGTTTGTTCTAATTCCATCTCGATTATTTACTTAGTTCATAATGAAACAGATGGAAATATATATATATATATATATATATATATATATATATATATATAGGAATATTGTTCCAAAAATGTATGTGCTATTCATTATCAGAATGTTCTTACACAGGCTAAATTGAGCTCAGTCAGAGGACTTTCTAAGGAGATAAAAGAAATGAAAGAAGAAAGAAGAAAGGGATTGTGAGGTCTACTCAGCACCAGACCCTGGATGGAGGTAGGCAATTTTAGGCAAAGATCCTGCTTCCTTCCTCCCTGGGGGTTTTCTCCAGGGTAACTCACACAGCTACCCTGCAGATCCTGGTCCCCTGCCTCTGGTGACCTCTTCCTGCTCCATTAACCCCTTTACAGAACCAAACGTGACTTTTGTCTTTTCAAGTGGCCAAACTGTTGACATTTTTAGGAGGGAGTTAGGCACTGCTCCCTGGCCCCATTCGCTGCAATTTGACGAGAGCCAGTGAAGGCGCAAAGCAGGGAGGGACTCCACACAAAGCAAAGGCTTTCCCGGAAGGAGAGCCGGAGACCCGGATATGGTGTTGGAGTGAAGCAGGGAGCCGTTTTCCCTGGGGAATTTCTGCTTTCACTTTAACTCCGTCACCCTTCGAAGACCAGATTTAAAACGGGTGCAAAGCATGTGTTTTCCAGAAGCAACCAGTTTTACATGAGGGCATCCAGTCTACATTGAATCTATCGCTTTTCAGAGAAGCGACAATTAGGCTGCAAACCATCACGCTTCTTACTTTGTTTTGTTTTATTTTGTTTTGTTTTGTTTTACTTTATTTTATTTTATTTATTTTATTTTATTTTATTTTGTTTTATTTTATTATTTTCTGATTAGCAGGACCCTTTTGATTTCAGAGCTCTCCCTGGGTGGAATTAGGTTGATGATTTTGATCAACTTGCAGTCTTGAAATTTTATTTTATTTTATTATTTTCTGATTAGCAGGACCCTTTTGATTTCAGAGCTCTCCCTGGGTGGAATTAGGTTGATGATTTTGATCAACTTGCAGTCTTGAAACCATTATTAATTCCTCTTTCAAACTCGGATTGATGAACCACTAAATTTAGAAAGGACGCTAATGAGGAACAGGGAGGCATCTTTTCTACTGAAAGTGAGCCAGGGTGGCTGGGCTCAGTCAGGATGCCAGCGCCCATCAAATGGCTCCTTTGCATTTCAATGAACACCAGTTAGCTTGCTCAGGTTTTCTCCTAAGGCAGTCCCCAGGCAGACCCTCAGAAAGTCACCCTATGGAGAGTCAGCTTGGAGATGTCACCTCTAAAACTTTCCGTCTCCTCTTTGGGTCCCGGATCCCTCAGACCTGCAGGAAATTTTCTGCCCAGTAATGACTGCAAGATTCTGGGGGAAATGCCTTCAGCCTTAGCTGAGTTGCTACAAGGCAGCCATTGTGTGAAAATGGAGTTTGGCCTGAGAATAGAAGCTTCTCACCCCAAAATAACAGGGCCCCCCTGCCAGCTCTTCTTAGAGCAGGCTTGAGACAGGCAGTGGGCAGCGGGCAGAGGCCCCCCCATCCCAGGATCAGGGTTCACGGCTTGTGCAAACACCGTACCTGTGACTGTTGGAAAGCCCACCAACCCCAAGGGCCCGAATCGCTTGATTGTTGTCCTTTTCTGAGTGTTGTTTTTAATTTTGCTTTTTGTGGATGTTGATTTGTTACCACACATTGATAATAAACTTAGTCACTTGCAGATGTAAATCATTATTCCCGCTCATTAAACTAGAAGTGATTAATGGACTCAATAATATTCCGAAAGCAGCCTGCTTAATAATTATTGTATCACCCTTGTTTTCAATTATTACACAGAAAACATTGAATGATGTCAGAAATTGAGATTTGCCGTGATTTCTACAGCAGAGCTTACTGAAAGCTCGCGGGCGCAGCGCCCCGGCTGACCAAAGGTCTCCGTGCATTCCCATTAAGAAATCCATATTATTGAGAGCAGATAAATTAGACGTCATTGTTTTTAATTGCTCAATGTCTACAAATGATTTTTAAAGCCCACACAAGGGCACAATCTACTGTTAGAAAGTGTATATGGAAAGTTTGAACTGGAGTACCCAGAGCAAGCGGGAAAAAGAAATAATATTAGAAAAATGACCTCGCCTAGAAAAACCGTGAAGCCATCCACTCTTGTACGCGTATTTTGTGTGCATACCCCCCCAAAATATTCCGTTTTTATTAACATCACTGATTTCTAGATTTTCTAGAAACCTATTCCTATAATTTATTCTATCATTTCTTTCTTTCAAATCCCTTGCAACACCCTCATTACGTACAGTGGGCTTATCAGTACACGCAGCCTGCAGAATCACTATTTTAGGACAGAGGTAGATAGATTCTTAAATAAAAGTATCTCAGATTTCTATAATTCTGGAACCCAGCGAGTCCTTGAGAATCACTGTATCCTCATTGTGTCTCCCAGCCCAGGTCTGGGGAGAAGACTTGGGCCCCGGAGGGGCCTAGAGCCCAGGTGTCCTGAATCCCAGGCACATTATTCAGCCGGCACAGAAGTGTGACCGGCACAGGCCCTCTGGTGCATGTGTGAGTGTGTGTGAGTGTGAGTGTGGCTTGAACTGCTCCCTTACAGAGAGGGCTGACGGAGGACAATGGGAGACCGCTGTCCTGGAGAGAAAACCCCTCCGTGAGATCTCGGGCAAGACTGTGGGAGAGCAGTGGCCTGGGCTGAATTGTGCCCCCAGATTCCCAAGTTGAAGCCCTCACACACCCCCTCATACATCAGAATGTGACGTTACCTGGATAGGGTCTCGCCAGAGCAGATTAAGAGAAAACGAGGTCATTGGCGTGGTCCTGTTCCAGTAGGTTTGCTGTGGACATGTGGACAGAGGGGTGAGCTCATGATGAGACAGGAGGAAGAAGGAGACCACGGGGGCCGACAAGCCCAGGAGCCCGGCCTGGGCCACACGCTTCCCCGGCCGCCTTCAGAAGGAGCTCAGCCCTGCCCGCACCCTGAGTGCGGACCTGTAGCCACTGGAGCTGCTGGGAAGCAAATCTCTCTTGTTTGAGCCGCCCAGGCGGTGACACTTCCTCATGGCAGCCCCAGGGTCCCCCTGGCACAAGGGGAGGCTCGCTGGGAGGCCAGCATGGAGATCCCGGCAGAGAAACAGGACAGGGTCCTGGCCGCACAGAGGTGCCCCTGGAAGGTACTGATGGGGGGGGCAGAAATGCTCACTTTTACATAAAAAATAACCTCTCCTGCGGCAATGCAGGTTGACCTTAAGAGCACAGGACTCCAAGGTTAAAGCGTTGACCCCAGCCAACTGGAAGGAGGCACAGGTGACAGCCAAGAAAGGGAGAAGCAAACAGCAGGTGCCAGGTGTCTGGAGAGGGGAACGTGACGGGTGGTGGGGTCGCTGCAGTAGCCACAGGGGAAGAAAACAGTGGGGGTGGTGGAGGGCCTGGGGTTCGAGGACGTGTAGCTTCTGGAATGGCCGGCCCACAGCAGAGACTGGCCAAGGTCGCATTCGGAGGGTGGTAAGGGCCACCATGCACACCCCCTCTGGGGAAGCCGACTGCAGGCAGAGAGACCAGTGGGGGGCTGAACCGACAGCCACAGAAGGGAGGCGAGACTCCTTCGTTTCACATTTCAGTAACTTCTCGGTTCAGAAGTTTCCCAGTGACGCCGGCCGCCTCCGTGTCCCCCTGTGTGTGCAAACTCAAGCAGCAAGTGTGGGCGTCTGTCTACCTCAGTGTGCAGAGCGCACCTGCATTCCAGTGGCTCCCTTGGCTAACCACCTTCCTTTGTGTCAGGCCAGATGGAGGAGGGGCGTTCCTCACTTCCAGAGTCCTTGGAACCCGCCTCATTCCACAGAGCTCTGTGAATGTCAGCACACACGCGCACCCCCTAGAGCCCCTGGGGAGACTTGTTCCCAGATAGTCGAAGGGTTTGGAAATTCACGTGATGGAAATATTGACATAAGGTCATGGTGACACGGGTGACTAGCTTTTATTATTGTCAGAAACATTTGGGAAGTGATTGTGTCTATAAAAAGCAGACACACCCATAACTATTGCAAAAACAGTGACATTTGAATATAGTTCAGAATAAGCAAATTGTTAAAAGGGTGTTTAAATACGAGCCGGACGACGCAGGTCCTCTAGAAGCTGTCACATCATGGCGTCAGCAATTTTCCGAGTTTTGTTTTTATTCCCTACAAAGCTGGCATCCTGGACCTCGGAAGAGAAAGTCACGGTGGCTAAATCCCGCCGTCTCACCCCATCTGCCCCACTGATTCAGAATCGTCAGGGCAGCATCGGGCATCTCTATTTTAAATTAAATGGGTGTATGACTGCCACATTACGAAAGGACGTAAGACATTCCCGCATCCCAACTTTAGGTTGTCCGTGGTGTATGCCCCCGTGAAGTCCTCCTACCCCCCAGGGATGCTGCCCTAATCCTAGACAAGGGTGTCTGCCTCCTTGGGGACTGCCTCAGCCCTGGGCTACCCCTTCACTGGGAAACGCTCCCCGGCTGGCTTCTGCCTCCACAGAACCGCCCGGCAGATACGGCCCTTATAAAGCCCAGTCCGGCCAGCTCTTAGCTGCACCCTAGAAAACAGCCTGTTTGCAAACGTCCTCCCTGCCTATTGGGTATTTGTTATTTGCAGACATAGGTCCCCCTGCGTTTCATTCTCTCTTTAATTGTATGTCAAGTGATCACAAATCTAGCAAGGGGTGGGAATGAGCTGAAGAATCAGACCCTAACCCTGTCTGTTTTCTGATCGATGCAAAGTATATTTAGACGGAGCTCCCTCCGAAGCTTCCGAAGGCCCCCGGGGCAATCGATGCCCCCGCGTCTCAGGGGCCGCGGAGGCCTGAGCGTGGAGAGCAGCTGGAACGGAGCCTCAGCCCAGGGTTCCTGCCTCCACCTCCCCCTGAGTGCGTGTGCAGCCTTCCCAAGGCGGACCCATGGGCCTGGCTGTGTTCTACCACTGAACTCTATGACGACACCCATCACAAAGTCTTCCTGTGCAACTGAAAATAATTCTGTGGGGCGCCTGGGTGGCTCAGTTGGTTAGGGGTCCGACTCTCGATTTCCTCCCAGTTCATGATCTCAGGTTGTGAGATCGAGCCCTGCATCAGACTCCACACTGGGTGTGGAGACTGCTTAAGATTCTTTCTCTCCCTCTGCCCCTCCTGCCCTCGCCCTCAGCAAAAATACATACATACATACATAAAAATGATTTTGAGCGTAAGGACAGTGAACCAACATTCCCCATTCATAGAGGAAGAAATGAAAATATTCAAAAATGTTGGAAGATGTTTTTCATGAATAATGGGGGAACCCTTGGGACACCCTTGGGAGTTTGGGGGTTGTGATGTGGGACTCTGGGTGCCGGGTGGAGAAACCGAACCCAAGTAACATGGGCAGAAGGGATAAGTTGGTGCCTGTGTCCCAGGAATTAGGCCAGGTCTGCAATGGGGTCAGGACGAGTGGCCGCGGGACGTGGGCATCTCAGGGACAGCCCTCTTGTCCCTGCTCCTCTTGCCACAGGCTGGACCCTTTCTCAGGTGGCCCAGCTTCCTCCACACATGCAAATACAGCTGCCTGCACCCTGCACGTGGCTCCACAAGACGACACTGCTTTGACTCAGTGCTTGTTTGGCAATTCTGCCGGAAGTCTCCGGTTTCCCAGTGTGGGCTGGGGGATTGTACCTGGTGCAGCCCAGGCTGTGTATCCACATCTGGACCACTTCCTCGCGGGTCGGGAGTGGGGGTCCTCAGGACCGGAGACTTCCAGCCTTGCCACGCGCAGGAGTTCCAGGGGGTCAATGCCATGGGCAGCCGTCAAGAAAACCTGAATGGTTGCTGTGGAATCACGGTCTTGAACGAACTACCATTAGGTACTTGGACAGCTCACAGCGTCCACGGTTCCTTCACTGCCCAGAGCGCCCCAAATCAGCTGAAACCTGAAGTTACTTACTTCCTCATCAGATTAGGCTCTTTGAAAATAACAAGATTATTTGAAATAACCAGTTATGCGAAAATAACTAGAATAAAATGAAAAGTTTTCCTCTCCCATAATGCCCTTACCTTGACTGTGCACATGACCTTTACAGCTCTAAGCCAGCCCATCTTTAATTTTCCTGGTCATAATCAAGAGGAACATGTCTTCAAGGAGCTGTAGACATACATCCTGGGAGCTCCTGAACGTGAAGGTGCAGACCCTACGATTAGCTGTTCATACGTGATAAGACATTTCGTCAAATCACCCCTTGTGGATGCTCCTTAGACCCGTTTTATAGATGGAGATACTGAGCCTCCGGTCTACTTGGTTAGGCTGCTTGGAAAAACCCTTGCGTGGGACCCAGTGCTCAGCTACCGTGCATGTAAATCTCGCTCTCTTACCCCGTAGCCCATGCGGGTTCTCTCTGCAGCTCTCCAGGTGTGTTCCCCTCTCTGTGCCCTACTCAGAGCTCATCCAGCATAAACTCCTGGGTACAGTTGGCGAGACTGGATTTTTTTTTAATATTTATTTATTTATTTTGAGAGAGAGAAAAAAAACACGCAAGAGCAGGGGAGAGGCAGAGAGGGAGGAAGAGAGAGAATCCCCAGCGGACCCCGCACTGTCAGCACAGAGGCTGGAACTCACAAACCGTGAGATCATGACGTGAGCCGAAGTCGAGAGTCAGATGCTTCACCAACTGAGCCACCCAGGGGCCTGGAGGGGCCGTATTTATTTCAATAGGATGCATCCCCGTGTAATAGAGCTCCGTGAGATAAGGTAAAATCGTGGGACCCCGTGCGAACATTGTCACCACTGTGCTAATTTGAAATAACAATTAATCTGAAAGAGAAGATAATCGGGGATATCTAACTTAAACAAAGAGACAGAGGAGCCGATCCAAAATTTTCGGCACGGGCGTCGGAGGAGAGCAGTGATCAAAGGAGCCCCCGAACGTCGTGAAGGCCGCTTACTCTTCCAGCCCCCTGGCGAGCAGGCGCTAACAGCTCTGGGGATAGAAATGCCAGGTGTACCCCCGACCGAATTTGTCCCCCAAAAAGCACGCGCAGAAGCCTGCCCTGGTGACTGTAGAGGACAGGTCTCTCGGAGGTGATCAAGGTTCAGTGAGGCCATGAGCCTGCGGTCCTGATCCCGTGGGACTGCGGCCGTTCGAGGAGAGGAAGGGAGAGAGGTGAGGACACAGTGAGAAGGCGGCCGTCCACAATCTGGAACCCCGCCACGCCTCAACCCTGGCCCCGTCCTTCCGCCTCCAGAACCCAGACATAAACCCGTGCTGTTCGAGCCGCCCCGGAGGTACTGTGGTCTGGCAACCATAGATGATGGCAAGTGTCTGCTCTGAGGGTCTGAGTCTGTGCTCCAGATTTTTCTGGAATGGCCGAACTGCTCCCTTACCTTTCCCGTCCCTGTATGTCTCTCACCTCCTCGGGTGGGACCCGCAGTGTCCCAGGGACCCGTGTGGCCTGCCTTTCTTAGCAACTGCGGCCTTCCGGCCCACCCCTCTGGCAAAACACTACACCCCCAGCTTTTTCGCTTACGTCATTAGCTGGCGTGTCCTCTTTATCGAATTCAGAGGGTAGCTTTGCTTCCGAAAAATAATATGAATGTCTTGTTTTTCATTAAGGTTGGCATGGAGATCGCCACAAACAGCTCACCCCACACACAAATGAGTGTGTGTGTAAATTGCCTCTGTGTTGATCTTCTTTTTCCCCTGAACCGCACAGTGATTACCGCTTGCGTTGAGGATCGTAATGAGAAATGAATTTTTCTTTATCTTCATGGAAAATCTTATTAGCTGTAATTGGATAAAACCCAGAATAAACGATCAATCATTCCTCATTCGGGTTCAGGTTTACATTTCGATCATTAGACGTTTAAGGTGGCGTCGCTCCCGCGTGCGGCATTTGGGCACGCCGTGGTGGGCGCCATGATGGCCAAAATGTGCACGTTTTGTGGAGTCGAGGCGGCGGGATTTCAAATTACTTGCAGAGGGCCTCATTAGAAAACCAAGTATCCTGTTGGACATTTGTGTTCTTTTCTAAATAAGTTCGCCACCCCATCCCTACTCATTTGTAAGGGGGACCACAGAGTGTCACAGTGTGTGTGTGACACAGGGAAAATCACTGCTGTTGGCAGACCCGCGAGGTGGTGAGCAAGACGCTCCCGGGTCACTTGAAGTCCCACCCTGTCTCCTGCGACCCTGAAGCATCTCAGCACCAGGAGATTTAGCAGGTGGATCAGAGCGACTCATACAAACAGGCTGGGGCTAAAGCAGACCTTGCCCCCTTTCCGGGCCGGGTGAGGGCCCCCCAGAGGATACGGCTGGGAAGGTTTCTCTGCCACCAGGAGCCTCGGCCTGAAGGATATTCACCTGCCGCGACCTCCTTTTTAATCAAACTTAGAAATCCAGAACGTGAGAGGGGGAAGGACGCTAACAGGTAACTTTAACCTCGTATCCACATTTCTGCTTCAAAATCCGAGGCTCAGAGGTGACAGTTGCTGATGTGTGGCTACCGAGCGGGTTAATGGCAGGACTGAAGTAGGAACATGTCTTCAGATTCCCCGTCTGCCGTCACGGGCCCCGGAGCGGGCACACGTTTGCAAGCCACGTGTGATGAGTGGTCAGACCCGAACTGTGTTTCCTCCAGTTCAACGTAGCGTGACACGAAACCCCAGAACACAGACAGCGATTTAATCTAGTCACTTCTAGGTGAACCTATTCGAATTACGGAGGATGTAGTGTGCTCATTTCAAACAAACCACTCGGGGAAGGGAGGGTTCTGTGTCTCCCCTCATCTCCGTTCCAGTGGGACCCCCAATAGGGGGTCCTCAAGGGAGGAGGACAATACAGCCCTGCCCTCCCCACCGGGCCCCTGCCTCCCCAGCCTCCATCCGGGCTGCAGGCATTCTGCTCGGGAGCACGGGGCTTGTGTGGGAGGACTACCCTCCCCTGAGCTACAGGAAGCAAGAGCAAGTCCCCGCTGCTCCTAGATCCCACCCCCCAAGCCCACCCGGACTTCCGATCACCCCTCCTCCCACCCTCCTCATGGTGAAAATACCTTCTCAGGCCTTCACATGGAATCGACTCTATTATTCTCCCCCCGGGACCCTTGAAAAGTATCTTACTCTCAGAATGAAGAGATTTTGGATCCGCTCTCCTTGTTGCAAGAGGAACTGGTACGAAAATCTTCATAAACTTTATGAAGCATCCACGCGCTGTTCGGCCATGTGTTATGGGCTACCCTCTGGAGAGGCCCAAGGGCCAAGTAAGTGACGTTTGCAGCCAATTGCCACTGAGGACCGAAAATCTGCCACCAGCCAAGGCATGAGTGAGCTTGAAAACAAATTCTCCCCCAGTTCACCTTGGAGGTCATCCTCGTCCCGGCCAACACTACAATTAACACCCTGCTGAGATTGAGCCGGAAGAAGCCAGCTAAGCCTCCACACCTCAAATCCTGACCCTGAGGAATCTGGGATGACAGCATGTTCTACGTCTTTGTGTGCTGGGGTGATTTGTTACACGGAGTAGATAACTAATACATACGGGCTTTGACCAAGAAGACACTTGGTGTCATTTATTCATGCTTCTTGTACCTGGGGTTCGTTACACTTCTGTGGGCTCATATATATATATTATATATATACACACACACACATTACACTTCTGTGGGTTCATATATATATATATATATATATATATATGTTCATATATATGTTTGTATATATATACGTTCATATATATGTTCGTATATATATATATGTTCATATATATGTTCATATATATATATATATATAATTTTTGGGAGAGAGGCAGAGAGAGAGTGAGTATCCACAGGTGTGCGTGCACAAGTCGGGGAGGGGCAGAGGGGGAGAGAAAGAATTCCAAGCAGGCTCCACACTCAGCATGGAGCCTGACTTGGGGCTCCATCCCATGACCCTGGGATCATGGCCTGAGCCGAAAGCAAGAGTCAGACCCCTAACCAACTGAGCCACCCAGGTGCCACTGTGGGTTCATTGTTTTTATCAAATTGTATCAAATTGTTATCAAATACTTCTGTGGGTTATAGTTTTATCAAAATTTGAAAATGTATGACCAATATTCTTTGCTTTTTCCTGCTTCTCCCTCCTTTGAAGACTCCAATTATACACATACTAGTCTGTGTGAACTTGTCCCACAGCTGGATATTGTTTGTTTAATCTTTTTTTGCCTTCTGTATGCCTTTAAAAAAAAAAAGTTTATTTATTTTGAGAGATAGAGAGGGAGAAAGCAAGAGCGGGGAGGGGCAGAGAGAGAAAGAGAGAGGGGATCCCAAGCAGGCTCCACACTGTCAGAAGAAAGCCTGACTTGGGGCTCGAACTCACAAACAGTGAGATCATGACCTGAGCCAAAATCAAGAGTTAGACGCTTAACCGACTGAGCCACCAGGGGCCCCCTATCTTCTGTTTGTTTGTTTGTTTGAGTTTAATGATTTATTTTGAGAGAAGGAGACAGAGAGGGAGTGGGAGAGAATCTCCAGCAGTCTCTGTGTCCTCTGCAGGGAATCCTAGCCGGTCTGATCACCCCACAACGTACTTGTAGGTACAACACACGCGTACCTGCACAGAGCCTGCTTTTCTGCAAGGTGGGAACAAAACTGAAGACGTCCTACTTTGCTGCTGCAAATATGAAGTCAAGTAAGAAGACACATTTCCTGCAACATGAACACGTACAGAAGGCCAGGGCTCACTCTGGAACCCTAAAGTCACACAGACAGCTCCTTTTCAATCCCCCAGGTAATTTGCCTTTTTAACAGACCCAAAAACATTTGCCTTGGCCAATGGAAGTTCAGAATTAAGGAGATGGTACTCTGTGGTGGGTAAAATTCTCACCATAGAAAAAGTTTCACCATAGAAAAATTGCCTCTAGACGCAAGAGCTTGGAGTCCAGGGAGAGCATAGTGGGTGGAGATTGCAGGGCAGAGTGACGGAGGGGACAGCACCGTATACAGAAAGAACTCTGGAGATGTGCCGACAGTCTTGGTCTAAGGAGAGAGATTGCAACGTCTCCGATGGAAAGTACTCCGGATGTAAATAATCACACACTAGATATTGCAAAGGACGATACCAGTGAACTTGAAAACACAGTCACAGAAACAGTTTAAAACAAGACAGACAGGGGAGCCTGGGTGGCTCAGTCTATTGAGTGTGGGACTCTTGATTTCGGCTCAGGTTATGATCTCAAGGTTGTGGGATTAAGCCTTTTGTTGGGCTCCATGCTGAGATTCCCTCTCTCTCACTCTCTCTCTCTCTCTCTCTCTCTCTCACTCTCTTTCTCCCCCTTACCCCCATCTCTCTCTCAAAAAAATATAAAAATTAATGTAAGTATTCAATTTATGGCACACACACATATGTTAGTTACATTCTGTTTTACTAAGATTTATGTTAAATTCTGCCGAATGTAGTTATTTGAGGCTTCCCTCCTAATAGATGAAGTCATTCTCATGGAAGATTCTGCTTCTCTTATTTCCACTCCAAATATTTTTATTTTTACGATTTTACGTGTTTAAAAATACTTTGGCATATACGTTACAAAAGAAATATTACAGATATACTTAAAACCTTGATAAGACGTTGATCTTTATTATATTAACCTTCCCCAAACCGTAGGATTTAGTGGCCCCATCTGTCTGTGTCTAACTTAGTAGACCCAATCACTGGCTCTAGGTTTATTTTAATCAGAACTTTATGCTGGCTTGTCACATTAACAATTAAGTTTGCTCTTGGTTTAGATATTCCCTAAATGATAAAACCCTCAAGGCATTTCTTGAGGGTATGGCTACTACATCACTTTCACAGATATTATATAACAGAGAAATGGTAAATCATAAGTGGAACGTACAGGACAATTAGAACGTGATTTTTTTTTATAAATATTTGGAAAACCCATGTGAAATATGATACTATATCATGGATCTGACAATCATGACTTCGACATATTCTATTCATTTTCAGCCAAACTGGTATAAATAAAACGTCAGGTGCATCTTAACAGGCTCGCTCCCGAAGGGGAGGGACTCAGATTTCCTCAATTGTTTACACCCAGCCCTGTTAGTGGCATGGAGAGATCAAAAACACTGTCATCACCGGGATCTTACGGATGAAGCCTTAAAAGCCTCATTTATTTTTCTTTCCCTCCAAAGCAAATGGGCACTAGCCATGCATTATGGATAATGCCCAAGCCCGATGTCTATTTTCGGGGGGTGGGGAGACACCAGGGGCAGCGTCGCCAGAGTATTGACAGGGCATTTCCACCATCCCAGGATACCTCATTTGGAAAACGGCATTGTCTATGTGTTGAGGTTCAAATCCTGAAAAAAATAATGCAACCGCTTTCTAATCTTGGGTTTCAGAACGAAATCCATGACTCCGTGTCATTGAGGAAAGACCCCTGCATTCGATCGGGGGTCTGCCGTCACCTTCGCAGTAATTTGAAGGAGGGACAGAGTCTGTGCCCTATGATGTTTCTAGACTGGGGCCTGCCTCAATAAACACTTGGCCTTGGTGCTCAATATGAAGTTTGACTTGTTGGCTTATCTCATTGACAGCTTCCCCCCACCCCTTGGAATATTCTAATTCATGCACTAATGAACCAAATCACATCTAGACTATCTAGTCTGCCTCTGTAATGCAGTCTTATAAAGGTTATGAAATGGCATATTAACACCAACATTTCCTTTGGTTCCAAATCTCCTTCCTCACACCATTTCTCCCTCCTTCCCTCTCTCCCTCCCTCCCTCCCTCCCTTCCTTCCTTCTTTCTCCTCTTTTCTCCTCCTCCTTCTCCTCCTTCTCTCCTACCCCCACCCCCTTTTTCTGCACCCTCTATTCTCCGTATGCTTGTGGAAGATTTTTTGGTTCATGTTCCATGCTTGAAAGTCTAAGTAGGCGAAGACGGAAAAGAGAAAGCCGGCAGATTCATTTGGTTGCATAAATGTGTTGAGTCTTCTAGGAAGGGCTGAACAGTGTGTTGTGCTTCCAAAATATTTCACTTTTGCCATGAAGGCCAACTTTCCTAAACACTTCTAATGTGTCTGTCCTCTGCCTTGTGTGTTTTCTTGGTTGAAAGAGCAAATGTTCTGTACCCTAGGTTATGATGTTCCCAGACGACTCAGCTGATTTGAGAACCTTCCAAGCTTTTTGGTGCACATGGACTTCCCTGAGACTTATGCATTCTGCAAATTCTTTCGGAATTTGTTGTTCACTGTAGTAGAGGGGAGAATTTAGTCTGGATTTAAGTAAGAGAAGTTACCCTTTCACTGTGCCATTGGGTCCGTTTGTTTTCTACTGTCTTTAAAGAACAGGAAGGCTTGGGCAAAAATTTGCACGCGTAAAACGTTTCACCATGGGTACCACGTAAGGAAGGAAGGGCAATCAGCCACTCAATCAATCCATCACTATTCTTAAACGCTTTTCATCTGTCACTTGCATATGTGTTCTAAGACTGAAATGTGTTTGGACCTGGTGTATAATGAGTAATGTCATCATCTTTGCCTAAGAAGACCTTGCTAAGACAGAGCGGGAGCCACTTTCCTTCTGTGCCATGTTCTTCATGGCGGACCATCTTTCCAGGTCACCCAAGCCACTCGGCTCCAGTAAAACTGCTTTCTGACCTCACAGACCCTCACGGCGCGATCCCAAGGCCCCAGATCAAAATCGACAGGAAAAGGAAACGTTTAGGTATTTCCCATGCGACACGGAACTTTCAGGTGTTTGAACGTCCGTAGAGGAAAGTGGCTAAAGTCGCTGTTTTGGAAGTTTAATCAAGGTATGTGAGGCGAGCTGTGCAGAGATGTGAAATTAACGTGTCACAGATGTTCACATTAGTCTCCACGATTATGCCACTCTGAGTGTTTTGTCATACGTGAGATGGAATCTACCCAGATATTTTTCTGATGTCGCCCAAAGTGCCACACCGTCTGCATACATGAGTATAGACACAGACTTTGTAACTTTTTGTCTGTACCCAGGTCTCTCAATCTGGCAACTACTGGCATTTGGGGCTGAAGAATTATTTGGCTGGTTCTGTCCTGTGCACGGTCAGAAGGTCTTTCTTTTTCTTTTAATGTTTACTTATTTTGAGAGAGAGAGAGAGAGTGGGAAAGTGGGGGGAGGGTACACAGAGGGGGAGAGAGAGAATCCCAAGCAGGCTCCATGCTGTCAGAGCAGAGCCCGACGCGGGGCTCCACCTCATGAACTTTGGGATCATGACCTGGGCCAAAATCAAGAGTTGGACACTTAACCGACTGAGCCCCCCAGGTGCCCCCTGTAGGGAGTTTAACAGCGTCCTTCTTCTCTGCCTGCTCGATGCTGGTAGATTCCCTCATCCCGGTCATTGTTGGACGATCCCTGGGGAGGCAAAGTCACCCTGGACTGAGACCAGCTGATCTATTCAATAGAATCCGTCACCTCAAAAGTACCTCAATTTAGGAGGTATATTGCTACAGCTTTTTGTCTAGGGTTAGATGACCACCAACCACGACATCATTGAATTGATTTCTCTCCCTTCCCAGAGGTTCTTTCAACTTGGAGAAGAAATGATAACAGTTTTCCTGATATCTCCACTGATCTCTCGTGGTGGGCTTCCTCATAATGCCAGTGGGGCTAAGCGCATGACTGGGTGTCCACAGCAGCCCTGGACATTTAGACCAGAGCAGGAGGACACAGCTCCTTCAGAGTCCAAGACCAGGAAGACAGGGACAGCTGAACAAGGAGGGTGACAGGGCAGTGGACAAGCACAGAGTCAGTGGGACACGGGGCCACCCTGTTGGCACAGGCCAATCCGACAGAGGAGAGGAGGCTATGCTACAACGGGCCTGCCTTCCTGGGCTTCAATCTACTGTGAAGATATCTCACGAGGGCCCCTTTGTCTTCAACCACCCACGCTCATTCTAACAGGGCACTGGAAAAGATAAATTAAAAGACATTTAGGAATTAAGAAAGAAAAGAAGAATGTGTAGGAAAGAATGACCCTCCACGTTGGGTAGAGTGGAGTCTGGAATGTGGGAAGAGAACACACACTCATCGGCGCCTGCCCGGTGTAGCAGAAACACCTGATTGTGAAGTCACTCTGAAACTCCCTCAGGTCATTGCCGGTATCGGGGTCAACCTTACTGAGCTTGGACCTTCCACAACAGGATAGCAATGACTGCCATTGACTGCCGCTGGGAGAAGGGAACGGGTAAGAACGCGGACCCACAGTAAATGTACGTTCCCGCCACCCTAAAATTCATCTCTACGAATTTTCTTCCCCTACGCAAATGTATCTGTGTGCCTTTAACGCGTATGGCAGAGAACTTGGTCTGCTTAGCACAATAAGTGGGAGGATTTCTCTGGGGAGCACAGCAGTTGCTTCTACCGTTTCAAGGGTTGCGTCTCTGAGAGGGATTGCGTGGGCTCTCCAGGTGAACCGGCCCAACGGAGGGACTCGTAGCCCTCCTCATCTCACAGGTGTGCGAGTGTGGTCCAACCCAATCCCAGGGGTTTCCTTCTCCACCTCGGGATTTCTGTGAGCTCAGAAACGACTCCCTGCCGAAGGCGCCATAGATCACCGTGGCCCACCGAACCACAAAATCGGTTCCAGAGCTTGGCCGGCGTGGTTGATGGAGTGTTAGATGCAGAGAAGCAGAAAATGAGCTGTGCACCAGGCTCTTCATCAAGCAAGGGCTCAACACGTTAATG
Organism: Felis catus; assembly: GCF_018350175.1. NCBI lineage: Eukaryota > Metazoa > Chordata > Mammalia > Carnivora > Felidae > Felis > Felis catus. The sequence continues at coordinate 236,292,187 of NC_058368.1, read as the reverse complement.
GGTCTATAACTTTCTCCCTTGGGTAACAGTAGAGCGGGGCCGCAGTAATGTTTCAGCTTCAAGTGGGTAAATCATCTCGCAGATAGCAAATCGCCCGGTCCGTATCGCACAAAGAAACCACAGTGGGAGTGTACCTGAGTGGACCACCCCACCTTTCTTTCCTCCATGCTTCACAACCACGTGGCGATAGTTTATCTATCTGCCCCCCTATGTACGCACACACAGACACATACTCACGCTCGCAAAGATGAAAACATACGCTTTTATAACAGGTGTAAGATTCTTTCTTCCATCAAGTTTAAGATTCTTCCTGCAAATTATCAAGAGTTTCGGTACCGCCTTCTTGAGACCTCTGCCCCACTCCAGGCTATCACCGGAACCCGGGAGTCAGACTGAACTCTTCCGGCTTCAAAGACAAGACAGAGAAAGAATGAGGAGAGCTTGTGGCCTGGACTCAGCTCTGCATCTCTGGCACCTGCTAGGTCTTTGACCATCATGGTGCTGATTTGCTTACTGAGGGTTCTGACACCTACCTGAGCCCCGAGGACCTCTCTGCTCCAGACACGGCTTGTGCTTCCAGCTTCCCAAGGGAAGTGGTGTTGGAGTATATCCCAGCCTCAAGCCCACATTGCAGGATCCCGACGTGTCCCAGAGGTACACAGTCCTCAGATCAAGGCACTGTGCACCCCCCCTCCCCGTGCTGCTTGCCATGGGTGCCCAACACTGTGCCACCACAGACGAGAGTCTGAGCCAACCTGATGCTGATCCACGCACACTGTTCCACTCATGGGGTCCTCCCCTGGACCAGACCGGGGGACATTTTCATCCCTCCTCCCTAAAAACCCATGGATCGTATGTTATCTACTCATGACAGCTGCACATGCCGGGGCCCAGGGGAGACACCGACTTGGGCACCCAGGGCAGTGAGGGTCTCCTTACAATGCCTTTTCATAGACATTCTTGGCAGGGTTGATGCAGATCTCCTCTAAGATGACTTTGTGTGGCTCACTTTTTCTTTTAATTAAAATCCAACTCAGCAGGGCGTGCAAAATTTCTGTATTTATACGCACACTCTCACACACTTGGATACACACACACATTGCACTTGAATTAAGCAAGTCGATAAATCACGCAAATATTTAAGTAACATGTCCCTCGGTGTGCTCAAATCTGTAGGGTTGGCCCTTAAAGGTACCCCTGGTGCTGGCATTCTCCTCAGTCATTGTTTTCATTCTCTATATCTCATACATGGTATATAATTCCCCTGGAGCTTCTCTGGGTCTATTTTCTTCTGCTTATTAGAAAATTTATTTCCTTCTTTCTACTGAACACCGGCCTGAGTCCTAGCGATGAGCGCTTCTTGGGAGAAGACTTGTGGGTAACAATTGCAAACTTTAAGGTTCCCTGTCCGGGGCGTGTAAATGACCGAGGCACCGACAATGATCTGGACACTGAACGTGCAAGCCCTAGAAGGAGCTTCCTCTGGCTACTACTTGGACAACTTAAATACAGACCACAAGTCAGGCCATACTCTCACAGCTCCGGTAAAACCAGCACTTGATTCATTTCTGGTGGGATTTGCATCAGGCACAAAATTTCAGGAATGTGATTGGTCAAAATATATACTGAAATTTAAATATGGGAATACGTTTTAACCCAGAAATATTTTTTCTAAGAGTTTTTCCTAAGGGAATAAAGATATACAAAGTGTAAGTGAATAAGCATAGTATTGACTCAATGAATAATAGTATAATAATGAACATTGGAGACAACCTAAGTTTCAAAGGTGATGGGACTTTTAATTAAATGATTAGTCATAAAGTAGAAGGTTAAAGAATCATAAAAGCTACTGTATTAGCAAACTACGTGTCACTTTGGAAATCCTTCATCTTGTCACGTTGAGTGAAAAAATATGACTCTTCCTTGGGTATCCTATTTTGTACAAAACACGCACAGGAAAAAGACTGAAAAAAATCTGCCAAACTACTAAAAGCACTATGTCCGGGTGAGGAGTCTACGTCACATTGTTCTTCCATATCGTACAGCTGTTCTTAGAATGCAGGCAGTTCCTTATACCCCAAAGTGTGGGATGTGGTTGCGAAATACAAGAGTCTCCAGCCAGGAGTGACTTTGCCCCCAGGAAACGTCCCCAACATCTGGGGACACGGTTGGTCGTCACGCCCGGGGAGGGGTGTTTGCTGTCGGCACGTGGTGAGAAGGGTCCAAGAATGCAAGCAGTCCTACAGTGTGCAGAACTGCCCCCCGTGACCAAGGCTCCTGTGGCTGGAGGCTGTGACCAAGGCTCAGCAGTGACGACAGTGCTGAGTTTAGAAATCCTGAGATAGGAGAGGGTACCCAGAAGCCTGATGTCAGATCCTGACCCTCTCGCTTAATAACCTTGTGGTCTCAGGTGAGTCACTTGGCCTCTTGATGACTCAGTTTCCACATCTGGTGAATGGGAACAGCACCGTGTGTCTCGTGGGCAAGCTGTGAGCCAGAACGGATCTGTGAACGCCCAGTGCCCAGCACGGTGCTGGACACAGGGGCAAGTGTCAACAAGTCCCCCGTTAAGGGACTGCGCCACCTTCCGCGTCAGCATGGTGGAAAGGCTGATATAACCGAGCGGTGATACTTTCTCTTCTTTTCTTCAGATTGTTCTTAAAACGTAAAGTCGTGCTAAACTTAAGTAAGACACCATCCATCAGACTGTCCGTCTGCCTTTCTTTCCCGCCCGGTTTATCCTCCGGCTTTTTGATCAAGAATGTTGTGGGTATTATTTCACATCCATTATTTTAGCTTTTCTGCAAGTAAATATAGTTATGGATCTACCTATTAATAACCTAACTATTTTGTATATTAAAGAAAATGTAATGTTTATTTATTCTCGAGAGAGAGACTGACAGAGCATGAGAGGGGGAGGGGCAGAGAAAGAGGGAGACACAGAATGTGAGGAAGGCTCTAGGCTTCCTGTTGTCAGCACAGAGCTCAAGGTGGGGCTTGAACCCACGGACTGTGAGATCATGACCTGAGCCGAAGTCTGATGCTTAATTGACTGAGCCACCCAGGCACCCCTAGTATTTTGTATATTTAAAAAAAAAATTAATGTTTTTTTTTATTTTGAGAGAAAAGAGAGAGACAGAGAGAGAACGCAAGCAGAGGAGGGGCAGAGAGAGAGGGAGACACAGAATCTGAAGCAGGCTCCAAGCTCTGAGCTGTCAGCACAGAGCCCGACATGGGGCTCAAACCCATGAACCGTGAGATCATGACCTGAGCCGAAGTTGGACACTTAACTGACTGAGCCACCCAGGCGCCCCCAAAATGGTTACTTATTTAAGTTTGAGACAGAGAGAGAGCAGGGGAGGGGCAAAGAGAGAGGGAAACACAGAATCCGAAGCAGGCTCCAGGCTCTGAGCGGTCAGCACAGAGCCCGATGCGGAGCTCGAACCCATGAACTATGCAATCATGAGGCAAAGTTGGACACTTCACCGACTGAGCCAGCCGGGCGTCCCATATTTTGTACATTTTTCAATATCAAAGTCATACTTTGTCACTTACCTGAAATTTAATTGTTCTGCCCTCCTTCAGAATGAAACTAGGTCATGGTGTGGCTGAATCTCCCTCCGTAACCACCTCTTCTGTTGTCTATGCTGTTAGAGCCACACGCTTACTTCTGTTTTTAGTAAACCATAAATAATATATATAATCAACCATGAATTATGTTATTCATACAATGTATCCATTTATCTCGTTAGGTTTTTCCCACGTTCTCCTTCTGAAATCTTCCCTGAGTGCCTAACATTGTTTTGAGTCTTCAGGGTATAAATTGCTCGCTAAGCTCTTTGCATGCGGAATCACAGCGGCGGGTTTGACCAGCCAGGCCGCCACTGGTTTCTCTCACGCTTTGAGGACACAGGGTTCTATGATGTTCTAGCTTATGTTATCGCGAAGGAGATGCCTGGGGTCAGCGCGCATGTGCACCTCTATCATTATGAGGTTTATAAAAGTCTCTGGTACGTTTTCTATTTATATTTTATTCTACATGGTTTTATCAAAACACGTCTCTTGTGGACTTACTTTAATTATTCTTCTCAGCCCTGAATGTCCGAGAGCCTTAGAAGAGTGTGACTGCTATACTTTGCCACGCCATCGTTTCTTTCTTTCATCAACCTTTTTGACCTTTCTGACCTATTTTCCTCCCTGTGATGTGTCTTCATCCTTATCTTCATATCTGAGAATTCTCTTTCCAGGTATTTCTTGTACAGAGTTTATTTTTTCCCGTTGGGTATTTATTTCTTTATTTTTAATTAATTTATTTTGAGAGAGACAGAATAAGCAGGGGACGAGAAGAGGAAGAGGAAGAGACAGAGAATCCCAAGCAGGCTCTGTACTCTCAGGGCAGAGCCTGATGCGGGGCTCAAACTCACGAACCACGAGATCATGACTTAGCCCAAACCAAGAGTCTGACACTTATCTGACTAAGCCACCCAGGCACCCCGTGTTTTTAATATGTGGTTTATATTTTATTTCCAGGATTTGAAATTGGTTCTCTTTCATATCAATGTATTTTTTAATCTGTCCTTCTAATTTGTTTTATCAATTTAGTTATCCTTTCCTTTATTTATTGACTAATGTAAACATATTCTGTTAATATTATTTCCAGGCTATTCTGTCCATTCCATTTTGTGGTGAGGTATTTCTCCTATTAGGCAAGTTTTTTTGTTTTGTTTTGTTTTGTTTTCCTGAATCTTCACCTCTTTTAATGTCCCTCATGTGTATCAAAATGTGCTGTGCCTTTTCGTGAAGACCAGGGACTCCTTTTCACTGATTCACACCCAGATCTTGACTTGGTGACTTTGGATCGTGTTCTTCAAAGATCCCAGAGGTTCCTGCTTGAGCCACTTCATGGCCTGACCTGGTTCCTGGTTCTGGTGTCTCTGTGGTTTCTTGCCACGGTAGGCACACGGTTCATTTCCAGCCATGACTCTCCACATCCGCAAAAAATTTTAGGTCCCTCTTTATGGGGAATCTCGTTCTTCCTATAATTAACCCATGTCTTGCTTTTCCTGTATCTGTTTACAAAGCCCACTAGGACGATTTGTCATTTTTGTTACATTTAAACTTAACAGAACTTGAATTCAAATTTCTTCTTCTCCTCTTTCTCCCCCTCTCTCTCACAACTCTCTCTCTCTTTCCCCTCCTTTCCTTTTAAAGTGACTTTTAATTAAAAACATTGTCAAAGTGTCAAAGTGTTTATAGTGGGGGCTTGGGGTTTCTGCTCTGTGGATGTATTCCCTCTCTCGTCAGAATCCTGCCAAGGTTAAGTGAAGATGCTCTTGAGCTATCTTCTTTTTCTTAGCTAACTCGACACATGTTTGAATGTCATCTCCTGTTGCTTTCTACCGTCTTCCATGACGCTGGGTCTCCGGGAGCCAACATCAGTGTTGATTCCTTTGGCCCCGTGCTTGGTCTGCGTGATGATGCCTGATGATTGGAGTTGCCTTATCCGGATCCTGCTTCGGCCCAACTGGTTTTAGCGCACGCCTTGGCTCAGGGCTCCCTACTGCTTTCTGTTTACATGACTCAATGGAGACTGGGTGTATTTGAGCACGTGATGCAAAGGAGGGGTTGGCAAACACCCTGGTGAATTAGTATATTCACGTCCATTTTCTTGCCTCTCACCAGAACTTCTTCTCCAGAGGCTGAGCATGGATAGAACAGTGTCTGCCATGGAGTGGGGACTCCGTGCAGGTGAGCTCCATGACCGAATGACGGCCTAATGCTCTCGCGCTATCTTATCTTTGCAGAGCTGATGTGGTATGTGTTTGCCAGTCTGAGGATGGAGAGCCGGAAGAGTCTCATAAATAGGATTATTGCCACATCTATGTTGTATATCACTTCCCACCCCAACCCCCCGCACGAATCTGCTCTATTTCTATTCAAATTTAACGCAAATGTCCCTTGGAGATTCACGGATGATTTCAGAGCTCAACTCAAAAAGAAGAATGTTCAGTTGGAGACTGGAAGGTAATTTCCATTAAGTGTGTGGTTCGGGAGAATGAAAACATATGGGAAGAAAGCATCTTTACCTTCTCCGTATGGTACACTGGAAATAAAAGTTGGATGTGCGGGGAGAGGAGGTCTATAACTAAAGGCGATCTGAGTTGATTTAACAGTTGGTTAAGCAATACTCTCACCTCTCTTCTGCATCATCACGGACTAAGACGGAAGCGTCCTCTCTGATCGTTAATTATTCTTTTTTATTATAGTCGCGGTACTTAACATTCTCTCTGCGCCTTAGTCTTCCCTGTAATTCAATGTTGCGGTTAGAACACTTCTTTCTGCCTCGCCAAAGTTTTCCTTTCTGGGAACGTTACCTATACTCTTCGTTGAAGATTTACAGCAAAGCAAAGGCTGCAAATCTGGAGCAGAGGCGCCTCCCCAGCACGGCCTCCACGGCCTCCGTGATCAGGCCCCCGTGGGAGTCCCCATTCCCCGCGCAGCTCTGCCCTCTTCTCCAAGTACAACTCCTGACTTGGGGGTCACGGCCCGCGGCCAATGACCCATGAGGATGCAGCAACTATCCTGCTTCTGAAGTCAGTAAGTGTTTCTGGGGTTGAATTGCATCCCCCCCCCCTCAAAAGATATGTTGACTTTCTAATCCCTGGCACCTGTGGATGTGACCTTCTTCGGAAATAGGATCTTCGCAGGTGTAATCAAGTTAAGATGATGTCATTCAGATGGGCCCTACTCCCCTGTGACTGGGGTGCTTGTAAGAAGAGAGACACAGGCGGAGATGTAAAAGGCCATGTAAAGATCAAGCCGACACCGGGGTGATGTGTCTACAAGTCAAAGAATGACGGCGACCTGAGAAGCTAGAACATGGAGCAGGTTCTCCCCAGAGCCTTCAGCGATGGCGCAGCACTGCTAACACTTGGACGTCGTACTTCTGGAGGCCAGGCCGCGAGATGATCAATTTCCATTGTTTAAAGCCACCCAGTCTAGGGCGTTTTTTACGGCAGCCCCACAAGCCAATGCAGGGCCCAGGCAGATGTTCAGTGAGGACACGGTAACAGTCCAGACACCGTGGAAAGAAACGGAACCTGAGAAGGCACAGATCGAGAGCTCCGCTCTTCCAGCCCAGTGCTTGTTGAGTTGCCTGGGTCCCATCCATCCAGACCTTGGCCGGAGGGCTTCAGAGGCACTCACAAGCCCCGACATCGTCCATGCTAGTGTTACAGCCAGAACAGCCCCCCGTGACACGTAAACTCCTTCCAGTTCCATCGAGCACATACATCTGCCATAGGTGCTCTGCTTGTTCGTTTCTACTCCAAGTGGTGCAATGCCTACCTCCTTCCTCATCACAAATACAATAACAATCCACTCAGTATCCTTGACGTTCGATTTAACACCAGCCTGAAGGAGAATGTTGACCTGTGCGTATTGCTTTCTCTCCCTCTCTCCGTCTCCTACTGCGCTCCGTTCCTGAAGCCGCTTCCATTCCTCGCCCCCCTCCTCTCTTCCAGGTCTACGGACTGTGTCTCTCCTGTTTGCCCTCTGCTTTATCCTTACGTTTCCTTCTTTTCTTATATACGTTTCAAAACATTTACAAACTACTTATGCAAATCTTCTGAGCAACATTTGCAAAGTGGTGGCAAAATATTTGCAAACTTTTACTAACTACTTTTTAAGGAGCAGAGTAATACGTGCATTTGAAGAATCCGTAGGAAATTAAAAATGTTCAAACAATTTGCCCAGTGGATAATGTCATGACTGGTGATACAAGTGGGCGATATCTTATTGCCTGTGTCATGGCTGATGTCTGGCAGTTTGTGAAGTCCCATCAAAAATTACATGATATTTTTTTAACGTTTATTTATTTTTGAGAGAGACAGAGCATGAACAGGGGAGGGGCAGAGAGAGGGAGACACAGGATCCGAAGCAGGCTCCAGGCTCTGAGCTGTCAGCACAGAGCCCGACGTGGGGCTCAAACTCACGTACTGTGAGATCATGACCTGGGCCAAAGTCAGATGCTTAACCGCTTAACCGACTGAGCCACCCAGGTGTCCCAAAAATTAGATTATGTTTTTATTAATGTTTTACCAAAATACACTCTTCTTGTGGACTCAACCAGCATTCTTCTTTAAAGACTGGCCAGCATACCAAACAGAAGCTTAAAATAATTCATACTTGAAAGATATTTTGGAAAACAAGTACACAGTTATATCACCTTACAGGGCCCACACACTCATTTTGAAATATTACTGGAACACTTGGATTTTTAGATTTTCTAAGGCATAAAAAGTTTTCCAGGAATAGACATGAGCTCCAACATTTGTCTAGACGTAAAGTATGTAAAGTTGCCTTCAAAACAGCCAATTGCAGCACTTGCTCAACAATGTCATGTGAGTCACCCTGACATAGGGGTTCTTCAACATTTTTTTTTTTTTTTGGGACAGAGAGAGACAGAGCACGAACGGGGGAGGGGCAGAGAGAGAGGGAGACACAGAATCGGAAACAGGCTCCAGGCTCTGAGCCATCAGCCCAGAGCCCGACGCGGGGCTCGAACTCACGGACCACGAGATCGTGACCTGGCTGAAGTCGGACGCTTAACCGACTGCGCCACCCAGGCGCCCCTGACATAGGGGTTCAACAGAAACACATTTAAATCCCAGCTTGAAAAGTGGCTGAAGTTACTGAAATGTCAGAGAGACAGGCAGCCAAGTAACTCTGTCCCTCCCCAAAGTAAGCTTTGCCTCAGCTTTCCACCCCGGACAGGATTGCCAGGCTCTGCACCCGGCCCCTCTGCCCCCATCCGGGCCTTCTGGAAACCCCTTGGGCTGAGCAAGGCACAGAACTCCGCGGATGGCCTCAGTGGCCGCAGAGGGTTAATGTCATGGTGCTCAATTGAGACACCTTCCAGATCATAAAACAAACCATTAGGTGGAGAAAAGAATGTCAGTATGATGTAGAGAGTCTCCTCAGAATCAATGATTCTGTAGATTATGAAAAGTATAAAGAAACTTTTCCAGGCGCAGGCATTTCGTTCAAGTGTCAATGTGTCGATTAGACACAGTAAAGGGGTCACTTTCTATGACGGAGCTCAGCCACTGCGCAGAGAATCCAGGGTTTAGCCACGAAGTCTTACACACACAGGGCACGGCGCTGGTCATATTTCCCTTGACTGAGCCCGGCTGTCTGTGTGAGGAGTTGCTGACACCTGCTATCGTAACACAGAGGTCAGAATGTAGCCAGATGACCTAAACAGACAATTTTCCAATCCTTGTTGCCTTTGCTCCTTTTTAGCATGCACTCAAAGGCGTGTAGGACAGAACTGGTATGAAAAAAAAAATAGGTAAAGGTGTTCTTATTATCTTTCCCTTATAAACCAAGTTACAAGATCAATTATAGGTTTTATGGGTCTGCCATCAATAATACGTGTAAAAAAATCTGTGAGAATAACAATCCCCGGTTCTTTACACAGTTCCCCTGGCCCCGTTCCCCAGTCCCTCTGTCTTGGATGCTGGTCACAGTGATTTGCACCCATTCTCTCACTAGCAGGCACCCCCCTCCCCATCCTTCCGCCCGGGGGCGGGGAGGGGCGCTTCTTGAACGTTCTTTTTTCTCAACAATGCGGTTACTCTGGGAATCGGACAGAAGCGTGAATGTCTTTGCTCAAGACTCACTTGTGTCCCACAAATTCCCTACTATCTGTTTGCTCTTTTCTGACCATAATCCCTTCTGACTTGTGATTTCGGACTGAAGAGTGGGCTCACTGCAGGTGTACGTCCATTTCACGGCCCAGACGCTCTCCTTCCACCATCTTGGTGGGTCACTTGTCTTTAGAGGCTTCTCTTTCTCTTCGGGAGGCAGGGACACGGTCTTGGGATGGCACTCCGGATTCCCGGCTGGCCTGCAAGGATCCAGGCTGACAATGGACTCTCTGGAACAGAGTCTCACTGTAGATCGCCTGAGGTCCGAACACGGCAGGGTGGTGGGATGAGAGCCGAGGAGGGACAGAACTCAGGGACACAGGGTCACACATGTGGACACAGCAAAGGTGTTCTTGGGACTCATTCAACAGCTCTATCCCAATCAGCCTATGGAAGGCTATCCTCACCTCTCCTATGGGGCAGGAAGGTGCTTTGGCACGAAGGTCAGTGGTGGGTTCTCACCTGGGTTCCGTGTGATCTAGGTCGGTCCCTGACATCTGCACCCTCCCCCACACTCCGCACTCACTGCTCCCAGCCACTACCATTGTCTCTGTCTAAAACCTGAAACAGGAGGGGCGCCTGGGTGGCTCAGTTGGTTGAGTGTCTGACTCTTGGTTTCGGCTCAGGTCATGGTCTCACGGTTTGCGGGTTCGAGCCCCCCATCGGGCTCTGTGCTGACAGTGCGGAGTCTGCTTGGGATTCTCTCCCTCCCTCTCTCTCTGCCCCTCCCTGACTCGCTCTCTCTGTCTCTCTCTAAAAGGTAAATACATTTTAAAAAACAATAATAAGATAAAATTAAACAAAAAAAACTGAACAAGGAGGCATGTTCTGAGAACCAAAGCGGCTTCTGCCCCATTGAAGGATGGGTAAAGTTTGCTTCTGTGTGTGAGGCACACAGAAGATCCGGAGAAACCTCACAAATATTCCCCAAAGTCACGGGGAAGGGGCAGGGCCCGGCACCGAGTTTTGAAAACACTACTTTTCAAGCATGTCGCCAGGCAGCTTTCAATTATATACACTCACTGAGGGAACTTTCAAGTCTCTATTTCCATAGCCCCGGGAAACAAAAATCTGAGCGGAGATGCTCCGCTGGTCTGGAACCACCACCAGGAAGTGGGGGGTGGGGGGGGGCCTGTATGTCAGCCCGCCCCTTCTGCTGAGAGCAGGTATGTGCGGTTCCATCAGTGGATTATTGACGGACCTGCAGACTCCCAAAGTCCGAGTAACTACTTCTCGGCACCTCCTTTCCGGGGCGCGGCGTGACCTCCGGTGGCACCTGCCGCCCGCGCTGGGGCCTGGCTTCCCCATTCCACAGAGGGACCCAGAAGCCCCCGACTGTCCCCCTCCGACCTCGTTCGGGTCAGCCGCTTGTCCTTTTGTCCACTGAACCGCGAAGGCACTTCCAGGAGGCTCTGTCGTCTCCGGCTGTCGGCGGCCAGCGTGCGCACCCGCGTCCGGGTGGGGACGTCCCCTCGCCCTGCCCCAGCCTCCGCGGCTCGGAGTCCAGGACCGCGGCCCACGCCGCCCGCCGCGCGGCCGATGGGCTCCTCTGCCTGCAGGGCCGCGTCCGTCCGCCCAGGGGCTGGCATCGCGGCGGCGGGAAGGGCCCAGCAGCGCGGGGTCCCGGTCGCGGAGACGCGCGCCGGCGGCGGGGACGTGGAGCGCGCGCGCCCCCTACGGGCCGGCGCCCGCACGCTCGGCCCAGAGGCTCGTCCCCGCGAGGCCCGCGGGTGCATCAGGGTGCAGGAGTGCGCTTTCCAGAGCCTTCCCCTGGCGGCCCGCGACAGTCTCCGAGCAGGGAGCGGCATTGCGGGGCCTCGGGGGCCCGGCCCGGGGGATGTGCGCGGTGCCGGCGAGTGCACAGGCCTAGGTGACCCTGGGGGACGCCGCCCCCTCCCCGCCCGGGGGGCAGGTTGTCTCTCTCCCCGCAGCGCAGAGGAAGGAGCCTTGGCAGAAGGGAGCAGGCGCCGGCAGGAGGACAGAGCTGGACTCCGTCGCTGTCCTGTCCGAGAGCTGACCTGCGCCGTGTGGCCGCAGACTCAGAACCTGCTCCCCGGACAACGAGTGGGGGCCAATAGGGAAAGGATTTAAAAATTTATATATGTGCATATGCATGTGTATGTAAGCTGTTTACATATTTGTTTGTTCAAGTGTAATTAACATACTGCATTATCTTAGTTTCAGGTATGCAAGGCAGTGATTCAAGGCTTCTATGCATTTCTGCGCAATCTATGCGCTTCTATCAGAGCGCATCCCAAGAAGCCAACTGGCTAGTCCCCTCCGCCTGGCAACCGCCACCTCGTTCTCTGTATTTAAGAGTCTGGCTTTCTAGTTTGCGTTTGTCTCCTTTTTTCTTTTAATCTTTCTTTGTCCGTTTGTTTTGTTTCTTCAATTCCACCCGTGAGTGAAATTTTACCGGATTTTTCTTCTTCTGCGGACTAATTTCACTCAGCATTACGTGCTCCTGGGTCCATCCATGGTTTTTGCAAATGGCACAATGTCATTTAATCTGTATCTTAGAGATTTGTATGTTTACATATTATATTAAACACATAAAATAAAATAAAATAAAATAAAATAAAATAAAATAAAATCTCTCTGTACCTACCCTCTACACCCCAGCACCTGGGCCCAAACCCAAAGCTTGTGTGCTGTAAGCCCAAGGGTCAGTACTGAGCGGCGTAGATGGGTGTGGAGTGAGATATGAAGGCTCCTTTGGTTTCAAAGGCTCCCACTTCAGCAAAGGGTCCAACACAGAGACTCACAGGAACGTCAGGCAGAAATGGGAAGCAAAGCTGACTTTTCACACCCGGTTTGCTGTGTCTCCGTTACGGACAGAGAAAGGAAGTGGCTGTTTGTATCGTCCGACTCCCACCCTGGCCCTTCAGCATGGACTGGCCTGGGTTCCCGTCCTCGGTCAGTGACCCTGACTGCCAGGCCCAGGGAAGTCACGGGTGCCCATCGAGGCACTCCAGCGGTACGCTTGCCAGGGGACGGTCTTCTCGGCAACGTGCCTTCCTGCCCATGCTTTCCAAGGGGGGCATGGCCTTCAGCCAGCCTCTTCCTCACTTTGGAGGGTGCTTACTTATTACTTGGGTGCAAGGGAGGGGCCCCCCTTCCAGGGATGGAAGACAGATAGATAAGGAGAGCATGTGTTGGGGGGGATGTGGGTTGTCCTGGAGCCCGGTGGTCACCTCTCCCTGCTGGCCGACTTGCCCGATGCCGTCCCCACACAGCCACCTGACTCCCTAATATCCCTAGAGCTACTTAGTACCAACTACTTCTAACCCGTTGAAAGAAGTGTTTGGTGGGAGTCCCACAGAGTCCCCTCCGTCATGGCTGTATTTTGACATCATCTTATTCGTATTTACTTTTTACAAGGTTTATTTATTTATTTTGAGACCGCGAGAGAGAGAGCACACATGAGCAGGAGAGGGGCAGAGAGAGAGAATTCCAAGCAGGCTCCTCACTGTCAGTGCAGAGCCCGACGTAGGGCTCCATCCCACGACCCGGGAGATCATGACCTGAGCCAAAATGAAGAATCAGGAGCTTTAGGAACTGAGCCACAGAGGTGGCCCTTGACTACATTTTAAATATGCAATCCAAACAGCCCCTTAGCGGAATTCTTGCATCCAGTGAGTGTTGAACACTTGCAGTTCTAGTAAGGGCCCAATTAGCAACAAATGTTCTTATATAGTAACTATAAAAAAAACGACACTGTTTTTTAAAATTTCTTTAAAATAATAATAGCGTGGACTGGTCGTGGAGAAAACAAACCTGGAGAATTACATACAGCAACAGATCTGCATTAGCCTGGAACCCGTACGATGCTGTTGCTCAGAGAATACCAGTGGTAATGCTTTGTTTATATTATCTGAATTAGAACTGTTGACAGAGATTCCAAAAAACTGGAAATTATTCGCATGCAAAGCCCCGATAAGTCTGAACAATATGTGAAATTAAAGAGCTACATAAGAACATCTTGTAAAATGGCCTAAAACACAATGTATAAAACACCATTTAAAGTAAAAATATATTTTATACAAATAAATGACCTCCCCAAAGATTGAATGTATTCAAAATGCAAAGAGCAGCTAACCAAAGTGTTTTATGGAAGCTGCAGGAGGGTTTTAAGAAGGTCTCCTAGTAGGCAGGAATCCTATTTTGCAGACCTATAAAAGTCGCTTTCTTTTTTTACCCGCAGAAAAGTTCTAAAAAATATTTCCAGATTCTCGAACCTGCTGAGAGTCTGCAAAAATCCAAACAAACATTAAATTGCCCTTGCCATACATCTAACTTTTAAGAGTTTATGATAAAACTTACTCAAGAGACAAATAATGCCGATGCTATGATTTATGTAAGTAAATAAATAACTTAAAATACAAACAACAAGATGTATTGTAAGGAGAATGCGGGTAGTTCTGACTTCTGTAGCTATTGCATAAAATAACTTTTGCCATGCTTTACACACTAAAAATGTTCTACGTTATTTTAGGACAGGAAAACAGCTCATACGGCCTTCTTTATTTAAACACCAGCAGCAGAGAGAGGGCATCTGAGGAACGCTTTGAAGGCCTCAGAAGAAATATGATGACAGAGACCATTGAGATACAATGGCCAAAAAAAATGGCAGGACCAAACGCAGGATTCGGGTTAAGAAAATCTTCATTTATTTTGGGGACTTTTCTTAAAAAGCCTCTCAAAATATCTTACATGGATTGTAAGATTAATTGCTGTCACGTTTAGAGAGTTAAAAGCAAGAACACTTTGAGCTCCTCAGTTTGCAGCTGGGAACACCAAAGCACCATGGAACACACTTCTGTCTCTCCAAGGATGCCGTGAAGAGGAGAGACCCGAAAGCCCCAGAGTGGAAACACAATATTGGGTGGGGCCTCACATCCAACTCCCTACCTTCACGAAGACCAAGACCGATGACCCCATTCAAGACGGAGAAGAGATTGAAAGAATTCTGGCTCACAAGAAGCCTACTTGAAGGCTCTTGGACACACGGCTGAAGTACAGTCTCATTAGAGATAAGGGAAATGTGTATTAGGGTTAGAAGAACACCCCACCGCACGACCAGCACAATGTCTAGAATAAAATGCAAATAAACAAGTGTTTCTGAACACGTGGGGTAAGTAGAACTCTCACTACTGCCCTCGGAAGTGCGAATTGGCACAACTTTGGAAACTGTAGCGTCCACTCATTCCGCCACGGACAACGTGTCTGCATGATCAGAAGTCAGAGGGGAGGGTGGCCGAGGGATGGGGACTCTTCATGGACAGACAGGGGGACTAGGGAGCAAAGACTCCTCATTCCAGATCTTCAACTGGAGGGCTGTTACATGAACGTGTGAACCTGGTAGAAACACACGGAGCCAACGCAATGCGTGTGTTCCATTCTGTATACACAGGACACATTTGGGATCCTTAAGTGATCCCATCTACCCCGCAGGGCTGGATCCCACTAGCTATGGCTGGTCAGTTTCTGGGTAAGTCGCTGCTGTTCTGTTCAGCTCGAGTTCTCTTTCCCTGTAGGAGAGACAGAGACCTCAGGAGACTCTTCATCAGGATAACACTGGGAGAACCTTCAGTAACCTTAAGTTTTGAGAACGTGATTGTTCTGTTGAAGCCCTACCTGGGGATAATGGGGGAAATCGTACTGAAAACTCTCCCTCCTCGGTGGTGAGGACAGCGTGGCTGGAAGCAGGTTCCAGGACTCACAGGTATTATTGAAACCAAATTCTCTGTAAATGAAAGGATTCTGAATTTCATTCTCTCTGTGTCTTGAGGCAACAGAGTACAGAAGAAGTACTAAGGATCACGTGATGGGAACCCCCATGCCTTATCATTTCTGTAACTTCAGCAAGCCGCCTGCCTCTCCATGTGTCTAAAGTCAAGGACGTGGACACATTGGTCCATGATGGAGCTTTGAATTTCATGGTTGCAAGATATTGAATTACTAGATACATAGAAAGAAATTACAGACTAAAGTATCTCTAGTCCCTATTCCTTTCCAACAATGATAACCGTGTTTTGAGTGTATTATTTTATTTGTTTTGCTTTGCTTTTATCATCTTTCTCCCAGCAGCATTTGCTCCCGAAGGAGGAACGGGTTACCTGTCTGGTTTATTTATCGCAGAGTCAACACCACCTCATAGGCGACACCCAGAGTACATCTGGTGAGTGGACGGAATGATGAGTCACAGAATAAATAGTTTTATTTAACTGATATGTCCAGAGGTCCTAGTCTGTGCCAGGCATTTTCCTAAAGATTTTCATAGTCTTTCTCTCATTAAGTTTCCTTTAAAAAAAAAGTTTATTTATTTATTTTGAGAGAGAAAGAGAGGGGGGAGGGGTAAAGGTAGAGGGGGAGAGAGAGAGAGAGAGAGAGAGAGAGAGAAAATCTTAAGCAGACTCTGTGTTGTCAGGGCAGAGCCCAATGCAAGGTTCAAACTCACAAACCCTGAGATCATGACCCGAGCCATGAATCCAATCATGAAACCAAGAGTCGGAGGCTTACCCGACTGAGCCACCCAGGCACCTGTCTCAATAAGTTTCCTGAAAAGGTTGATGGGAAGGAGATAATATTATTACTCTGTTCACTGTACATGTTAGGATTAGATTTAAGTGTAAGCAACAGGAAAAAGAAGAAAATGTATTTAAAGTAACTAAAACAAAGTGGGACTTTCTCCACCCTGTTTAAGGAGTCTGTAGGTTGTTACTTCAAGGATGCTGAGGTCCTCTATGGCTTTATCTTGATGGCCTCTCACGGTCCAAGGTGGCTGCTGAATTACAACCATTATACTCTCTTTGCATCTAGCAGGAAGAAGAGAGAGGGTGGAGAGTAGGGGAAGGGGAGGGGAGTAAGGAAACACTTTTCTTCTCAGGACACTATTACGGTTGCCTATGTAACTTCTGTATAGTCCATTGGTCAGAGTTTAGTCACGTGGTCACATCTATTTGTGACGGGTACTGGGGAATGTAGCCTTTGTGATGGGGAGCCATGAGCTTAGCTAAAAATCAGAGAGCAGGGGCGCCTGGGTGGCGCAGTCGGTTAAGCGTCCGACTTCAGCCAGGTCACGATCTCGCGGTCCGTGAGTTCGAGCCCCGCATCAGGCTCTGGGCTGATGGCTCGGAGCCTGGAGCCTGTTTCTGATTCTGTGTCTCCCTCTCTCTCTCTGCCCCTCCCCTGTTCATGCTCTGTCTCTCTCTGTCCCAAAAATAAATAAACGTTGAAAAAAAAATTAAAAAAAATCAGAGAGTAAAATTACTAAGGAAAAAGGGGAAAATAGATATTGGCAGGTAGTTAGAAGTCTCTGTTACAATGTATGTAATCATTTTGTGATATAACATGATCATTGAAGTCAAAGAATTAAAGGTTGTATCCCTACAGATTCCTATATTGACTTCCGTGTGCGATTACATTTCCAAGAACTCAATGTAAGTACCTGATGTCGTTCCTAGTTCACTACCTGGAAGTTCATCAACAGAGATTTTTCCTGTTCTGAGGGTTTTTCTACACTGCACAGAAAGATTGGTTTGTAAGCATACTTCTAATTTATGGGAACTGTGTAAGCAGTAAACCCTAGCTGAACAAAAGCAATAATAAAGAAGAAAGAAAGAAAGAAAGAAAGAAAGAAAGAAAGAAAGAAAGAAAAGAAGGAAGGAAGGAAGGAAAAGTGAGGGAGGGAGAGAAAGAAAGAAAGAAAGAAAGAAAGAAAGAAAGAAAGAAAAGAAGGAAGGAAGGAAGGAAAAGTGAGGGAGGGAGAGAAAGAAAGAAAGAAAGAAAGAAAGAAAGAAAGAAAGAAAAGAAGGAAGGAAGGAAGGAAAAGTGAGGGAGGGAGAGAAAGAAAGAAAGAAAGAAAGAAAGAAAGAAAGAAAGAAAGAAAAGAAGAAGAAGAAGAAGAAGAAGAAGAAGAAGAAGAAGAAGAAGGAAGGAAGAAGAAAAGAAAGAAAGAAAGAAAGAAAGAAAGAAAGAAAGAAAGAAAGAAAAAAGAAGGAAGGAAGGAAGAAAGGTAGAGGGGAAGGAAGGAAGGAAGGAGGGAAGGAAGGAAGGAAGGAAGGAAGGAAGGAAGGAAGGAAAAGTGAGGGAGGGAGAGAAAGAAAGAAAGAAAGAAAGAAAGAAAGAAAGAAAGAAAGAAAGAAAGAAAGGAGAAAGAAAGAAAAAGAAGGAAGAAAGAAAGAAAGAAAGAAAGAGAAAAAAGAAGGAAGGAAGGAAGGAAGGAAGAGAAAGAAAGAAAGAAAGAAAGAAAGAAAGAGAAAGAAAAGAAAGAAAAAAGAAGAAAGAAAGAAATGTACAGGGGAAGGAAGGAAGGAAGGAAAAGTGAGGGAGGGAGAGAAAGAAAGAAAGAAAGAAGAAAGAGAAGAAAAAAGAAAGAAAGAAAGAAAGAAAGAAAGAAAGATCCTCATTTGAGCAACTTTGTAAAGCCCTCCACTCCTTTTGTTGGAGGAGAAATGGGCCTAATGTACCCCTCCGTGGAGTGACCAGAGGGAGGCCATGTCTGTTTGTAGAGACATGTATCCCTCTCCCTTTACTCTCCGTGTTTACCATTAGTTCTTCTCATTTGTTGGTTCTGAACTCACCCAGGAGTGTGGCAAAGACACCCTGTAATGCTCCAGGTCCTCTGGTCAAAGGTAACATCATTTTAATTCACATCCGAAACCCTATGGAAACCACTACCCTCTGGGCCTGTTACCAGAACTGCGCCTGCAAGCGCCCAGGCAAACCGCTACAAGTAAGAACATATTTTCTTTCCTGCCCCACACGGTGGGCTTCTGAGAAGAGGGGACTCACTGGGGATTGAAGCGTAGGGTAATCAAAACACTCTCATCAACAAGAAATGATTATTTCTAACGCTTAGGTTGGTTTTTTTTAAACAATTCTTTTTAAATTTTAGTTCTGTTTGTTTCGTCAGTTTATAATTGTCCTAACAAAAGTGGGAGAATTAATACAGATCAATAGTTAGAAGGCCAAGGTTACTCTGCCGCATTCAGATACTCCCTTTCAGTCGACCCAGAGTCAGTACCTAGGACACAAAGCACCAAAAAAAGCGAAATAGAACATTTGAAAAAACATGGAAGGTTGGGATTTCTGGAACTTTAATAGCTTTCCACTTAAATTTTTGGCTATCATGCACTTTAGCTAAGAGAAAAAAAAATAATGAGTTTTACAACATTCGACTCGCTTTATAACATATTACATAATGGCGTAAGCTCCATAAAGAAAGTCGTGTGCAATGCTGTAAAACTTATTAGGTCACCAATATTTCTAGTTTCATATTAAGAAATTAGAAATAATGGTTCAGATTAGAGTTACCAGAATTATTAAAAATCCTTTGAATTGAATCAGTCATTCCCAAGAATATACTAATGAATTTGTAGCCTTAAAAAAAAAAAGGAGAAAAAAAAGTTTCATTTATAAATTCACCTGAGGTGAAAGAAGTCATGTTAACATTTTAAGTTTTATGTGGACTTTCCATAGGCTAAAGTGCTCTCTCCACTTCGCCTCCCGCTCTATATAGCTCACCTTAATTTCCATTTTGTAGGCCCCAATGTGAGAATGATTTTTAAAAATCAGACATTGAGTCTGAATACAGTAATGACTAACCATCCTCCCTCAAATGTTATTTTAAGTTTAAATGTTTAAATTACATGGAGTGGTTTAAGGTCCGACATATTCTTCAAGTCGCTCTTTGTCCTACGCCCCTTCATGGGCTTCCCGTTTCTCCACTTTCCTTGTCTGGATAACATCTCTGACTTCTGGATCCGGGAATGGCCTCTGTCGACGGCAGAGGCCCAGAACCTTGTCTTATGGAGCCCGCCCTTGCGGAAGTATTTCCTGCATCGTGGCCTCGTACCTGCAACCAGACAGTGAGTTTCTTGAGGTTAGTAACAACCTGAAAAACAGGATGGAACTTAGAACAGGGACTCAAAAATGGTCTCTTCTGGGGTGCTTGGGTGGCCTCAGTCAGTTGAGCATCTGACTCTTGGTTTTGACTCAGGTCGTGATCTCACAGTTTGTGGGATCAAGTTCTACATAGGGATCGAGCATGGAGCCTGCTTGGGATTCTCTCTTTCTCCCCGCCCCCCTCAAAAATAGGTATATAAACTTTTTTTTAAATGGTTTCTTCCAAACATGAGTAGGATAAGAAGAAGGGAAGATAAAAGAATAATGTCATAGTTTATGTTGAATGCTTCAGTGATTTGCCGGTCCCTTTTGAAAGCCTGAGTTACAACAAGTAAAGGCCTGGTTCTTGGACCCAGGATATAGTTTATTTGTCCTTCTCGCCAATATGAAAAGGTGTTTGGACTGCACAAAGTGAATCTCCCTGATTTGGAGGGAGAATGACAAAATAGAGAGAACATTAACCTGTTTATTAGTTTTATATCTCTTGGGGGCGATGACACTTTTTTATCCCTGTATAATCTTTACCATTGATCCCATCCATCCATCCACCATCCATCCATCTAACCAACCATCCACCCAGTCATCCATCCATTCACCCATCCAACCAGCCAATCAGCCAGCGAGCTAACCTCTACTCACCACCCAGTATTGTTACACCAAGTACTGTAATGCCATTGGTATATCGATATTCTCTCTGCCACAGGAGCTCACCACAGGGTCTACAGGCAACACAGACAACGACAGAGAAAGAAAGGCTATAATATGTTACTGGGTAATATTCCAAGGGAGTGGAATCTCCAACAGAAATTCTTGGACAGTAGAATTCACTTAACCTCCTTAAGGAATTAATGAGGTGCTTCATTTACAATAAACAAGGGAGATATATGTATTCCTTTACAGAACATCTAAGTCATGTTGATCTGTAAGATGTACCTTAATTTAATGTGCTATTAAGAAAAGCAAATACTGACATGGTAATCTTATGGAACACCTATGTAGAGTGCAGTGATCAAAGAGTCAAGGCCTCAATGTGAAGATTAACAAAAATAGAGCCAGAACTCTAAGAGGAACAGGGGGAAACTTGAAGATCTAAACTCTGGCCAAGGGCAAGAAAAAATCCCCAAATCTTCTCTAATAATTTGCATCTCATGCTGACATACACATGCATTCTTAGTTGGAATTCACATTGCCAGCCAAGTCCAAAGATCCTCGGGCAGAGAATTCATCTTAAAGTGGTTGAAAGCTGATGGGGCTCTCAGATTATGAAAAGTAGCAAATCCAAATCCTCTTAAGAAGACCCCAATCTCCATCCAGGCCTACAGTGATGACACAACACCATTGATAGAAAGTTGCATGTCAATTTCAGGCAAGATAAAATGCAAACACAAGTAACCACCTTAGAGTCTCTCTTCGCACATGTATAGTCATATGAGTTGTGGGTGTGCGCTCAAAATGTTTGTCTCTTGTTTGCTGCAGCTGGTTATAAGATGCACACAGACTGGTGTATTTACCTGTAGGGTTATGATATAAATAGCTGGCAAAATTTTGGTAAAATTGTTTTTGAGTCGTTTATTAACCATGCATCTAGTAAGTACTATGTTTTGGTCCTTGTCTCATTAAGATGCACACTCTCCTTATGGGCACAAATTTGTGCAGCTGGTAGATAAAGTTAGAACATCATCTTACAAGGAGTGGGATCCTTTCACTCTGTGTTTGCCAAAAGAGAGAATTTTAGTGAGGATTGATGTTATATTGTCTTTACTTATGAGAATGGGGCTCGTCGTTGAGATATGTGTGTTAGTTTTCTACAGAGTTTGGAATAGGTATTAATAAGCCATTACAATCTCTTCGTTGGACTTATTTTTTTAAAAAATTCACTTTTGTAAAGCTGTTTCAAGGGGTAAAGTCGAAGTGACACGGGCAGCCATTTTCCAGAGTGAAATTAACTTTGAGATCCACAATGAGTAAGATTTAGAGTGAAATGTGTAACTGGGCGCCACCAAAGGTTCTGAGTGGCTGGTGAGGTGCTTGTGCCATTCAAACTGGAGTTCAGAGTCGCATGACCACAGGGTCAGACGGGGTGCCCACCCCCCCCGCTTTGGGAACTGAGGAGAAAGTGCCTTCCCTGAGCTTGAGTTTTATATCCTCGTGGCATTCATTCCGCAGATGCGTGTTGTCCTCTGTGTCAGGCTCTATTCTCGGTGCTGGGGAACAGGGTGGGGTCAAGGCCTCCTCTCAAGGATGCCACATTCTGGTTGTGGCCACGTTACCCTTGCAGGGACTGTGTGTACACATCGCATTAAACTAAGAGGAGCCCCTCCGCGATGAGGAATCACTAATATTATTATGGTAAAAGTAATCATAGGATTCTCAACCTTTGAGTTGAGAATATTTCTGAAAGTGGAAATTTTTAAAGAGGTAACAATGAGACACTTCGTATCAGGGAATGGAAATCCTCCTTGCATGAGTATTAAACTCTAAGGCTATGATGTGTTGATATAATTTTTTTACTTAAGTTGTCCATGAAAATTTATGAACTTTGCCAGTGGGATCATCTTTGTTCTACCTTTTCCTCGATTCTTGATGTTTTCTCTGTAATCTGTGTTGAATGCCTCCCATGTAGCAGGAGGGTGTTGAGTAAGGCCTGTGTCCTACCCAGGACCGTATTGCCCAGAAGCCCTCAGTCCAGCAAGGAGACAGACACGTAATTTGTTCAGGACAAGGTGAAGGCTGGCAGAAAAGAAAAGCTACAGAGAGATAAGATTAGAACGTGAGCTATATCCTAAGGGGGGAGGGGGGGAAGAAAGAAAGAAAGAAATGGCACCCTGTTGAGTTGAATTTGCTCATTTGTATTTGCATTTAATGTCTCCACCAGGACCTCCAAGGACAGCTCTCTGCAATGGGAGAGGAGTCACAGAAAACACACAAACACAAGTCATTCTTGTGCTCCTGTGACTCCCTACTGATGTCAAAGAGCTTCGGAAATATTTGTCCATCCTCAGTCGTCAGAGGTGGAAGTCCATGTTTCCATGGTCATGTCTAACTAAACAGAAGCCAAAGCTGAGGAGGAACTGTGGCAGTTCAGGGAACATCCAGCCATTATTCAGCTTGTCCTAATATGGTGCCCCTTCTCCAAGTGCCCATTACAGGCTCTGCCCATTCTAGCTCTTCAAAATTGGTACAGGCTTCCCTGGTTATTACAGTCAGCCCGCTAAAGCACCATGAATGGACACATCCCTGCAAACTCCGATCCCTGTACCCCATACCCTTTGAGTGTCTGAGATTCTGAGTTCCTCTTTGCTTTTAAGATTTTGCCCTAGACTCAAAATTCTCGTGGAACTTGCCTCATGTTTATTTTTATGGACTTACTTAAGTTGCATTCTTGAAGACCCAAATTAAGGTGTTTTTTTTTTTCAAATAAAACAAATTGAAGTTAAAATTAACCACGTCTCAGTTAAGTCAGGCTGCCTTACAGTTCTTGAAATGTAAAAATAAGTGAGTAAGTGCTTTTCAAAGTGATATTTTAACCTCCTGCCAACACTTTTGTAGTAAAATATGATTTTTTATTATTATTCAAATGTGAGTTTGGGGACATGATTGAGGTTTTCCTATAATCCGTAAAAATGAGGAAACAACTTAAAAATGTTTGGGCAACCTCCAAATAGAGAGGGAAAAAAAAGTTTTTAAAGGTAAGTGAGTTAATGTAGCACATGTTATAATAAAAACCCAACAAAAAGTAGCCCTTATAGTCCAATATTCTGGCTCACAAACTCAGCCATTCTTTGGGGAGACTTTACTACCTTATTTCTAATAGAGAGCCCTAATTATAACACAAACAACATGAGAGAATGAATAATTATCTAGTGCCATAGTCACAAGTGGGTGTAACCACGTCTGTACCCCATCATGGGCTTTTTCCAGCCCTTAAAAATTCTTTCGATTTACAATGTGTGACATTGAAAAAAAAAATCTTGTCACTAAATGTAAAAAGTGAGGTATAGCAAAGAGCAAAACTTTCAACCGCGTTGAAAATAGCTCCTTTTCTCCCAGGTGACGGTGTCTTTTGTTTTTACGGCAGCTTCCGTTGAAGCATCCCGTGTTAGCTTTCCTCCAATTTCCTATGCCCCCAGGCAAAACGTAAGATATGTTTCCATCTATCATTGGTCGCCCTTTGTTCCTTTAACTGAATTTAACATTTGGTTAGTTTCATCAAAAGTGACTAACTCGCCATCACCCTAGCCTAATATTTTCTGACTTTGCTGTTAAGCCATTGGCTCAAAGTTTATAGCCCAAATAGGTTTTGTCATCCACTAATGATATATACGACCACCGAGAGAAAAAGCATTTGGAAACGGATGCACGGGAAGCATCAGGAAGTAGTCATCCGTGGCTCCCGCTTGCCAGAACTGAGTAGTCGTGCTGTGAGGACAGCGGGAATCCTCCTACCGAAGAAACAGCGCCAATGAAACTCAGGCTGAGCGCCGTGTGCACGTAGCCCTTATTCCCAGAGCAGGCGAAACTCTGCATAGAGCTTGTTCACGTTCAACTGGCTCCGGTCTTTCGTTGAGGGAATTTGATCAAGCCAGTGTGCTGTGCAGTATTAAATGGCCCATCTGGGTGCTTTGAGGAACAGACAAAAATCAGCACCGTTTTCAAATTCCAAATGTATTTTGGGACTTCTTCACGCAGTGTCACCTGCTGTGAACCTTAGGTCATTGCAGGCAAAGGAGAAGGTATCTGGGACTCAAAGTGGCTCACGGAAGGGAGTGATGGGCATCTCACGGGGGCCTGGTTCTCATAAACGGGGGGCATGAAATAATCATCCTTCCTCCTAAGGACACCCAGCACGAAAAAAGTCCCAGACAGACGAGGAAGGTGGCAGCCAGCGTCCAGAGGTCGGAAGCAGGCTGGCTGGGTTAAGACCCCGGTGTGAGGATTTGAAACAAGTGGAGAGTCGGGTCCCCGAGTCGAACTTTGATGACAGAAAATGCGTGTGTCAAAGACACAGGCACCAAAAACCAAGGACGGCATCTCACGGCTGTGGTCCAGAGGGGACAGTTAATTTGCCAGAAACAGGTAAAGGGCAGTGATTTTCTCATTTTTTTATTTTTTGCCAGAAAATCATCAGCCTAAAGCCAGTCTCTATTAAGTGACTAACATATGCAAAGAAGATTTAAAAAAAAATTCAATTTCTAACGGATACCTTACCTGGGGTGGTAAAATGTTGAGCTCACTGGCTTTTTCTCTTTTCATGTATGTGTGTGGGTAGGTTTCAGCAAATGAGAACTAATCATACTTTCCCCAACAGTTCCTTTTTCCTTCATGGGGGACACTGATAGAGTAGAATGTAATCATCTAATTAAAGATGTATGCACAGACTAGCCGCTGCTGTGAGCAGAATGTTCCAAGGCGGGCATATTTCCTCAGAATACTTTCAATTGCTAAAAGAATTATTGTTTGCTTTCACACATATGTCTGAGGAGAGTATTCACTCAGCCAAAGCCTTGTTTTCTTGTTGTGAAGATAGAATGCATCCTCCTATAGCAAAGAAATGAAAACTTGCTTCATAAAGAGGGTATGCGTCGTATTTTAAGAGCTGAGAACTCGGTGATAGAAAGACTAGGCTGCGGTAGGTTTAACTCTGTGTTTATTCTGCACCTGGGTGTCTGGGTGAACTGAAAACACCTGCATTTGAAATAGCTCACTTCCAACGATCTGTATTTTAGAGCGGATTGCTGATTCTGAATTTCTAAAGTTAACAAGGGAAAAGTCAGAGAATAAGATCGATTCCTTAATCCCCCTCCTCCCCCACAATGCTAAAGCAATCACGTTTTATTGGATAATTCAGTGTTAGGATCTCTTTCTAACAGCCTCTGTTTTCTAAGGAAAAATGTGTTTCTTTAAACAGAGGAACTTTTGAAGGAGCGGCATAGAATTTTGTACAACCTGGCAGTGATTCTTAAAAAAAAAAAAAATCATCATCATCCTGCAGTTCTGTATTTCTTTTGGGGGTATTTTCCCCCTTCCTGATTCGAGGCTTAAAGGAGTTTCTGAAAACCAACTGGGGAAAAACACCGTTAGCCCAACTCAAAATGTAGAACTTTTAAGTTATGTTAAAATTTAAGCCTAAAGGTTTAATTTCCATGCTTTCTGGTTTTAAGCCAGACAGACTCCAAATATTCGCTTAATATGCTTTCTTATGGTTTAATGTGTAGTAATTTTAGCATTTTAGAAATTTATTTTCCTGAAAAAATGTGTTCCACTGATATTCCTGGGGGATGGGGGGAGAGAAAGTTTAAGGGCAAACCTACCAATTAGAATTATGAAACCCATTCATATAATTTGAAAAAAAAAGTATAAAATATTTCACATGATTTTTTTTTCCATTTAACCTATATCTCATCCCAAAACTGGAACAAAGGAATGACTAATAAAGCTATGAGTGCGGTTTCACGTGTAAAGTAAAAAAGATATGATAGGCAAATATGAAAGCGTTACATGTGTCCAGGATGTAATGCAATGTTCCCTTATTTCAGATTGTCCCACCCGGCGTAAGAGGACAAAGAGTGTGCCTCACCTGCCCGAGCCCATGTTCATCTGTCGGAGTCCATGGGGTGCTCTGGACAGGTTACCAACCAGCCCTGGGTCTGTTTCCACCCCCTCTTCTGTTCTCACGTTGCAGTGGGAAGGAGGAGGAGGGAGGAGCTCAAGGGCCCGGCAGCAGGTGCACGCTCACAAAGGATGCCCACGGCGCTCTGTGCCCCTAAGGCAGAGGACGCTGCGGCCAAAGAGGAGGTTTGCGCCCAGTGGTGGACAATCCGTCAGATTTTCGAAAGGCATAATAACTGCTCCGTCAGCCTACATTTATAACATTCTACGGAGCGATTGCTTTTTAGCACCCTCCAAATTATTGCCCATTTAGCAAAGAAGAAAATGCGCTTTCTAACAAAGAAAAAAAAGGGAAAAAATAGGAAAATAGCAGGCAAATAAGCCTACAGTTGGGTGAGATTTAGGGTGGAAATCGTGGACTCGTTTCCTTGAGCTGTAAAAGGAAGCTTCCCGGCCCACAAGCATCTTCCTCGTCAGCCAGGAATTGCACCATTAGAAATGTATTTCTTTGGTTTCACCTGCCTCCCTCCTTTTGTTCAATGTAGATATGCTTCGGAGATGTGTGCTGGTTATGAATGCACCCAAAATTTAACACGAGTCCCTTTCTCTCGGGTTTCCTTTTACCCTGGGGGAGAGTGACATCTACTCCCTAGGGGTGGGTGCCCAGTGATGGGGAGGAGGAGGAGGAGGGCGGCTCCGGTGGCACCTGCCAAGGAAGGGCTTCAAGTTCACGGCTCTTGGGTGATGTCACCAGAAACTTTGCTTCACTAGCAAGACTTTTTGTTTCAATTGAAGTATAATTTACATATAATATCCCATTGGTTTCAAGTGTATGTCATAGTGGTTCATTATATTTATTTTTTTTAACATTTATTTATTTTTTGAGAGAGACAGAGCATGAGTGGGGGAGGAGCAAAGAGAGAGAGACACACACACACACACACACACACACACACACACACAGATTCCAAAGCAGGCTCCACGTTCTGAGCTGTCACCACAGAGCCCGTCGTGGGGTTCAAACTCACAAACTGTGAGATCATGACCTGAGCCTGATCAGGACCTGAACCGAAGTCGGACGCTTAACCGACTAAGCCACCCAGGCGCCCCAGTGGTTCGCTATTTTTAAACATGATGAAGTGATGATCCCCACCATGCGTGTAGTTACCCTCTGTCAACAAACAATGTTATCACACCGTCCTCACGGACTCCGCTCCCTGTGTTGGGCATTACGTGCCCTGAACATATTTACTGTGGGATTGGAAGCTTGTACGGTTTACTCCCCTTCCCCCATTCATCTGACCTCCACCTGCTCCCCTTTGGTAATGAGAGTTTGTTTCCTGCGTCTACATGTCAGTTTCTGCTCAGTTTCGTTTGTTTCTTCCTTTTGCTTCTTAGATGCCACGCATAAGTGAAATCACACAGTATCTGTCTCTCTGACTTTTTTACTTGGTGTAATAGTCCCCAGGTCCATCACTGGCAAGAATTTAATGATTTTCCCCTGGAAAATCATACTTGATAGCAGTGGGTCTCAAAGTTCCTTCCAATATGGTACCAGCTGTGTTAGCATCACCTCGGGGCACTTTTAGTTTTGCAGATTCTCAGGCTATCCCCTGATGGGCTGAACTAGAGACTCCCAGAGAAATTGCCAGCTAGCCTGGAGGTGTTTTCTGTTTTTCACAAGGACTCTGGGTGGTTCTGATTAACCAGGCTCGCTGGCCATTTCTCTGACAGCCCGGGGCCAGGCGTCCTAATCCTGCCTTGTAAGGACCAGCGGGTGACCCGTCTCCCCCAACCTTTTCTCAGTGGGACTCTCCAGGGAAGTGCTTTCACAATGTGTCATGTTAACAGGTGCTCCGGGTGATTGTCCTGAGCTGGGGGCTCTGAGGTCCGGTCGCACGGTCCACAGCGAGGAGCAGATCCCTCCGGCCAAAACAGAGTCTCCGTTCCACCTCGTTGTCGATCGATCACAGCCCTCCACACCTTCACGTTCCATTCCACCTTGTCTCTTAGTTGAAGGTGTCTCCTCCTTCAAGAGTTTCTATTAATTAAATGTGGAGAAAGGAACTTTCCCCCCGAGATCATCTGCACCTATTGAAAAATGAAATCACCCCATCAAATCCTTGAATTATAAAGCCGTCACACGTTCAGGCAGATTTTTCATGAGGACAAGACTGCTCCTTTATCTAACTGGATAAACAGTCTGGGTGCACTTGTGGAGAAAAAGGACTCTTTGTGTAAAAATAACATTGCTCTAGGGGCAGCTTCAACCCAGAGTCCCATTTATATGGAGATAATTCTTGAGTTTCTATTTCCTGCCCGGAGCGCTCCTGAATGTCAGACCCCAAATCCCAACCCTGCTCACCTCGGACCATGTCGTCAGTCCCCGCATTAGATTCGGCTCTTTGGAAAGCAAGCCGCGCCCAGCCCTCAAATCATGCCCTCTCCTGGGTCCTCTTGATCAGAGGTACTGACCTTACAGTCCCCCACAGAGTGCGGATTTCCCCGAGTCGCCTTTCCGGCCTCCTCCCTCAACTCTGTGTCCAATTGGTCCATTTCATCTTTTCTCCCAAAATATCAATGTTTCCGTTTGGTTTCTCTTTCAGGGAGCTGCCGTTGCCACAGCTATCGGACAAGCTCAAATGTCACGTCCTTCCGTGCACTCTGTCCTTATAGGGTGGGAGCCCGGTTTGTAGCGATTTGCTCGGTGCTTCCCGCAGGAGAGCCAGGGTTTGAACATGGGGCTCGACAGGACACAGCCTCTGCTCAAAGTCTGACCTCCCACTCCTCCAGCCCATGTTGGAGACTGGAAGCGTCCGCGGTGCGGTCACGGCTACAGGGGAAGCAGCAGTCACGCTCCTGAGTGGTAGCATGTGCGTGGGCCCTAAGTGCTCCCTCAAGGGTCTCACAACACTGGTTCAGTTAGGGTTTATATTTTACACATAAGAGTAATGCTATGGTCTGAAAATTTGCAGACTTCTAAAATGCATATGATGAAATCCTAACCCCCGAAGACAATGGTATCAAAAGAGGGTCCTGTGGAAGGTGATTAGGTCATGAATGGTATCTGTGCCCTTAGAAAACACCCCCACAGAGCTCCCTCGCCCCTCCCACCATGTGAGGACACACCAGGGAGATGCTGGCTGTGAACCAAGAAGAGGGCCCTCACTCGGCCAGACGGGGGCCTTGACCTTGGACTTCCCAGCCTCCAGACTTGTCTGGAGTAAATTTCTGTGTGTATCAGTTACCCAGTCGGTCGGTATTCTGTTACAGCAACCCGCAACGACTAAGAGAAGTATCTCGTGAAAACTTAACGGTGAATGGACAAGTCATAATTTAGAAAATTATTCCTCCATCGGGGTGTGCTTTGAATTACCTGGGGAGCTTTCTACAAAGACATGTTCCCAGGATCCACACCACATCCAGAATGAATCAGAATTCCCAGGGGGCTTATCAATCCCCGATCCCAAAGAAGGCTGGTGCCAGATGAAACGGATGTTCCCACTAACAGGATGCTCGATGTCTTGGCAAACATCTGTCTTTCCGTCGACGATGGTGGAATTGGTCATGATTGAGTAACATGCCCCTGGTCCTCATCCATGACGGCATGTGGTTCTAATCACGTCCCTGTGTATGTTTGTTGATTTGGGGACTTCTGGGAGCACCCTCAACTCACGCCACTGCCTTCAGGTGGAAACTGCATTGTCACGGTCTATATTCCACCTCCTTTTCTCTGTTTTCCTTTCCTTAGCTGGATTCCCATTTCTAGTCCTCCAAGGAACTTTTCTGCTTACCGACTTTCCAACACGAGCAGCTGACCTAGCGCAAAGCCTGCGGACTCTGACATCCAGCAACGCACAAGACCCTGCAGGCCCGGGCTCCACCAAGGTCTCTTGTCGAGGGTCCCTGGGAACTTAGTGACCCTTCGCACCCACACAGGGCAGAGTGCACAGGTGCTAGAAGTGATCATGGGGAGCGTTTGGTAATAACAACGGAAAAGACTCACAACCAAGGTCCTCAGCACATTCTTCTCTCCCTGTAGGATTTCAGTTGTCATCTGGGTCCATCCACTGACCATGTCTACAGCATCAGGCTGCATGGAAAAGGCAAACTTGACTCTAGCCTTGATTTTGCTGGCAATTACGTGGGTGACCTCCGTCAACTAACTTCCTTTCTCAGATTCCAGTCTCCTGATCTCAACGCGCTTTCCCGTCTGAAAACACCCTCTTCTGCTTTAATTCTGAGGGTTCTGTCAGGTGCTTTGCAGCTGTGGACATTCATCACAAGTCCTCGGATTCTCGGCCTTTAGTTCTTTCGGAAAGACCCAGCAAAGGGTTGTGTTCTCGGTCAGAGTCTTTACCTCCTTGGGATGGCTAAGGGGATCTGCTATCCTTCCATCGCTAATTTCTTTTCTGCCAATATTAGCTGGAGAACATCTTGCTGGATTCTAAAATCAATGAGATTGTCACCACAGAGAACAAGGAATCACAGCTAGTTGATAAGCCCATGTTGTCTCTAGCCACATGTTTTTGAGTGATTATGCATGTATAATCACACATCTGCCTATGTATATATCATAATCGCTAGAACTGGAGTTTTTCAGGTTATATGAATTCCATTTGGGTTTACAGCTCCTGGCGGTGAAGGGAAGAGCAAAGATAGAAACAGACTCAATTATATGCAAGATACTCAACCTATAACGACTCATTTAATTTCAGACAGGAGATGGTGGGGAAAAAATTCACTGAATAACAAGCGCATGTTCTGGGAAACCCATGAACCTTCCCTAGCACCGAGACAGCTGAGACGGGATCGATCCCAGCTGTGTCTGGTTGAAGCCGGACAAAGCCTGTGGGCACAGTCCCCCCATTGAGCGGTGCCCTTCAGCTGTCCTGGCCAGGCCATTGCTCTGGGGGCACCAAGTCACAGAGAGACATTCATGTATTCCTGGCATCGAAATTATATTTTCAATTATACACCTTCATTTTATTAAATAAAAATTTTTAATGTTTATTTTTGAAGGAGAGAGAGAGAGAGAGAGAGAGAGAGAGAGAAAAGGGGAGGGGCAGAGAGAGAGGGAGACACATTATGCAAAGCAGGTTCCAGGCTCTGAGCTGTCAGCACAGAGCCCAACGCGGGGCTGGAACTCGAGAGCCATGAGATCGTGACCTGAGCCAAAGTCAGATGCTTAACTGACCGAGCCACCCAGGCACCCCCTGCACACCTTCATTTAAAAAAAAAAACAAAACTCAAATTCTCAAAAAAACACAAAATTCAAGGGTTTAAAAATGGTTAATTCCGTTAGAAAAAAAGGAATGAAAATAACACTTACGTTTCAGGACACTTTAAAATAAACGCTTTTAGAAAATAGATATTCCTCAGCGAATCTTGGTGACTGCCCAACCACATTCTTCTGAGCTTCTTTGGATTCAACCAAGAGTTTGGTGCATATTGGATTTAACTGTCACGTACCTTAGCTCAAGCACAGAGATTGTTTTCCAGACCTTGGTCTTATCTTATCAAGATAAGAAAGGGGATTTCAAAGTTCCCTCAGGTTCTGGGGACTGACTTATCCCTTTTAACCCTCATGAACTTGGAAATAGACAACATTGCCGATTTACCTGGAGAAATAAACGTGCCTGCTAAATTTCGGATAGTTATTCCAATGTAAATTCAACAAAACTATATTGTAAATCTGGAAACTCAGATGGGCTAATTATTTGAGGTGTTTCAAAAGACTAATAAACTGCATTGCCTTTATAAATATCTCCAGCTCTGGGAAAACGGATGAGATTTGACCCTTTCAAAACACTTCGATACTTACCAAATATCTCAAGCAATACCTTCATGTATGCAGTTGTTTCAAAGGAAACGCTGTGGGATCCCAATGCCTACCACTCAGTATTAACGGGCTTCGTGATCCGAGCTTGCTGGTGTATGCACACGATGCGAGGAGGTCTTGGGTAGCCCGTGCGTGGAGTCGAGGCTGGCTGTGATCTGAGCTGTCTTTATTAGGCCCTTCCACGGTGCCTTTCCCCACTCCCACCCAGCCTGTGGGAGGACCAGGCAAGGGCTTTTCTCTTGTCTTAGTCTTCCTTCTGGAATATGCTCCTGTGGTGCACGAGCCTGTCCTTAAGTGCCTTCCGCGCACGGCGCAATCCATCATTCTGTAAGATAGGCACGGCCCTTGTCTTTATGGGGTGAAAACCCCAAAGGAACAGCCTAAGAGAATAACAGAGCACATTCAAAACACAGCCTAGCAGCCCTGTTGATGTGAGAAAACTATGGAACCATGTTAAGTGTTCAAAATTACGGGATTGTATAAATAAATGATGGCTTCTCTACAAGGTAAAATGTTCTCTCCTTGTTATAAATGGGACGAGGTGGCTCTATTTGCATTGGCACGGAGCGATGCTAATAATCTGTTAAGTAAAATGAAACAGGTTCTAAAGGTATAATTTCATCTTGGTTAGAGTCTATTTACATATGTGTATATGCCACGGGAAGCAGCTACATCAAAGTTTGAACACAATGTTTTTCTCTGAGTGGTAGAATGCTAGATGCTATCTGTTCCGTTTTCTCTTTTTACCCGTGTGTATTTTCAGTGTCTTCTCTACATCCACGGGCTCATTGAGCAATGTGAGAACTCGCCACAGCATTATCAGCAAGGTAGAGCAGAGGAAATGAGACATGGTCACAGCCTGTGGGCACGTGCTACGTCATCAGACAGGACTTTTTTTAAAAATTTTTAAAAATGTTTTATTTATTTTTGAGACAGAGAGAGACAGAGCACGAGCGGGGGAGGGGCAGAGAGAGAGGGAGACACAGAATCCAAAGCAGGCTCCGGGCTCTGAGCGGTCAGCACAGAGCCCGATGCAGGGCTCGAACTCACAAACCGCGAGATCATGACCTGAGCTGCAGTCGGACGCTCAACCGACTGAGCCACCCAGGCGCCCCCATCAGACAGGACTTCTTATGCACAAACCTGTGTCCCTCCCCAAATCTGGATCTGGAGTCCTTACCCCCAGCACTTCAATGTCAATGCATTTGGAGATAAGGTCTTTCCAGAGGTGATTCAGGTAAAATGAAGCCATCCTGGTGGGTCCCCGTCCAATCTGACTGTTGTCCTTGGAGGAAGAGGACACCAGGACACGGACCCACACAGAGGGACGCCCATGGGAGGACATGGGGAGAAGAAGGCGTGTTCAAATCAGCCAGAGAGGTCTCCGAGCCAACTAACCTGTGGACACCTCGGTATCAGACCTCCAGCCTCCAGAACTGTGAGAGAATAAAGGTCTGTTCCTCAAGCCACTCCGTCCATGCTGTGTTGTAAGGGCGGCTTGAGCGGCTTCACAGAGGGCTGTGGTCCCAACCATCAGTAACACGTTCGGAGCAGACTCAGACCTTTGTGAATTTTATCCCATGTCACCTTCACCTCTACCCTTTGAAGCCCATGATTCATTTAAATGGACTCACAAGGAAAAGGAAACCGAAGCAGGCAGAAGCGAGCTCAGGACTGGCCCCGTCCCTCGCCAGCTCAAAGCCCTGGACCTAGGCGTCTACACTGCCAGCACCAGCAGGCATCCCCGTCCGTCTGTCCCGCGCCTTGTTCCCCATCAACGTTAATTCCTGATATCCCCTCCCTGCCATTGCAACACTGGCCCTTGATGCATCACTCCCCGATTCTCAATATTCGTGTGTGAAGCTCTGTCTTCCTCCACCTGGCTAAGATCATTGTACCTCCTCAAGACGTCCAGTAGAGAGCCTGCTTCTAGGGAGTTTTCAGGCATCTTGGCCAAGTAACGTTAACGGTGCTTGTGTTTTTATTTTTATTTATTTCCTCCATGTTTTTATTTCCATTGCAGCTGGTTAGCATAGAGTGTAATATTAGTTTCAGGGGTACGACGTAGTGACAGCACGTCTGTGTCCACGTTCACCCTGCACTCATCACGGTAAGTGCAGGTTTTCACCCCATCCCCTTCTCCCCTCACCCGAACGGTGCTTTCAGAAGGCCATTTTTCAGGACCTTTCAAATCATGATACGTAAGCCGATGAAGGACGGAACAAATGGAATCTTCCATGGAATTGTTTCGTTTTGTTCTCAAGGCCAGCAGAGGCGTCCCCGTATCAAGCCACTCTGAGCATTCCCTTCAACATAAAAGGTCACTCTGGTTTCCAAGAAAATATGATTCGCTATTAGGAACAATCCAGTGCAGCTCTAGGTTTTAATGTCCGCAGTCCCTGGCAATCGGACATTTCCAAGAGACAGTCCGGCTTGTCCTTCTAAAGCTCCATCCTGGAATTGTGATTTGCCAGTCACGAGTCCGTTTCCAGAACTTGAGTAAAATGATGCTCACGGCATTCCGGCGGTTTCAAAGTTGGAATTTATCACAATAAGCCAACTGAGAGAGATAAAGTCATCTGTTACCAATGTGACAATGGTCCGTTCTGGAATCGTATCTTTCTGCAGAAATTAGAAATTACAAGCATAGCAGCCCTCCCTAAGAGGAGAGATGATTGCAAATTGTTCTAACAGAAAATGATTTCTTTTCTATTTCATGCATAAGATCCCCATGAAGAGTGATGTTCTCTCTCCCTGCTCATCTTTTATCCAGCACAAGCCTAGCTTCCCCCAAGAAAAATAGTAAAAGCTATCAAGATCAGAATTGCACCCTAACTTTTATTGTGTGGGTTGCCAAAGGCCACTGGGTTTTGATTGTGCAGAAACAAGATGGCAACAATGTTCTTGCGATTGGAGTTCCCATGACAAGCCTACTAATTTATAGGCGCGGGGAGATCTGTGCAGTTGTAGCTCTTGGGCCGATAATAGCTGTGCTGATCTTCACCCTCCGAGGCAGGTCGGCCCATATTGTGCGGCAGAGACTAATGCTAAGCGGCCAGAGCAAAGGTGGTGAGCTCAGCCATAATTTAAAAGACTCTGACATGAAGAAAGTGTTATGATGTTTAACTTATAGGGCATCCAAATGTCATAGACCCAAGCAAGTTCCTATTAGCAATAACTCAGGTCCTCTGAAGGGATTTGACATTCAAAACTGATGAGCGCTGGTCCCCGGGGCCTGCTCCGACCTAGCCTCGCCCAGGCCACTCGGTAACCTGAGTGGCCCAGGGGTCAACCCGTGAGAGCCCTCTTCAATTTAAAGAGCGGCTTCTCTCCGGCTGCCGGGGTTCTGACTCGGCACAATAAATTTCCCAAAGAGCATAAAGAGCCATCTAGTGTATATCAAATCAATATCATTGTGGCTTGCAGCGATATCTCAGGCTACAGTTCACAAAATAAACTAGGCCAGGGGCTGGATTCCTGCCCTTGGCAATCAATCAGGCTCCCGGGTCATGGATTTTAGTGTAAATTAACACAGCAGAAACCATCACGCTCCCCAGACGATGATATAATACAGGATTTACTTTTTTTTTTTTTTTTTCTAAACCCGTTTCATCGCTTGTGCTCGGAGGTGATGTTACACTAAACAGGAACAACAAGAAAGCAGTGATTAGGTAGGTGGTGGAAATCGTAAAGTAAAACATTAATATTCTCCTGACAAATGCACAGAAAGCACGTTAAATTAGGTAAACAATTACGAAGCACCAGGAAAGAGTATAATTGCCTTGGAACCTATTCAAGAGTGCGAGGCTTTTCTAAATTGACCTCGTGGAGCAGATAGTACTAATTGTATCAAATTACTATATGTGAGCAAAGGAAAAATACAGTGGTGGATACTTTGCTAGAGGCTTTCTCCCAGTTTCCAGCACTGCCCCGTTTTGTGAAGGACCCAGTAGATGCCTCTGTGAAATACTTTACAAATGAGTCTAGCGCATCCCCCCACCCCCATCCCCGGTCACGAGATAAACAGCCCTCCCAGTTTCTCAGCTGGGAAAATGTGTGCTAGTTACCATTTGGCTCGTTTGCTGAGAGGGAAAAGTGATCTTATCTTCTCGTGGAAGGCACCAAACTGTCTCCCTAGAATAACTGATAATGTACAGTTGCATATGGGACCCACAAATGAAAGTAATGTTTAGAACGAAATCTGCACGTTATAGACAGTTTGCAAATGTGATGAGTTGGTTAGAGGGAGGAAATCTGTACTTGATTTATTTGGAAGGAATAAAACAAACCCCCCCACACCTCTCCAGACTTCTTCGAGCATTATACAGCCTGTCAAATCAATTTGCACATATCCAGTGGGATGCATGGTCCCCTTTTTCCCCTATAGCTTAGAATACCTAATATGTGGGCCTGGGTCGATAGCAATAGAGGGTCCAAATATTGGAATGAATACTTTTTATAATTAGTACATTTTGTAACTTATTAAAACGAAACTGCTGGGCAAGATAATGCTCCTTTTGATAACATGTGGGAGGGAGACCCTCATGCTCTCTGGCCGGAAGCGAGGTGCACAGGTGACTGCTTTTCGGAGCAGCTGCCTAACCTTGGTCTGTCTCCATTTTCTCAAAAAAGAGTGTGCAGAAGGGCGTCTACTGTCCTTGATGATCTCACAGGGCTTCTTTGACCATCCAGTGAAATAGTGTGAGAAGCAGGACACAGAAGATTCTAAAGCGTGAGTTTAACCTAACACAGCATTACAATTACCGTCAAGCATACATTTACATTTCTGCCACTTGGTTGCTTCCTTAGGAGTATAATCAAGATCCACTTATGGCCTTACATTAAAAAAAAAAAAAAAATAGATCTTTTCAAAAGTTTTTGGCGCTCCATGGCAAATTGTCTGAAACTGTCTTGAACTAAAGCCAAATTTCTAAGGCAAAAGGTCGGTTAGGCGAATGTTCTCGAGACTTTTAAAGGACAGAAAGTCATCATCATCGTGGGGCCAAACAGAATGAAACAATTCCAATAGCGCAACAAATACAGCGCCATCAGGCAGAGCTAAACGTTCGAATGGCGCAAAATTACAGGACAGAGTCCCTGTCTGAGCCGTCTGTCCATCTGTGGAGAGGACACGTGTTCCGTGCCCACCCAGCAGCTCTGAGTTCACAGGGAGAGCCTTATGTCAACTTCTATCCATATTCGGCCTCTGTTAGCCATGCTGATCTCATGCAGTTAGCTTGTTTCTAGGCTACCGCGTTACAGAGGAAGACCTATAAGAAAAGAGACCACACTCTGGTCAGCTCCTATTAAAAACTGAGTTTTGCATATAATGCCTTGACCAGCTTAATTTTAGTAACTGAGATCCATAGGGGTGAACGTAAGTTACAAAATAGCCTATAAACCATGTCAGCACAAGTGGGATCTCCCTAAAACAGAAAGGCTTAATGATAAGATCTCTAAGAAACTCAGTAAGAAAGAAAGCAATTCTGGTGCAAAATTCCTACTTACAGATAACCAACTTTATTTTTTTCAATTTTTTTAATGTTTATTTATTATTTTGGGGAGAGACAGAGAGAGAGCGGGGGAGGGGCAGAGAGAGAGGGAGACACAGAATCCGAAGCAGGCTCCAGGTTCTGAGCTGTCAGCACAAAGCCCATTGCGGGCTCAAACCCACGAACTGTGAGATCATGAACTGAAGTCGGACGCTTAACCGACAGAGCCACCCAGGCGCCCCACAGATGATCCGTCTTTAATTCAGTTGAGTTGTGGAGCGAGAACACGGGCTTCATGCCAAGTTAGGTGCTGGAACAGAACGAGACCAAAGCTAAGGAGAGCACAGTGCTCTATGATTCAGTATTAACATGGTCCCTGTTCTCACTTCCCAAAGTTCATTACCACAAGGTCCCTTGAGTACTTGCTGTGTGTGCACCCAAGAAAATGGCCTGGAAGAAGAGGGTTGACAGCATTGTTATTTCACTCCTCCCTGCTTCTTGAGCAGGGAGGAGAAGCTTGAGCTCAATATCAGTGGGGTTGCAGCCAACACCCTTCGCTCTAGCAGGGGACTGTTAAAATTGCCGTTGCTTGAAATAATGCAGAGAACCCCAAATTTTCTATGCACCTCCAAAACAGCAGATTCTGTTCAGTGTCTTAACCGAATATCTGACTTGACCGACTGGTTTGAACTCCCTTGATTGACCGAAACAGTGATTTTGGCCTTGTGTAGACAGAGCCTCAGTAGAAAATGCCAGTCAAGTGAGGTCTTAGCATCATGGGAGGAACTACATTTTCATTCTTCTAAACAGATCTGGCATCAGACAGAGAAATTTTAACGGTAATGCCCTGAAACTTCCTCGGGAAAGTCAATAGCTGGCCAGCAACTGTCAGGA
This sequence comes from Felis catus, assembly GCF_018350175.1. Lineage (NCBI taxonomy): Eukaryota > Metazoa > Chordata > Mammalia > Carnivora > Felidae > Felis > Felis catus. The sequence goes on along the minus strand of NC_058368.1, from coordinate 236,253,731 downwards.
AACATACCAGAAGAAGAATTGTGTCAAAAACAGGTTTCTGCTTTATAACAAGAATCCTGAATCGTCCTTAGGATTAAATATTTTCTTTTGCAAATATCGCATATCATGCAGAAGATGCCTAGCGACCCCTGTGAGTTGTCTAGAGTTTGTAAAAATGATAGCACAGAAAGCCCACTGCACGTAAGGTGCAGAAGGCAGCTATCAAACCAGGTCATGGACACATGCTGTCCGCAGGACTGAGTGACTGACTGAGAAGTGGATAAGGGAAGCCACGGTGGTCCTGAAGGTCACAGAGTCCGGAGCCAGTGAGCAAACAGGGCAGAGTCCTAGAAATAGCCACTGGGAATACGAGAAAAGGAACTGAAAGCCCCAATGCCACCAGAGGTTTCATGGGACTGAGGAGTCAGGGTCGAGGAAGGCAAGATGACAAATATTCAACGTCCTTACCTCTTTCCAGACCCAAACTCCTGAAGCCAGTCTTGGTTCTATCCCTTCTTCCACATTCTACATGCAGGACTTTAGGAAATCTTGCTGGAGCTACTTTTAAAAGATACGCAGCCCCCACCTGTTGGTCTCCACCACCATTGCTAGGACCCTAGCCTGAAGCCCCATTGCACTGTGCCTGGATTATTCTAGTACTTTCTATGTGCATTTGCTTGTTAATGTTGCTCTAGTTGATGGTCCGAGCTCATCAGGAGAGTGCAAACCCACTGAGGGCAGAAATCTTGTCCGGCTTTGGACACTGACGTATCCCAGAGGTCTTAATGATATCTGCCACCTGATAGGGGCTCCAGAAATATTTGCAGAATGAACAAAAATTGAATGAATAATTGGCAAAGATTGTTTATAAAAAAGATAAAGGCATCTGTCCCAGAGACAGCTGGTTTTGCTTTTCCATTGGATCGAATCAGATGTCAGCTGGTCCTGGGGCCAGAGAGTAGCAAAAGTCAAACATACCTGGCTCTGAGCTGGGCCCGGGCATGTGGAACAAACACGTAGACCCAATGAGTAAATGAAGCCGGAGTCTCCTCATGTATGGACAGGTGCCCTGTGCGGCCAGGGCACCGTGCGGCTGGGGACTGGCCTCCCCTCCTCCAACCTCTCTTCCCGCTTTAATCTTGGACTAATTCAAGGATCAGATGGACATCTGGGGCACCGTTAAGGTATATTTGTGCTTGCTTATGTGCATGGTCATTAAAATATTTATAGCTTGAGATAAAGATATAATAAGGTGTTGAAATATACAGGAAGATACAAAACAGACTCAACACATTGACCATTAAGATTCCTATTAAAAACAAACTGTTTAGAGCAGTGTTCTGTCATTCTGTTCATCACATTATTTCGAATCTTCTAGCTGAAGAACATATAATGATAAAGAGGATTGTTAAGAAACCATCCATTTTATGATATTATTTTATTTGTGCAGAAAAAAAAATCAGCGCATCCAATCACGGTCAACTTCCCGAATAAATCTGCTGACAATACACCCCTACAGTTTTCCAGCAGTAAGAGGAAAGCTGTGTGTTTGAGCATATCAGCCCTTTGTCTTCATGATGCTAAACACCAATTTAGATAACTTTTAATTTATTCGCTCATCCATTTAGATGATCATGAAGAAAAATACATTTAATTTAGAGATACGTTTTGAATTTGGAGGACATACACAGCAATCCCAGGAGGTACGAGGTGTGGATAAAGCAGACAAGAGATGCTTAACTGTATGAAGCGATGATGGTACCATCTGGGTTTAGCTGATTTATTTTTTGACAAAAGGCCATCGTTTCCAACTTTCTTGCTAGAAAATATTTACATTTAACCTAATATAATTAGGAAATCACTGAGCTGAAACATTACATAGGTCGGTTTTCATTTTAATTTCTGCATAATGTTGCCCACGTTTCCTAGATAGTAATTAGATGCATTAACGATGAAAGATTCCTCCCGGACTTATTCTAGAGATTGTTGTTGTTGTTGTTTTTTTCCAAATTTGTATCAAAGGTCTTCCAGGGTGGAAAACCATGAGTGTCACTAAGGAAGACAGCGGATAAAAGCTTTTGAAATGAATCCATGCTCATGGACCAAAAACTTGGACATTTAAATTATCTGAAGAGTCAAATGCTCTATTCTGAGCTGTACCCCAGGCAGGATACTGATAGAACAGAATCTTATATTTCTATATTACTGGTGTTTTGAGAGAGAGAGAGAGAGAGAGAGAGAGAAAAGATAGATAGACAGGTATAACTCTAAGGAAATAAATAAAAGTTTGTGCTGAATAAGTGTATAATTGATATAACAGACAAAGGATTTATATAAATTCAAATAAGCAGGTGGAAGTTAACAGAGGATTGCTTATTTTTGATCTGGATGATTTTTGTTGTGACCTTTTTAGTTAGCTTTTCTGGTGTCTCTGAACTTCATTTCCCCCTTCATATTATAGGGTGTTATACTATATCATCCCTTAAATACATGCAGGTATAAAAGCATAAAATATGACTTTGTGTTGTTTTATAATTTTTCTGTGAAAAGCCTATTTAAATATATCTCAGAGCATCTTTGGACGTTAAAGTGTCTTTGTCTTAGTTTTCTTTTCAGAAATATTTATGTGTATTTACCTTTTGAATTCGCGCCACGCACTTAGTATGCTCGGACCGATTCCTTTTCAACTGAGTTTTCTGTGGTCACCAGTCCTCATTTCCCAAATAGTCTCTTCAAAATCCACTCCTTTCTCTCTCATCCATCTTACGTAAAAATACTGTTCAGAAAAATAATCTAAAACAGCCTTCCAAAAATAAGAGTCAGCATTCTGTATTTAGAAAATAAAAATGTAAGACAACCAGCCAAATCGGAATTTCAGAGAAAACGACTATTTTTCAGAAGAAGTATGTTTCAGGTATCGCACAGAACACACTTAAACTAAAAATAAATGTGTTTCTGGTATCACATTCACATTCGAATGTGAATGTCAAACTTGTTCATTTCTTTAGAGAAGTCAACACATCGAATGTTTGGAAAAGGCTCAATCAGAAGGTACTAAGCTTATTTCCCAGTGCACGGAGCTGGAACTGAACTCTACATTCTGCCACTGTGAGGCGCAAGATGGCGCTAGCAGCCCCTGGGTCCCCTGGGTCCCAGTTCAGCCTCAGCTGGCTGGCCCAGTGTTCTCCTGGAGAAGGTGCCGTGATTAATTTTGTGTCTCCTCTTGACTGTGCTAGAAGGTGGTCACATATTTGGTAAAACATTCTGCATGTATCCGTGAGGCTGTTATCTTTGAATGAATTTAACATGTAAATTGACCTATTCAGCAGATTGCCCACCAATGTGGGTGGGCTGCGTCTAATCAGTCGAAGACCAGAAGGCCAGAATGGAAAAAAAAAAATCCTGACCTTCCCCTAAAGGAGAGGAAATTATTCTTTGCTTAAATCCAGAACATTATTTTTTCTTCCCTTTGGCCTCCGACTGAAACATTGGCTCTTCCTGGGTGTTGAACCTCAGACCAGCTCTCAGATGAGAATCACACCACTGGCTCTCCTCACTCTCCAGGTTGCAGGCTACAGATCTTGGGATTTCTTGGTCTCCATTATCACATGAAGCATGAGGAAGGCGAAACAAGTCACTGAAGGCTGGAAGCAAGGCAGTCCTCGTCACAAAGTGATAAAGAGCTTGGCCGGATCGCAGACGAGGGTTTTGCAGAAGGTAGAGTTTGCGAAAGATGCAATTGGAAATTAAGCTGAGGCCATTTCCGAGGAAACTGTTGAAGAAGCAGCCGGGCTTCTCTTTGTTAAGCACACAGAACCAGGACTCAGAGATTTTGAAAATTCTCAGCACGTCCATCTTGTAAAAAAAAGAAAAAAAATAGAGGGGATTGGCCGCAAAGAGAACATGGGGTGTATGGCCGAGCACGCATTATGGACGCCACTGCTGGGTTTCCCGGGCTCTCTCAGCAGAGGCTGGAATGGAGACAGGGTCACACGGGCAGAGACAGGACCAGTGTCCGAGGAAAGCTTCTGTACTGCTGGCATTCTACAGGACGAGTCGATAAACACCCCTGACTGCGTACTCCTGATGCCCTTTGAGAAAAGGGAAGAGCGACCAAGAGGGAGACTGGGGGAATCCTCAGTGCTGTCACCGCTATCACAGACCCAGGGACAGGGCAGGTCCCTGCTGGGTTCCAAAGGTTGGGGCTACCTTTCATGGTTTCAGTGGCAGGCTGCCCCTGGCCAGAGCCTCGGGGGAGGACCCTCTCCGGGAGCCAGGAGAATAGCGCTTCCGTCCCCACAGACCTGGGGGAGGGGAGAACATCAGTTCAAAGAGGATTCTTCTTGAGTCTCGGGCTCTACATGGAATCTCCCTTGCTGGAAGTTGGAGTTGCGTGGGACCTATGCTCCCTTTCCATCTTCCAGTTTCTCCCTTAGAAACTAGGATGTTCATCCTGTGTGTCTCCCGCCTTTGTAGTATGGAGCAGAGAACTCGTCTGTTGTCACAAGTTCACCTCTGGAGTGGAATTTGGGCTCAGGATGAATAACACCTGTGGCCTCGCTGTTATGTGATACAGGTGATATTTACATGAGACTTTGGACTTTAGACTTCCCAAGTGGTCCTACGAGACTCTGGGGCTTTTGAGGTGGATGAGCCTATTTTGCAAGACAGAAGGACATACATTTGTGGATGAAATGCGGAGGATTGAATGTTTGTTCCCCCCAGCCCCCAAAATTCATATGCTGGAACCCTAGCCCCTGGCTGTATTTGGAGAGGGGCCTTTAAGAGTGTAAATAGGCCTAAATAAGGTCACAGGGGTGGGGCTTAATGCAATAGGATTGGTGTCCTTAAAAGAAGAGACACCAGAGAGCTCTCCACCCCCCTCCTGGTGCAAGGCCAATTTTATTTATTTATTTAAAAAAAAATTTTAATGTTTATTTATTTTTGACAGAGAGAGAGAGAGAGGCAGAGCATGAGCAGGGGAGGGGCAGAGAGAGAGGGAGACACAGATATCGGAAGCAGGCTCCAGGCTCTGAGCCGTCAGCACAGAGCCCGACGCGGCCTCGAACTCACAGACCGCGAGATCATGACCGGAGCCACCCAGGCACCCCTCAAGGCCGATTTTTAAACGCCATGTGATTGTGTGGCAAGGAACCATCCATCCGAAAGCCAAGGAGAGTCCCCTCACCAGAAATCGAATCAGAGAGACTCTTGGTCTTCGACTCCTGGCCTCTAGAACCATGAGACGAGAATGTCAATGGCTGCAGTCCCCCCGCCTCTGGCATGTGGCTGGGCGTGCACATGGCAGTCACATGAGTGACTGCACAGACTCCCGCCTGCCACGCCTGGGGGCTGAACACAGGCAGAGTGTGCCCGTGAGATATCTGAAAGAGACACCCAGTGGTTCTCCACCTGCCCACGCGGCTGGGAGGTCTTCTAACCGTGTGGGGGTGGGGGATGATTGTCATTGACGTTCCTGGTCCCTGTTCTTCCATCCGGAGGTGGGGGATCAACGAGAGCAGACCGTTCGTACCGGGAACACACTGCATTTTCCGTGTTATTCTAAAAACGAAAAAGCCATCGCAACACGGGCCAGTTATTTTGCTTAGTATTGCTTAATTAATAATGGAAACAATAGAGCTGACGATGATTGCGGGAACTTTCATCTCCTCTGGGGGCAAAGCGTTCGCATTAAGCATGGAAATGTTTATGAGATTTCTGTGCGAGATTTCCGCGAGCTGTTTGCAGGGCTCGATCATTTTCACCTGCCGGCCAATTCCCGGCCTCCAAAATAATACATTTCTCTCCAGATTCTCGGCTGTACTTTTTCTGACAGGTGGGTGGTATTTTTCGGCTAAATCGGAAAAGGCATTTTCTTTTTGTTTACACTCACGCAGCATAAGAAAAAGTAGTAGAAGGTAATTATTGCAATATCTTGGCTATTTTCATCATTTGTGGTGACAAGGCTGCTTCTTAGTCATTTGAAATGACAAAGACTATCTTCAAAATATTATTTGACACATTTCGGTGCTTTGCTGACAGTAAATCTGACAGTATCTAGCTTTTTAATTATATTTATTTACTTTTATAATTAAACAATACAATTTTAGAAATGGGTTTCGCCTTTAATTACTTGGGATAAAATGTGACAACTCCAATTACCGCATGTCAAGTTTTCTGTTTATTTTTGTTTTCCTTTTCATCTTTTCTTAGAAAGGGATCCTGTTTCCAAGTACAGCTTATATTTTTCATCTCCCTTTTATTTATTGCTGCAGGAATATTTTTACAGCGTTGCCTTGTGTCACTAGAACCTCAAAAGTAAATGTCAAAGTTCTGTACTTCTCGCTGTTGAATATTGATAGAAGGTAGTGCCCAACAACACCCACATTGATTAATTTGTCAAATATTACCTAAAAGTCTTGATAAAATGTTGTCATAAAACCATATTCTGTCTATTGAACATTGACATATGAGGCATCTGAGGAAAGGCTCTTTGTAAATTGACTCTTTTTCACATCGTAAAAGGTGTTCATATGCTGCCCGTGTCTCCCTCATTACCCTGAGCTCCGAGCGAGCCCCTGGCATCCCAGGGCCGTCCTTTCGGTGCATGAATTAGTTGCAGATGGGGACTCTTCATTCCTCCTGGCTTCCTCAGATGGCTCCTGAACTCTCTTGGTCCAGTGTCATCAGACCGTCCAGGACATTGGAGGATTCAAAAAAACACGTCCTTTCTGCCCGCCTTGGCCGTGATGGGCTTCTGCCGTTGTTGGGTTTAATGAAAACACAAATGATCAAGCGGTAAAGATGTGCCAGCCAGAGTCCAGAAACTGGTCGGCGAGAGTTGCTGCGGGAGATTGAATATTTCATGCCCTGAGGTCTGATGATGTTTAGCTGAGTGATGAGGAAATCCGAGTTCATACTGCAGAATAAAACCCAGACTGCTGACGTGCCTGAGAAAATCGGGTTGCGCACTACTGGCTGACTTCAAGGAAATCTTCACTTTTTGGAATGAGTCTTGGAAGGAGCGCTAAGCAACGTGTGAAGTGTCAGGCTGGTCCCACAACGTGCGATCCGGGACTCAGTGCGCTAGGAGAAAACACGCCGTATGATTCATTTCCGGGAAGGTCTGACCGTGTTAAACCTGCAGTGAAGGGAACACATTAGTGGTTAGCAGGGGTTGGTATGAAATCAACTGCAAAGTGGCCCGAGAAATTATTGTTTTGGAGGAATGAAATGTTCTACCTCGTGATGTGTTGTGACGCCTGAATATATATATACACACATGCATACATATACTTGTCCACACCCTCTGTATTTTTCCCTAACATGGGTAGCTTTTCGTATATCTGTATTGTACTTTGACAAAGCTGGTTAAGAAAAAATAAAGCCAGGTAAAAATTGACTGCTGACAATAGACTTTTCTTTTCCTACTCAGGGAGCTTTTGGTACCTCTTACCAATTTATCCTGCGTCGAGTCCTTTATAGGAAACATGTGAGAGAAGAATTAGGGAAATGCAGGAGAGCGAGGGAATATAACGCTTTATGTATTTTACGGAAGTGCTTACAGATGTGCTCACGGTATGACCTTGGATGTCCTTGTCACTTGGGAACTCATGTTGTCTCTCAGTGACAAGGGGTCTGGTCAACTCCTGCCCCGCTCTGCCCTGGTGGGGACCCCACTGCCCGACTCAGCACCAGTGAAATGTCAGTGTCGGTGGAAGGTTCTTCTGGCTTCCCCAGCTCGTGAGGGACATCCAAGTCTATTTTTTGAGCTTGTTGTCCGCAGGAAGGCATAAAGGAGTTAACAACATCCAACTGTACCTATCAGTAAAGATTTAAAGGTCACTTTTGCAATATCTAATCCTCGAAAGAGATAAGGGAAAGACTGACTAGTTATCTTCAGGGAAGCATTTTAGGTTATTATAATTTACATTTTCTTCATATCTGAATATTATTTATTGAAATTTCGTACCTGGAACACATGTTGTTGCCAACTACAATTAGGTTCGTTATTCAGGTTATAGTTCAATAACATAGTGTTATTTGAAAGTAGCCTGGAGAGGTATAAATATGACTCTGATGCTAGCTTTTAATACAACGTAACCCTTCCAAACTGAGATCCGTCTTATTCTGTATGAGGCCAAACTGCACGTGTCTACATGAGGCATGGGAAGAGCTCGGTGCCCCTGAGCTACTCAAGCCACCTCAAAGTAAAGGAAGCAACAAGCATGTGTAGCTGTTACATGTGGTTTGTACATAGTATGAAAAATATAAAACACCCACTTTCATCAGATACTTAGGACACACTGTGTTATTAGTGCTAATACTGTCTCCGATATTTGCTGTTTGTCCTATTAACTTTTATTTTTATTTTTTTTTAACGTTTACTTATTTTTGAGAGACAGAGAATGAGCAGGGGAGGAACGGAGAGAGAGAGAGACACAGAATCCGAAGCAGGTTCCAGGCTCCGAGCCGTCAGCACAGAGCCCGACACGGGGCTCGAACCCACAAACCGTGAGATCATGACCTGAGCCGAAGTCAGTTGCTTAACCGACTGGGCCACCCAGGCGCCCCCGTGTTAACTTTTAATGTTAACTTTTCTATAACCTGCCCTGCCTGATTTGTTCCTTCTCTGAAAAGTTAAAAACCAGCAAACAAAAAACAAAACAAAACAAAACAAAAATGCAAAAAACCAGACCTGCTCATTATAATGCCATTTTTCTGGATTCAATGTTTAGTACCATGAAGATGAATCACATTAGGTCCTAAAAAAAAAAAGCGCTTTCCAGTTAGATGCAGAAAAATAAAATAATTAGCAATCCGATCGTCCGCTCACACACACGGGCGGGACGATGCATTGGACGTCAAATGTCGAATTTTGGGTCGGCTGTGCTGTGAGTGTCACTCTGAGCCACAGCAGTGCTCTGGGGGCTCGGAGAGGCCTCTCCCTGAGGAAAAGCTGAATCCAGAAACTTCCACAGTCAACACTGGAGATTTACAAGATGTCGCAGGTTTACAAGATGGCTCCACGCTAGCCCTGTAGCAAAGACAACGGCTTCTAACTTCAAGGGCTGACAGAGTTTGAGTTCTCTCAAAAACAAAACAAAAACGTGTACTTCGCAAGGCCCCCCCTCCCCGGCCTCGGCACTGGCCTGGGGATATGGTAGATTCAGGACACAGGGATGCTACAGGTCTCTGAATCCTCACGTCGAGGTACAGCCTGCTAGCTTCCCCAATTAAAACCATGATTCTTTTTCCGTATAATTTTGCCAGAGGATTGGGAAAGAAAACAAAAAGATACTTCTCCTCTGAAATTATCGATCTGTGAATTTACATCCCAAGAAAGCAGGTGATCTGAGCAGGACAAAGGCACCATTTGCTCATGAAGACAGTGAGGAGAAAACTAGCAGGCCCGTGGCTCACTCGGCAGATGCAGAGCACTCATTCATCACCCGGAGAGGCCTTGATTGATGCGTCTGCCAACACCGATCCTGCTTTTGAAGGTCATAAACAACGAGAGAATATTCCAGAAAGCAATAATCCGTTGGCCTCCTAATGTAACATAAAAGTGTCCCGACTGAAATGGCAGGCCATCAAAAATCATTTCTAATTATTTTAAGTAATATTTAGATCAATTCGTGGTAATCTTATTAACTTGCATGTTTATATCTGAATTAGATTACTTTCATGTTTGTTTAAGCTCTTTTGCTTTTTAAAATATCTCTTTCAAAGACATATTGAGCCTGGTTAAACTAATCAATGGCTTCTGGGGGTTCGACATATGCAGAAGCGAGACCTCCCGGAACAGCCGGGCCTTCCCTCCTGTGGCTGTGCCTGCGGAAGGGGACGGGGCTGGCATGGGACTCCCCCACCCCCCGCCAGTCCTCACCTAGGCCCTCTTGAAAAAGCCGCCTTCTTAACTAAGACTTGTTGTCCTTACAACATGGTGTCTGACTGCCTAGGGATGTGGTCTAAAGGACTTTTATTTGGAGAATAACATGAGCATCCTTCCGAACTTAAGACCTCACCTCCGAGGAATGTTCTCGTTTTTCCCATAGATAGATGCTCTCATGTTTTTAAAACGTAAAGGAAGAATTTGGAATGTGTAACATGGAAATCGTGCATAAAAGAATGGAGCATTTTATTTTATTTTATTTTATTTTATTTTAATTTTATTTTATAGTAAGAGTATGTTTAGTTTTATTTATTTTTTTCAATATATGTAATTTATTGTCAAATTGGTTTCCATACGACACCCAGTGCTCATCCCAAAAGGTGCCCTCCTCAATACCCATCACCCACCCTCCCCTCCCTCCTACCCCCCATCAACCCTCAGTTTGTTCTCAGTTTTTAAGAGTCTCTTATGCTTTGGCTCTCTCCCACTCTAACCTCTTTTTTTTTTTTTTTCCTCCTTCCCCTCCCCCATGGGTTTCTGTTAAGTAAGAATGGAGCATTGTAATGAACGTGCTATGATAGGCAATTCTTCTCCTATTTTACATTTTTCAAATTAACTTAAAAATTAAGAATCCTCCCACGCTCGACCATAATGCACACTGAATGGCCATTGCAATGACACCATGAATTCACACAGAGGGAAGGGTATTTCTCGTACCTTGTTCCCTTTTCAGTGAGTTTTCTTGTGAACAGCATTGGCGGGTAGGTGTTCACAGTTATCAAGCAGTTGGATTGATACTAAAAGTAAAAATGAGTGGTTATCACGTCGCAGCTGCAAAAGGTTGGCAATCCGTCCCCAGGCTTGCAAATGTGGTGAGGAGGGAGGCGTATGAGGTGCGCTGTGTTCTTACAGAAACTCTTTCCTGTGTTGCCACTCAGAACCCAGGGGACCGCTTTTGTTTTTGTTTCTGTCCTTGTGGATCTCGTTGAGAATCTGAGGACAGCTGAGAATTGTCCTCCCAGGAAAATCATTGCTGTGTGTATTGTCCACGTTGTCCTAAGAGTTTCCTGGGTGTGGCTGTGCGAAGCAGGGTCACCCAGATCTCCATGGGGACCCGCAGACCATTCCTGCAGCCCAGGGCTGTATGCAACTGACCTCAAAGAGCCCAGTTTCCTTCCAGAAATGTCTCCTGGATGAAGGAGGAGGAAATTATACCCCTGTGCCCACTCAGTGACCACCCCGGGATGCACACGTCCAGCTGCCCCCCCCCTCAACTGGGGACAACTCTGAGTCCATTGTGGCAGAGCCCTTGGGACCACCTGCCGTCTCTCTCATGGCTGCCACTGTCATTGGGTCCCTTCCTCTGCCCAGCCCCGCACCCACCCTTCCCCATTCTCGGCGCCTTTCCCAGTAAGCTTCCCGCACATCATCTGGGTCAACATGGCCCCCACCCCCCAACCATGCAGGTTTCCAGGGACTTCTGAATTCCAGGGGACGCTGCGATCTAGAAAACCCAAAGATAAATACTCACTTAAAGCCACAGATCCCACCTGCTCTCAGGCATTATCAGAGTCTGCCTGTGCACATGGTGCAAACTGTATTCGCAAACCGTCTCCACAACGAGTGGTCAGATCTGGGGGCCACCTCTCAAGTGCTACAAATGCCATCACCGGACTGCCGGAATGCAGGAGCATGCAAAGGGATGTTCCAGAGATGTAATTCCTGGTTGTAACCTCAGGGACCCTCCTTGCTCTTAAGAATGTGGCCCACGAAAGGCCAGATCCTTGACAGAGGAGTCCTGCATGACAATACGAATCTTCTGGGCTTAGAACCGTGTGATGGCGTTCAGCCTAGCGAAGGTGACGGAACAGCGAACCGATTATCGCCCCCCAGAGTAAAGTGGGTTTGGAAAAGGACCCACGGGGGTGAGTAAGGACAGACCAGCTGCCTGGGAGGCTATCTGGCCGCAAGGAGAGGGTGGAAGGAGGGGACATGGGGTCCAAGCAGCTCTCCCGTCGGAGGCCATGCTTGAAATGATGTGTGAAGATGAGCTCTATTTCTGGGGATGTCATCCTGGGTAGAAAGCTTAGGCTGACACTGAAGCAGAGGGTGGAAGGGGGAGAGACCGGGGCTGGCAGGGTGGCAGGGCCCCCGCTGTCGTGAGCCTGAGGGGGAATGGCAGGGGACCCCCTGCCGACACGCACCTGACTGCGGTTAGGACCGGGATTCCTCCCTCGAGTCGAAGGCGGTCTGGAGGAACAAGGCAGCTGCACGGACACATTATCCCAGTGGATGGGAAGTGTCATGGTGGAGAACGACAGGATGACCGCAGTCCCAAGGGAAGTTCAACGAGGACTCCATTCCCTGGGGAGCACCACTCGGCTGGGTCCTCTGCTGGGCTCTCCCTTGCACGAGCTCCTTTACCAGCCTTGAAACACTCTGTGGGGGCGAGGGGGGTATCATTTTCCCGGCTCTGCAGTTGGGAAAGTCAGCGAGAGGAGGTCAAGGAACGTGTCCCAAGCCACACACCTGGCAAGTCATGAGACCGATGTGCCCACCCTTCCAGGTGTTCCCCGGCCACTCCGACCCCCTACCCCCCGGGTCTCCACGAACCTCAGTTGTAATAGGAGGGCACCTCCCTTTGGAAGCTGGGGATCTGACAGCCTCCCGAAATTGGCTGCTAAGTGGAGAAATCCTTCGCGAGCCCTGAGGGTGGACGGCCAGTCATGGGACCGTCGCGCCGAAACGGAAGCCACGTGATCTGTCCACTCCCAGTGTGCTCAGAAGTGAGCTCGCCGGTCTGCAGGTTGAAGCCGAGCTCCTGGGTCTGCAAACAGCTCCTGATAATAAGTCAGGCGCTGCCCCTACCACGTTTATTGGAACTAGACCTTTCCTGAATAGAGATGTCACTCATCGACCTGCGAGGGCTTCTCAGCCTGAGCCGGGCATTCATTTCCAAGCCCCCACGTCACAGCCGGGGCCGTCGGCCACAGGAGGCGGGCGGGTCCCTCCCTGTGACAGCACCTTCTCCTCCTGGTCCTGTGTTCCGTGACTCGCTCAGGTGGTTCTTTCAGATCCAGCAGCCGCCGGAATGGTCTGTGCCCACGACCCACAGCACCTGCCCGGTCCCCAAGCTTCCTTCTGGGTGAGGAGGCAAAACGCAACACGAGGAACGCGGATTGCAAAACGTGCCATGACTTTTCTTTACAAATACTTTCTCTAGCGTCTTGTGCCCACGCTCACTAATGGAAAACTCAAGAGATTAGGAAATGATCCTTTACTTTAGCTAGCTTCCCTCGCAACATGTGTTCTTGATTTATTTCTCTTCTTTTTTAGGTATGAATTTTTCTTTCAAATATGAAGCTCTTTTACTGACTTCTATTCTAGAAGGTAAGCCACGGAGATCACTTGCCAACCCTTCAAGGAAAGACATTTTTTTTTTCCCTATCTGAAACTGCATCTTTGATATTTCCAGCCTCTTTCAAAAAGCCGGCCTCCTGAGGTAAATGAGGTTGCATACAGGAATTTGATATTGTATAACCATTCAGTGGCAAGATGCTTCTAGAGTCAGACCAAATTAAGGGAAGTTTTTCTTACTCTAAATGAAGAGAATAGAATACCAGTGCCAGTGTGCCGTCAGGTGGTTTCTAGGGGGACAGAGATGGTCTAGCCAAGAGAGCCACTGCCCAGCGTGTCCAGCCAAACCCTCATTCAGATCGCCTATCAGCGCAGGAAGGGTGATGACTGTCCTAGGTGCCATCTGGGCCAAGGGCTCTATTTTGTGCTCCACCAGTCACTGCTACAGATTATGACTTTTTGAGGTGAGAAAACCTCGGCTTTTTGCCTCAAGCTGGTCATTAGGTGTTGCTAATGAGAGCTTTCCTGAGGAAATTGGAAATAACAAGACGTAATTTTGTATAAATATGATGTGTCACGAGCTGTCCCCCACCCCGCCACATGTCGTCACTGAGGTGGGATAGCTTGTATTGCACAAGAAGTGTTGCCCTATTTTCACACAGAGCAGAAAAGAACTCTGATACCTGAACAAATCTCCCGACTGTCATTCTCGATCAACGGCACTTGAGTGAGAGAGGCAGGCGGTAACAAAGTCTGGATTTGGGCTGCTACTGCATGAATAAGAGATATTGCCTCTCTCTTACTGGCCCAGGCTACATGTCAAGATAAAGAGGCCTTCTGTTTGGAACTCAGCCCCTTCCCGTGGAAACCCAAGAAGCAAGTAGGTAGGAATGAGAAATTGCGGAAGACCAGGGATAAATGGCGCTTTGAAACAAATCGCTGGACTCGTGGTCGGCCACCCTGGCTCTTGCGGACAAAGTCGCCTGTGTCTTCTTTAAAAGAATTGTCCGCCTCTCCTGGAACCCACACCGGCCGACGGTGCCGTGGACAGCAGGCATGTGTGCAAAGTTGACATTTGTGAGCCCGGCCAGGTCGCGTGGCCCCACTGAGTCTCGGTGTCCCCAGTAATCAACACGTATGCCTGGCATATTATCAGCATCGTTTGGAAAGTTCAAATATGGTAATAAAGTGAAAGAACCTAATGTGAAACCCGGCGCTTAGATATTAGTTAAATAGGATGCAGCACAGTCCAGTTTTGTTAAAGTGTTAGACGTCCCATGCAGAATCTGTCCACTCACTTGCATGCTGATTCCTTCCTTCATCCTAACACTTTCCGAAGTGCCTCGATTCTTTCTGTGTCCAGGCTTAAACAATTCAGCGTCCTTTGATCAAGGGCATTTCCAAGGACACGGCGGCAGGCTCCCCGCCCTACCGCATGCCGTGTCCCCTGGGCAAAGGACACCGAGTGACCGGCTGCTCTGGATTCGAGCCTCTGTGTCCAGCATCAGCGTCGTGCACGGCTGACCCGCCCCAGGTGAAACCATCCTATGAGGGGGTCTCCCTGTTTCTCCACAGTCCCCGCCCACTTTATTTGTTTATTCGTCTTTACAAAGGGACATCTTGTAGTTACAACTTTGTAGTTACAACTATTCAAAATACTGTTGATGCTTCTAGATGCACTTTCCAAAGTGGCATTTTGTGAATGCAGTTTGAACCAGCAGCCCCCCCCCCGGCGTGGTGTTCTAGCTGTGTCCAGCTCAGGAGCCCATCTTTCCGCCTGCTTTCTCCTTCTGTGTGGCCATTTCTAGGTACCAGGTTGAGTAGTGCCTTCCCAAATGTTCACCTGGAACCACAGACTGTGACCTTTTTTGGAAATGTGCTCTTCACAAGTGTAACCGAATTAAAACAAGGTCATGCTGTGTTAGGGTCAGTCCTCAATCCAGTGAGCAGTGTCCTTAGGAGAAGAGGAGACAGCACAGAGAGATAAACGCTTTACTTTCCTTCTCCGACTGGAATCACCCCGTGCGTTGCAGGACAGGCCTCGACATGTGGAGCCAGCGCTTGCTGGAGCAATTATGGTTCTAGGAGAGGCATCTCTGCCACTCCCTGACAGTGGGGTTGTGGGCACACCATTCATCCTCTCTGTGCCTCCATTTCCGCTTAAATAATAACAATAAAAAAAAGGCAATCGACATAGTTGATGTATAACATTCTATTGACAAATCCACAAAGTTCTATTAATGGACACCTTTATATTTGCCCCTTTGATAATAAGAGCCCTCTGAAAAACATGTTCATGTTCGATCAGGATCAAGTGGAAAGGCATCTTTGAGATTTCTGCAAGTAATTTAAAAAGGATTTAATTTCAGCTATTTTTGTCACCTTTGAAATACGTTTCATGTACATTTGAATTCAAAGTGTTTTTAAAGTAAAAAGAAATGTGGTTTCTCATAGCAAAGGCATGATAAATGTCTGCTTAAAGTACAAGTACAAATCGTAATTGGATTTTTGTGCGTGAGGGGGTATAAATGTTCTGTGCTCCAGGCTGAATGTCTGTGTCCTTCCAAAATGTGTGTGATGAAACCCAACCCCCAGGATGGTGGTGTTAGGAGGTGGTGCCCTTGGAAGGAATGGCTGGGACCACCTTGAGCTTGGACTTCCAGCCTCCAGAGCTGGGAGATACACGAGTCTGTCGTTTATAAGGCTCCCAGGCTATGGAACTCAGTTACAACAGCCCAAATGGACGAAAACATTCTGAACATTCGGCTAAGTGGACAAAATGAAATCCCGGTCAACTCACTCTCTGAATCAGCAACTTGGGAAAGCTGGTGTGGGCCCAGCCATCTCCGGAATGCCTCCACCTGGAAGCTGGTAGCATCATGTGCATGCTGGAAATGCACCTGGCTCAGCGTAAGGACAAAGTCAGTGGCAATGACAAGGCGGGTGAGGCCCATGCCTTGGTTCTCACGGGTCTCTTCACCCTCTACCTGTCTGACATTTCTTCCTCAGTGTGGCTCATTTTCTTTCCAGGTCTCGCCTTGTCCTCCACCTGGATTTCATTCATCTGTTTGCGCTCTGTCCCCCTTTCCTTCCAAGCTCCTTCTGACAGCATAGGTGTCATGGTCAATGGCTGGGCGGGGATCAGCTGTAGGGAGAACATGGAAGCCTTGATGGAGGCCACACGGTCCAGACTTCTTCCCACGCCCTCTCAGGACTTGCTTCAGATAATGGCAGCGGGACCCTCATCGTGGCAGAGTAGATGTGTTTGGAAAGGGATCCTCCTTCCCTTTTCCATAATCCTTCATTGCAAACAGTAAAAGAGCATGGAAATTAGTTCAAAGGAAAGACGCTATTATTTCATCACTCAATAATATATTGATCTTGTACGTTCTCTTCCATTACGTGCCCACGCTCACACGGATGCTTTGCAAAGCTGTAATCAGAGAGTATCTACATTCCTGTATTCTGCACTTTTTTTATTTAACATAAGCATTTTTCCTGGTGCTATGCAATTTTGTACACATATTATAAATGACTGTGATGTTTCTTCTAATGAATGTGTTGGACTTTATCCTTCCCTTTATCCACAGGCATTTAAATAGTTTTTCTCCAAATAACGATTAAGCTTGTTTTCTGTAGCAGTCCTTGTGGGTCTAGATGATTAAACACTAAGTACCCAGCCTTAAAATCATTTCATAACGCATGTTTTAGAGTTCCATTATTTGTTTTAGTAAAAAACAGTCACGTGTGTAAAGATGACACATTGTTCTTGACATATGATACCGTATGTCCTTGGCATAAATTCCTCAGATCGAAGTTTCCGGGTCGAGCTTCTGTCACCTTCCACTTGGTGTTTGCTGTTCTCTCACCAGTCATCCCCCACATTCAGGGCCAGTGGGGTTGCACAGTGAGTGATCTTTCTTTGCTGAATACTTTTTTCATTAGGACAATAGGAAGTAAGTAGTTCGTAAATAAGACGTAGTTTAAATAATAATAGTTCCCATGACACTGTGGCCACATGGGTTTATTAAGGAGAAAGCGTCCCAGCCGGAGAGAAGTCTGAGAGCAGAACGTAGGTTCAGGAAGAGGAGCTGAGAAATGGGGCTGGACCAGGAGCCAGGGGCACAGAGAAGGAGGATCTGGTGTCAGAGAACCGTAGTGGACAGGATGGCTCCAGACCCTCAAGGCTCCGAGAGGACCGCCATCTTTTTCTCCAAGGAGACATGAAACCACTGGAGAATATGGAGCCAAGAATCAATGTGACCGAAACTGTGGTGTCTGTGTGTCTGTGTGTGTGCACACGTGTGTGAGCACACATGCCCCCAGCTCCTGTAAAAATTGGTGGGAGACGGTCAAGGCAGGAAGCTGTAAGATCCATCCATCAGGAGACCAGGAAGCTAATACTACAAAAGTGCAGGTGGTAAATGGCGGCGATGTGGGCTGGAGTTGCGGTCATCAGATTGTTAAGACACAATGAAAATACCCAGAAGGCAGAGCCAACTGGATTCTACAAGAGGAGGGTTGTGGGATGAGAGATGTGGTGAATAACTGGAATTGGTTGTCCTCACTTGTCAGGGTGACTTGTGGGATCAGTGGGACAAAGTGATAAGCCTTTGAGGCCTGTGGCCAATTGTCTGAAGAACGTGTAGAATTGCTCTACGGCGTTTGTCATGGTTTGCATTTGTGTATGACACTGCAGCCAACAAACACATTCACGCAACTCTTTTCTTCTCCTTGAAGATGGTTTCATGTGTCATCAGTGGCACAAGCTCCACGAACACCAGCATGTCATTGAGCCGTTAGCAGCACCACATGGGGAGGTGTCCTGTGTCCACACCCTTCCTGTGAGAGGAGTAGGGGGAACAGAGGCACGTGGCTGGCGAGATCGGAAGTCTGGTTGACAGAGGCGGAGTGGGCAGTGGGATCCGAGTAGTGACGGCTCCAGAGACAAATGCTGGCGCAGTGCTGACAGACGAGCCGGGGCTCAGATTAAGCGGCAGGAGAAAACATGGGAGTTGGTGAAGGAGTCATGAACAGGGTCATGGCTTGTGGTCTTACTGTTAGATGTTTTGGTTTTGAATTTGTCCTCTCCTGTCCTAGTGTAACACACTCAGGTTGCATCGGTGGCAGAAGGACTTGGAGAACGTGCAGATGGGGAATGAATGGACGGGGCAAGGCTCTGCTTCTGCAAATTCATCAAGGTGGAAGTCCCCGCAGCACCGCTCCTCCCGCCAGCCTCACACCCCCGGACCAGCCTTCGCCTTCTTCCCTCCGAATCACAGAACCCCTGGGAGTTTGGGTTTTACATGAGATTATAGAGGGGACACCAAAGCGAAGCAAAATGGAAATAATTGTGGAAAGTATCTTGGGTTTTCTTTAGAGCTAACACATATCGCAACGGTGCTTCTGAGCAGATGATTGATCAGATTGTAGAATTTCATCGGGATTTACAGACTTGTTTTCCCCCAGGAGAATGAGAGGAACGAAGAACAGAGAACAGGTTAGACTACGACCACATGTTTGATCCAGAAGTAGCAGCAGAAAAGATGAAGTGGTCAAAAAAGAGTTTTTCTGCAAAAGTGGCTCAGGTGAGGTTGGCCGATAGAAGCGAGGGAAGTTTTGATCTGGAAATTGCCCTGGGCTCACTCTTTGTGCTGCCCACCAGTATCAAGGTACTGTCAGCATGGGAAATAGAGTTCAATGCCGATTATTAAGGATGTTAAATGTGACTGAGTATCCAGAGGGTAAAGTTTGCTGGTGACACAAAGTTCTTAGGTTAGTCGAGACCAGGGAGGACGGTTCAAGCATCATGGATGGGTTGAACAGAACTCAATAATTGGGCAACATGATGGCAGATGAAATCCACCACAGACAAGGTGAAACTCACTGGAGAGAATAAGTTAAATGCCTCTTCTCTGCTGAAGGGCTCTGAATTGGTTGTAGCCTCCTGAGAGTAAGATCTAAAAATCATCATAGCTCAGTGAAAACATCTGCTCTATGCAGAGCACCAGTCAGAAAGAATGAACAAGATGTCAGGCTGTGTGAAGACGGGATAAAAAATGCATGAATGATTTAAAGTCATTATCGCAAAGACCCCTTTTATAGTCTTTTGTAAAAACCAAGGAAAGAAAACATTAAAAGAGGGGGAAAACGCTATAACAGGGGTCAATTGGCTATGCATATGTTAAGACTTCAACAAAGAGGGAAGAGAAAGAAACAGAACAGATTCCTATTTTCACTTCCTATAAATGGATAATATAACATGGTGTGTGCAGAAAGACGAAAGTCAGCTTGAGTCATCTTTATTCAGGAAATGATTGCAGAGGACTAAATATGTCATGACATTCCAGGGAGAACATATTTCAGACAAAAGACGGTGAGGATTTCCTTCTAAGGAAACTGGCTTAGTTTCTGCAGGTGGCGAGCAGCTTAAGTTAGAACCAAGTGTCCAGGAAGGAGTTTCAAGGGTTTTCTGCCAACACAGCTGGCCTAAGCCATCACACAGAAACCCGTGGAGAACGTCGTTTCACGTTCACGGTTAACATTCCCCTCTTCCCTCCGCCAGCCAAGCTGCCTTCAGTGTCTTTGCATGTTCTCCGTGTGAGACACTTCGTTCGCTGCTCTCTCCAAGCTCCAGGGTCAGCCCTAATTAGAAATATTGACAAGTTAGTTTTCTCATGTCGTTGACTTCGCGTTTATCGAGAAGCCTCCTAGGATTTTACATATGCAGAACTGGCCATTCTGATCTTCCTCTATGACCCCATCACAGTTTTTATTCAGCAATACGAACCTCCAAGGAGAATTTGTCTGCAGCACCGAGGACTGATACAGGAGTTATTATCACCAAAACATTTAAACCCCCCACTTACTGTAGGCGAACGCTCTCCTTTGACACAAACCAGAGCGTGCTCTGAAAGGAGCCTTATTCACTGCTATTTTCTGAAGTAGACCTCACCAAATTTCATGCCGCATCTCAATTTAACAGAAGCAGACTCCATCAGACCAGCTCTTCTCAAAGGGCAACCCTCAGGCAGTCTGTGCAGCATGAGCCTGGTGCTGGCCGAGGTTCAGGAATGCTGACCTAGATGGTCTCCTCTCCAGCTTTGAATCCTAATGGATTGCCCTGCAATTGCCCTGCAAACCACACACTCGCGTCCCTTCAGGCTCCATCGTGTCTCCCACGATATGTATCCACTGCGGACGCCCTTTGCTACCCACTATAGCTGAGGATTGTGCTCTGTCCTGGCTCTCCCTCCTCCCTAAGTCCGGCCCTTCGTCAGGCTACTCTGTGCTGTCTTCGGACCACGGATCCAGTTTCTTGGCCTGAGTTGGTTTGGCCGATAGAAGGAAGCAGGAGTGAAGGTGTGCGTGTTCCCAGCGCAGGCCTGGAGAGGCTCCAAGCATTCCATTTGTTCCCTTGAGACTCTGCCCTCATGGTGGAATGGGGGCACCAGTATCTGCCTGCTAATTCCATGAGGGGGAAGAGAGACACTCAACATGGAGCACGCCCGTCCCTGCCAACCCCGGCTGGGATCCACGACACTCTGCTGGATATGTGTTCATAGCTAGCCCAGTCCAACCAGCCTAAGCTTATCACAGGGGCAGGAGCCCAGGTGGGCCAGCAGAAACCTCCGATCCCTTGCACAGTCATGGACCGACAAGAAATCATAAATACAGTACAACCCTGGATTACAAGTAACTTGTTCTGCGAGTGTTCCGCAAGACAAGCAAACATTTCTGATACATTTCAGCTTGATAGACGAGCGATGTCTTGCAATATGAGTCGTACGTGACACCGAATGTCACATGATCACAACTGAGCCAATGGTTGCCCCCCCCCCCCGCCCTACTTGCTCTCTCTCTCTGTCTCTCTCTCTCTGTTTCTCTCTTTCACTATGGAATTGGGAGTAATCATCTCCCACGCTTGGATGCTCTGTCTCAGGCTCCCATGTTTGGCAGAAATCAGTGAGTTTTCACAAAATTGGAAGGTGCCCACAACTGGCACTAGTGTATTTTTTGTCACTTCCAAGCACCTAAGGACAGTCCTTTGCTTTTCCAGACAAGAGTGAGCCTAGGAATGCTTTGCTTCATTGTAGGTCAGGTTGCCTGCGGATATAGTCCCTTTCCTCTGCTGCCTTATTGCCAGTTCCATTACATGCAGTGTATAACAAGAGTTTATTAATGCTGTACTGTAGTCAACGTCTGTTCGTGATAGTGAAAGTCGTCGTGTATAATAACCCTCCTCTCTTTTGTCTCCCTCACACCAGCCGCGAAGGTTTTCAAAGGGAAGTGCAGGTTAATTTGTTTATTTTTCTTTATATTTCGTATTGTCTTTATTATTTTGTATTATGTTACAGTACTGTAATGACTTTTATATGAGTATTTTTGGATTGTGGAACGAATCATTGGAGTTTCCACTATTTCTTACAAGGATATTTGTTTTGAGATACAAGTGCTTTGGATTACAAGCATGTTTCCGGAACAAATTATGCTCTCAAACCAAGGTTTTACTGTACTATTTATTTATTTTTGTAGCACTGAACTTTAGGCTCATTGTACCGCAAGAGCTAACTGGTGTGCTCACTAATTTATCACCCCACTCTCTCTCCTTCTGGAAGGTAGGTTTTCTTTCCTGTTTTACTTCCCCCCACCCCAGAACTTAGAGAAATGTCTGGCCCTTTATAGGGACTCAGAAAATCATTTGTTCAAAAGCATCAATAGCTCAATTAACTTTGGACATCCAATAGCTCTGAGCTTCGACTTCATTGTTTGCACCGCTTGGAGTAGGGGTCTGAAGACTTTTTTTCCATCAAAACTAGATAATATATATATCTTAGGCTTGCAGGCCCACATCCTTCATTTGTTGTTTCTGTTTTCTATTTTTTTAAACAATTTAAAAATGTGAAAACCATTCTTAGTTCCAGGGACAAACAACAAACAGCCCCCTGGCTGTCCTTTGCAGACCCCTGCCTTAAGAATGTCTCTTATTGGATACACATTGGTGCCGAGCGTTGGGCTGCCCTGATGCACATCGGAGCACTGGCTTATGGAACTCGTTAAATTCTTCGTCGACACGATGGGGGCAGCTGGCGCACCCCTTGTGTGGAGATTTGTCTCCAGCTTCATCCCAGGAGGAGCGATATTCCTGAGGAACGGTGTTGATTTAGCTGGTGGACATAGAGTGTGGGGAACTCTTGTATTTACATTGCTACGAGATTCATGTTTTGGCCGCCGTGCAACCAGGAATCCTTGCTAATGTGCTGTTTAAGGTTGCTTCTGCCTTTGTTTTACAACTCTGGTGTTTTGTGGGTGTTTTTGTTTTGTTTTGCTTTACTAAAAATCTGCCCTGTGTTTATTTATCCCACTATATAAATTACACAAGGCTCTGGATTCTTATTGGAAGAGGGGCAGAGTACATGAATAGATTTTTAAAGCACAGTATTTGTAAATTAAGAAGACCAAATAAAATTGTGTAAAAAATTTCCACTTTAAGAAATGAACCACAGAAATGGTATTCTACCACGACGGACTAGAGAGAGCTGACGAAAAACAATTTGCAGTAGTTTTTTGATGCAGATGCCTATTTATCCAAGTTCTATTGAAGATGGAGAGAGACACAGATAGATCCTTCACCCTCTACGGCAAACACAGACTCAACACGAGAAGCGTTTATAGCCTTGTCCTGGGAACACTGATTTATCTGTCGCATATGCAGAGCATCTTGTGACAAAGACGATTCCCTCCGTATTATTAATAAGAGTAGCACTTGCTGCACTGTAAAGTAATTATTTGCCCAAATGCTCCCACCAGACTAGAAATTGCATGGTAGGTCTTCCTTCCCTGCATTCCCAAATACCTAGAATGGTCCCTGGTGTCACCTTAAATCCTTGATAGAAATCTGCTCAAATAATTCATCCTCAAAAGCTTTGGATTTTCCTGAAAGGGTTGTTACTTCCTATTCATAGAAGACTGTGTATTTGTGTTTTACCTTGTTAATTTGCTTCTCGTAGCAAGAGCAAGCATTCCAAATGAGGAACCGGAGTCCTAGGAGTAGCTGGACTTACCCAAATGTAGGCTTCTAGCAAATGGCAAGTCATTGTCCAGAATCCAGATCTTCTCCTGGCTAGTGCAAGTTCACCTGCAGAATAACCCACTGCTGATGGGTATGAAAATAGAAACCGATAGAGCTCTAATCATAGGGGGACAAAGATGTTCTCCAGCCAAGGTTGTTTTCATTGCTTTGGCATGGGATTCTCCTATTAAAACAACTCGTATGGCTTCATCTCCCCGAGTCTCTCTTGTCCCAGTGCAGCGGTGTGCTGATCCAA
Source organism: Felis catus (assembly GCF_018350175.1). Taxonomy (NCBI): domain Eukaryota; kingdom Metazoa; phylum Chordata; class Mammalia; order Carnivora; family Felidae; genus Felis; species Felis catus. Next base: position 236,230,172 of record NC_058368.1, on the reverse strand, counting down.
TTACCAAAAGCTACAAAATGAATCTTTACACAACACCATTTCTGTCATTGTGTTTATTCTCCATGGCCTCCAAGACGCCTATGGCATCCACCCACCTGGTATGATAGACTTGACCCCTGCCAGGGATTGTCAAGGTCATTCCTAAACTTTCCTCGTCTACAGTGTGCCTCTGCCAATTATTTTGGCGAAAGGTGGAGAAAGTTAGAGGGTCTGTGCATTGCTAATTCTCTGGAAGGAAACCGGCGACTCCGTGGGAACCAGACATTCTCTCGGTGCTGTCTCTTCCAGCCCCGCGCAGGGCAACGGCTCAGCTCCCGGCCACGCTCAGCCCTGGCCATCCACCCTGTATCCCTCTGGTTTCTGGTCTCCGGCTGAATGCTGGAGGAGAGGTAGAACCAGTCTCCTTCACTCCAGCCTCTGTGCTTCAGAAAGGTTTTTTCTGGCAGTCTTTGTTTCCCCCAATCACGATGCTTCTGGGAAGCCTCCACCATGGCCAGAGCTCCATCCTCAATTTTGGGTTTTCTGACACAACCCCTCACACTCTCCCAATCAAGGGACAACAGAGCTTGCCTCCATGGCTGATCTCTGGGCTGCCTCACCATCAGCACCTGTGTGGTTCCTTGCCTCCTTCCCCACTTGTGGAACAAATTCCTGCTTGAATATCCCCACTTGAAATACTTAGAGTGGTCTTGTTTTCTGTCGGGACCTAGCTAATATAGATCAGTGACTCTTCTTTTTTTTTAATTTTTTAATGTTTATTTATTTGTGTGTGTGTGAGAGAGAGACAGAGAGAGAGATTGGGAGAGAGAGAGGGAACGAACGTGAGCAGGGGAGGGGAGAGAGAGAGGGAGAAACAGAATCCAAAAGCAGGCTCCAGCCTCCAAGCTGTCAGCACAGAGCCCAATGCTGGGCTCAAACTCACAAACCGCAAGATCATGACCTGAGCCAAAGTCGGATGTTTCACCGACTGAGCCACCCAGGCATCCCAGATCAGCAACCCATCTTCAGTTGAACTAGAGGGAACGGAGTCCCACAGCGTACAATGACCCATCGACAGCAACATGCCTAGTAAGTGGTCGAGTCAGGACTTTAACACACGGCTGTCCATCTCTGGGACGCGTGCTGTCCTGCTGTGGCCTATTAGCCGAGCAGGTGCACAGTGCAACTGCCGAGCTGGGCTGTATTGGTTCTGCCGGTCTTAACATTGGGCGGTGCTTGCTGTCCATCCAGCAGGAGGGGGCCATCCTCTGGCTCCAGGAACTCAGACAGGAGAGCGGCTGTCTTGACACTGCTTTCTTGGGGACTACCAGTGACAGACCTTCTAAACCGGCTTTGGATGGGTCAGCGGGCTGTCGGTGACCTTCAGGTAGTAAACCACGCTCAGTTTGGAGGACGGCAATCGATATCAATGATTCATATTGCATGAAGCTGGGCAGGATAGGACCTAGACAGGAAGCGATGGTCTCTGGGAGGCACTTGGATGTACAATAACTAATCAAAAGCGTCACGAGCAGGAAATGTTGCCGGCCACCGCAGGGATTAATAATGGTAATATTTCCCAGCATACAGAAATCCATAATCATGCTATCAATTTATTTTGAGAATTGCAAATTGAGCTGCTATCTTAAAAAAGAAACCCCTCATGCCTTGCACCTTGCAACTGCTCTGGAATATTTACTGTTTTGTCGGAATGAGAGCCCTAGTGCGGACCATCTCAGCATTTCACCTCTGAGGCTTCTGGACCGTGTCAGAGTAAAAGCAATCAATATTGGTTAATAAGCCAGATCAGTGTTATTAGTATTCTTTACAGCCTTGGCATACTTCATTTTATGTACAGATTGCCTATGAAAACTTGGGCTTATATCTTGTCTAGACAATGCCTTACATGGCCATTCCAATTAATAATGTGCCAGAATTATCTTATGCTTAATGCAGCTGGCTCTATATTGACTCTGGAAATTAAATTTACTCCACAATGGTATTGACAGCTGGGTCTCTGGCATATTTAATGGATTTGAATGTAGATGGGGCCGTATCTCGTGCCTTCAAGCAAAATGTTGATAACTCATCATTTTCATAAAAAGTGAAAAAGTGCTTTATCTATAAACGTTCCATCTCTCAGTAGAGTAAATCAATGTAAAAGGTGGTCGCAATCGGTCGAGCTCCCCTCTACGAGAGAGAACAAAAAGGAAAGATCCCGGGAAGTTTGTGAAACAAGGGCTTGCTGGTTCGTTAAATGCGTACCTCAGGAATCCCAGTGTGTTTCCAAAGACAGGTTTCAGTCCCGTGGAGTAACACTGTGTCCCGTGAATTTGATTTGAACATAATGAAAATTCTCATAAATGTGTATGCGCCAAGTCCGGCTTGGAAACGTGGCTCTCCGAGGGTCAACTGGTTTATTTCAGGGCTGTTTGGTAGGTACTCTGCCCTGTGCCGTCTTCCCCGCTTGAGAAAGTTGCCTCTTGGGGGAAAATAGTGCAGACCACCTTAAGGAAAGCCTTTGATGCAGACGGGTTTGAGTTAATGAAAGCACCCTATTGACAAGCACATGCTGATAGATTTTCTCAGCCTCCCCTGCAATGAGGCCTATGTAAGAATGCAGGAGAGGAAAGGGGCCTAGTTTTCCGAATTCCTGGACACCTGCCAGGAGGCACAGTTCCTTGTGAGATAGCTCTCCCGGTGCTGCTTCTAAACTAACCCAGTCCGGGCCAGTTCTGGGGCAGACACCCCACAGTAGTGTGTTTGTGTGAGGGTCAGAGGTCAGTGTGAATTGAGTGATGGGCAAAGTAGCTCCCGCTTTCAAACCCACCCCCGAGTATCTTATGGTGATGTTATGCGCCACGGTCAAAGGCTTTCTTCTTATGAAATTGCAGATAACCCTAAGAGAGTGTTGTCGAGAACACGTGGTTCGGGGACAGAGCGTACCAGAACATTTCCAACCCGGTCTGGGGTTACAGCCTGACCCTGTAGGAACAGTCACTGAAGAGCGATGATTGGACATGCTCCCGGGTGTGAGGGCTCAACCACACAGCAAGAGGTTGACCCTGCTCGCCGTTCTACTGTGTAGACAGAGGTAGGAGGGCTCCCAAGTCAGGCCTCGCTCCTGTGTAACCTCAAGCGGGGACGGGGTGACCCTGTGCATCATGGGGGAAGGCAGGCCGCCCAGGCCAGGGAGGATGCCCACCGCCAATGTGAAGAAGTCCCAGGAGCAGAGAGAAAGCCTGAGATGGAAGTTGAAGATGACAGGTCTCCTTGTGTTCGTCACGGTCACATCCCAGGACTGGTGCTCCTGTGTAGACGGAAGTCTTCAGTCAATCCCGGCCACAACAATGCAGGATGCAGCTGATGGGCCCGCCCACTGGGTAGATCCACAAGGCGGGGTGGCGCGTGTCTGGAGAACGCGGAGTCGTGGCGTTCTGGACGTGGAGAAGCTCTCGTTCTGTGACCGAATTTGATTCTTTGGACAGGTTAGGCAAGTAGGGGCTAGAGACGTCCCGATAATCCTTCAAAAGTGGTGCCCACATGCCCAAGGAGCTCCGAGCCTTACAGCGGCAGAAATGTCTTCCTTCACACACCCAGAGGACAAAAGTCAGAAACCAAGGTGTCAGCAGGACCACGTGCCCCTCGAAGACTCCAAAGGAGGCTCCTTCATGCCTCTTCCGGCTTTTGGTGGCCGGTGGTTCTCTCTGGGGACCTTCTTTGTGGCAGCAGATCTGCCTCCGTCATCACTTAGCCTCATTCTCTGTGTCTGTGCCCACATTTCCCTCTCCTGGCAGGACCCATTCATGGGACGATGACTCATCTTAACTAGATTAAGTCTATAAAGACCCGATTTCCAATTAAGGTCACATACACAGGTCATGGGGGTCGGGCTCGCACAGGTCTTTCTGGAGGACACAATTCAAGCGCCATGGTATTCCACTGATGGAGAGAGGCTCAGGAAAGACCTTCGTGTTTCCAGAGAACAATCAGTCACCATTATATTCCGCCCCCACCCTACCTCAGCACTGTTCTGCTTCTCCCAAATTCTCATGTGCTGTGTTTTTGTATTCACTTTCTTGAAATTTCCTCGTGGCCCGTGGACCCTTTAGAAGTATGTTTGTTTCAAAGTGCAGACCTCTGGAAAGGAAGACATGAGCGTGACATCTTACCTGCGGGACGCATCGCTAGCCACGTCCGTGATATTTCAGTTCCAGGAGACGGTGGTGAATATCAGCGCGGAAGTTCCCTCAGAGTGACAACACTGGTGTGACAGTGACAACACTGGCATCGGCGGGGGTTATACCACCTTGGCGAAGAGGAGGCAGGTTGGTTAGACCTGGGAAGTCTTCCCTTCTGAGAGCCAGGTTGAAAACCGAAGGATCCAGGCTTCCAGGCTCCTTGCTGGACATAGACATTCAGAACAACGTCCCCTCGTGGCTTATTTGTAAAATATTCTCATAGCTTGTGGTCGCTTTATGCTGGTCAGCCGCCCTCTCCACAAAACAGACCCTTTGAAACATAATTAAGACGCCTCTGCCCATTCTTTTATTATTTGTTAGATACATTTGCCAATGTAATCATTCGTCCAGGAATGAAAATCTCCTTATTGTTCCTGTGGTGGTAAATCAGGTAACTCAAGTACGTTAAGAAATAAAATGGTAATATAACTCCACTCACAAAACTCAAAGTCAATCTCCAGAACATCAAGATAAGAAAACATCCTGAACAATAATGTTTTATTTTGACACAAGGAAAAAGCCTTCAGTGCCAAATCAAGCAATGATTGTAGCCTTGCCAATTTTTTTTTATCCCTACCAACAACAAAAATAGAGAACACTTTTGTAATATAAAATCATCCATTGTTCTTCTACTAGTCTGTCTTCTGACAAGATTCAACGAATCATCCAAAGTAGACAATAATTTCCTCTTCCATGCATTTTTAGTATTGTTTTTGTCAAGGGACCTTCCCAGATCAGTTCCTTTAGATGTAATGTTGGCACTTTTAATGGAGAATTGAAAATATCATGGGGAACTCTGTCGTAGAAGCATCCTTGTTCCTTCCTTCTCCATGCATTGAACAACTACGTACATCAAGCTGGGAACTAAGCACTGTGTGCAAAACAAGAATTAAAGACTCAAGAGACCCTGGTGCTCAAGGGATTCATAGTCACTAAGTAGCAGAAGAAGCTTGGCCATTGGGCAAGGGAGAAGCCATAAATGCCGCCTTAGGGGTACGTCTGCGCCGGGGGAGTCGGGAGAGAAGGAGAGTGCTTGTAACATCAGGGGAAGGAGACCATGAGAGCAGCTACTGGAGCCAGACTTTGACAGTGTGTTGTTCTCGGGCCAGACAGGGCGGGGAGTAGACATTCGGACCAGGAGGCCAGGGAGCAGACGAGCTAGTGAGCCATGCCCAGGGCGCCAAAGTGATGGCATCGGACGGGGCAGGGGGTTGGGGTCAAAGCGGGCAAAGGCTTAGATTCAGAACCAGAGCTTTCTTCAGACCACTGAGGCTTTCTTACTTCTTCTTCTTTTTTTCATTTTTGGTTTAAATTCTAGTTCGTTAACATACAGCACGATACCGGTTTCAGGAGTAGAATTCAGTGATCCATCCCTTACATACAGCGCGCAGCGCTCATCCCAGCAAGCGGCCTCCTTAACGTCCCTGATGTTTTCTTAAGTAAGACCATTCTTGTTTATTTTTGCTTGGGTTTTAGTGCCGTTTTCACTGTATGCTTCTTCTTTATTTCTGCCTTGCTGTTGTTCAAGAAAAAAGCAAGGGAAGAATAGACCGAAAAGGGAGAAGAAAGCGAGGCATTCTTGGCCAAACCTTCTGGGACTTTTGCACTAAGACTCAATATTAACTCCTGTCATAGATGGGACTTTTAGGTTGCGATGCATAAAAGTAGAACGCACACTTGAGCACGTGCCCAGGCCAGGAGCCCTTGCGTGGCCCACACTGAAGGCCACACTTGCTGGGTGCTTGTGTGGGGGCTGACTTTATTCAGATTCAGTGGAAGAAGAAAGGGTTTTCATTAATTGCCTCAGGTTGTTTCCTTTTCAAGAAATAGGAATTCTGTAGCTTTGGTGGTTTCTCTGTACAATATTCTCTTTCCAGATTATGGAGCTTCTTCAATGGTTCACACCACTCAAACCTACTCTCTCAACTCACGTCACGTGAGGCTACCCAAATTTATCCGTGTCAACCTGATCCCAGTGTCAGAAATTGTAACCTTCCCGTCGTAGTTCTTCCAGAGTCTTGAATTATCAGAACCCCTAACAAGGGTTCTAGTAAAGTGAATGCACACTAAGGGACTCTCAGCTAACTTTACTTTTATATAAAAGAAGATATTTGATCTGTAATTGACCTATTCAAATCCAGAATTTAAACTGAAACATGTGCAATTCTCCTTTTTCTGGTGGAGAAAAATTCCAATTCATCCAAATTACAGAAATACGAAAACAGACCAGAAGCTAAATCAACTATATATATATATATATATATACACATATATATATGTGTGTGTGTGTATATACATATATATACATATATATGTGTGTATATATATACATATATATATAGGTTGGCTTTTTTATAATTTGGATACGACTTTTAATAATTTTACTAATGTTATTTCACAAATGCCAGAGAGAGGAATTTGGTCTGTTTCGATTTTGTTTTTTTCTCTCCATAATGGGACCCAGAAGTCTTCAAATAAAGTATCGCCACACAAACACTCTAGTATCTTTACTAAAGACAAACGCATTTATGGGAGCTCTATGCTTTAGTGAGAAAACGTTGTCGACTTCATATTGACAGAAAAATCATGATATTTAAGTATGCCACCCTAAATTCAGAATGAAATCTGTTTAAAATCAAGCAATTAGGTGGAACAGGGCCCCGGGCTTTACAGAGGTGTCCTTGTGGTCTGAGTCTGTTTTTTATTTGTTTTTATGTTTATTTATTTTTGAGACACAGAGAGAGAGAGAGAGAGAGAGAGAGAGAGGAAGGGGCAGAGAGAGAGGGCAACAGAGGATCCCAGCAGGCTCCATGCTGACAGCAGAGAGCTGGATGTGGGGCTCAAACTCATGAACCGTGAGATCGTGACCGGAGTCAAAATCAGACACTTAACCAACTGAGCCACCCAGGCATCCCATCAAGTCTGGTTCTTAGATGAGCCTAATTTTTGCATTATGTCTACAGAGGTTGAAACAAAACAGTAGAAGTTTGGGGGAGATAGCGACAACCGTTAACTTCATTGGGAAACACTTAGATTTGCCTCCTGTATATGGCAACTATCTAATCCAGAAAGAGTGGTTGTGTCCATATTCAAACAAACAAACAAACAAACAAAAAAAAGAATTTAAATCTGGGCATACCCAGATGGCTCAGTCGGTGGAGCACGTGACTCTTGATCTCAGGGTCGTGAATTCAAGCCCCATGTCAGGCATAAAGTTTACGTTAAAAGAATAAAAGTAAAATAAAATGAAAAAGTTTTTTGTTCGGCACACGGTCCTCGTGAAGAAATGGCACACGCCATCCTTTCCCACTCTGCCGGCCACCTTAGCTTGGCTGCACAGCGAAGCGGATTCTGGAAAAGGCCCTTGGAATAACCCGCACAGTGCGTGCTGGGCTGTGAGGTGAGGAAGGCTGAGCCTGTTCTGACTGTACATTCGTTACCCCGGACGGGTGCCAGCATCTCCAAGATGCACTGTTCCCATCTGCAAAATGACAATGGCAGTGCCTGGGATGTTTGCTGTGGGAACGGGAGGGAACCAGGCGTCGAAAGCGCTCACACGCTGCGAAGGTTCCAGATCCACAAAGGGAGGTGGTGTAATTCTTTGGCTGGTTGTGTGCATGACTCTCACGAGGGAAGGCCAGAAGGGTCAACTTTGCCCTGAACGTGGGAGAGGAGGGGGAGTGTGCGAAACCTGGCTGGAGGAGACGGAAGGCAGTGACAACTCCCTCCAAACCATGCCTCGGGGTGGATCAAAGCTTCCTGCTCTTGGAAACTGGAGGCATCCCCCCCTTCATCTTGGGGGCTTTCCTGTTCAAATAGCGAAGCCTAGCCACATAAAGGGAAGCCCGCTCTGAGGTACGCTGACATGCTTGTGTGCTTGTGTCATCTACATTGGCCATATGTTAATGGTATGCACCCAAGAGTTCGCCTCATTATAAGAGGGTTACACATCAATAGTTCTGGAAAACATAGAAGTGACTAGGGCTTTCAAAGAGTATGCTTCAGTGAATGTGCATTCCTAGAGCCCATCTATAAAAAGATTTTCAGGCACGCATTCAGCACTTGGTCTTAATTTTCTGTTGATTTCTAAGCTCTACCAAACCGCAAACAGCTCTGTGGGCTCCTCCACCAAGCTGGTTTCACAGTTGCAGATGCAACAACAGATCTTACCCCACGTCGGAATTACACGCGACAGCGGGAAAGAGAAAGAGAATGGAGCCCCAAGGCTTTGCCCGTTGCCCATCTGACGCGTCAGCCATTTTGCAACAGGGATCCTCAAACATCATAAGCGCCGGAGAACATGTCGCTGGAGACATTTTGGGCGTTTTTATGCATTGCTTAGGTATTTTTTTTTTCTTGATACATTTCTTCCTTTGAGAACATTTCTTGGGGGTCTAATAGAAGAAGATGATTAATTTTTAAAAAATTTTTTTTTCAACGTTTATTTATTTTTGGGACAGAGAGAGACAGAGCATGAACGGGGGAGGGGCAGAGAGAGAGGGAGACACAGAACCGGAAACAGGCTCCAGTCTCTGAGCCATCAGCCCAGAGCCCGACGCGGGGCTCGAACCCACGAACCGCGAGATCGTGACCTGGCTGAAGTCGAACGCTTAACCGCTGCGCCACCCAGGCGCCCCGATGATTAATTTTTTCACTGGCGCGTTGTAAGTCTAAAGTACAACTTGTTCCTTTATTAATTGTTTAATGGGACTCCTATTCTGCATGCACTTTGGACTATCAGCGGTGTGATAGATCTGGTGCAAGCCCCACCTGAACAACGAGAGGGTGCCGCCCTCACCCTACTCATCAGCCTTGGGCCTCTGAGTCCCCAGGAGCTCCTTCCCAGAAGAAAGGGCATACAAACAAGTCAACAAGCTTTCCTTGGTTCAGTCTGTCACCCGGAGCTGGTCCCTGATTCAATTCAGGTAATGGTCAGGGAATAAGGCCCCAAGACCTTCCGAAAAACAGGAAAAATATGTGTGACTCTTCCAAAGAGACATGTGGGAATCAGCCAAGTATTGGAACTTTCTGTAGCTACCATGTCTTTTCTATTTCAGTTCTGCCCGTCTCAGGCAGGACACAGCAATCTTCGGAATGAGCTGCACGGGACCCCGGTGGCCTTTCATTACGCCTGGGGCAATTTGGCCTTCAAGAAAGCACTCACATGTCATGTAAGTCAATATTTTTCTTTCATGGGCATTATTCATACCATAAATGAAAAAATAATTAAATCCACCCTGGACCAAAAGGTCGGGGGTGGGGCAGGGACTCCCCGGTAGGCTATTTTTACAAAAAATCAACAGCTTGCCATATCTCGTACCGTGTTCTGTAAATTCTGACTTCAGTGGTAATATCAGATTTTCCTCAAGGGTGACACTCCTTCCTTTCTCAGTATCGCACAGAACCCTTCTAACTCCCAAAGAGCGCTCAGGCGAATCAGTCCATTACCCCTTCAGACTGAAACATTTCTTGAAGACCAGACATTATTTTGTAATAATAGGGGGCCCTCAAGCTTCTCTCTCTCTCTCTCTTTCTCTCTCTCTCTCTTTTCTCCTTCAGGAAGGAGTCATCTGAAAGGAACCCAGACGGGAAAGAGATTGGAAAGGCCAGTGATATTACAGCACATAAATGTTGACAGCAAAATAAAGGTTCAATAGTAACTCTACTTAATTAGGCAGTTTTAGAATCTAAACCCTTTCCAGTGAAAGAAGCACTATTTTGTTTTACTATGTTGGGTAAGAGTTTTCAGGCCAAGAGGGTGGCAAAAGTAAACACCGTATTTGAAAAAGACTTGCGTATTGTTATAGGTAGTGTATTTTCGTAAAGCAAAGGTTTTTCTTTTATTTCTGGGAAACTCTGTGACCATTGGAGCTATAAATCCTCAGAATTTGCCACTATGTACAGTAAGAGTTGAAATGACGCTGGATCTGAAGTTTGAATAAGAAGAGGAAGAGGGAGTGACAGAAGGAGAGAGAGAGGTCAAAGTATGAATGGCAGTTACTTAATCGGAGAAGGAAAAGCAAGTTACTACCAACTCCCTCCCCGATTTATTTACTGCAAGAATAGCCTTTAAGAACAAGAAGATTTTCACCTTTTTTTTTTGATGTTTTATCCACGGATTAATTTAATTTGAGCATCTCACTTCATTTTCGCTGCCGGACGTCTCATCTATGCCATAACAGCAAAGATGTATCACTGTTTCTGGGCTTTGCTGTCGCTCTTGGCTATTCTGGTAACGGTCTGTGATGTTAGTAAACAAGGACAGTTTTATTTAGTCATATGGATTTTAAGGTCTTCTTAATCTTTCTGTCTTTCTCTTTGCTGGTTCTCATCAGGCAAAGAAAGCACCAGGTAGAGCTCTTATCGGATACTCTATAATTTCACTGGCACCTCAAAGACGAAACTTTCTGGAAGCATCCTGGGATGTGTAAATCTCTGTGTTTTATCTTCCGCAGTGCCCCTTTCCTCTGCTAGTTTTTGGCGGGTGAAAATCAACGTGAGTATGACATCCAGCTATCGATCTATTTCTGATGCCCGCATGTAGCAGCAATTAGCACATAGGCTATCATGACTCTTTGTACTTCTTCTCTGGCCAACTAGATGAGTGTGTGTGTGTGTGTGAGTGTGTGTGTGTTAAAAGTAGAGAATCCTTTTCCCTTATTACTCTCAAGGAGCTGCCAATGGGTTTCACAGCACTCACATTACAGAAAACTCATACCCTGACATGGTTAGTATATAAGAAAATCAAATCGTTAACCGGCGATGTTTTAGGATCTGACCTGACGCGAATTAGTAAGTTGTGCAGAAGTCACATATGTTGAATACAATGGAGCGAAATTATTAAGAAAATGTTCTGGCTCATAAAGTTTGGTACTAATGGGAGACATAAAGTAGATTGGAAGAAATAAATGAGAGTCAAAAATCCATGTCTTGTAACGCCTTTTACATCTTATACATATATGAAGGGCCTGTTTTCACTTTTCATCAATCAAAGAAACCCAGGGCAATTGGACATAGGGAGGAAACACGAGCGTTCTGTAAACTCATATGGCAATTTTCACACAGAGAATTAAGATCCCAACACCCGCTCGTGCTCATTTTCTTATAAAAGAAAGCCTTGCTGTTGGAGTGTGGCCACATCTAATGCGTGCATTCTCAAGATTTATTGACGAAGCATCCTCAGAAGGGAAAGGAGAGGTCAGTGCAGGCAAACGTGCCTTTGGGAAGATGCATCTGAGCCCAGGGGGTTCTTGGCAGGACTTTCTCTTCTGATTTCTCTTTCGTTCCGAGTGTCTTCTGCTCCGAACCAAATGACTCTGGTTCTATTAAATCATATGAATTTTACAAGAAATGCCCTGACAGACAAGTTTTAGACCCACTGATCACCAGCCCCAACACTTGGTCTGTGTCCGGTGGTGTGGACCGGCTGCCAGCTTGCCCTCAGGGTCCCGCGGATTTCACCATCATGAATAATTCACACTAGGGGATATCTTTATTCAGTCTTCACCATGGAATTAACTTTGCTAAACGGATAATTGTGATTTCAGAATAATTATATTGTTTTGACGCTTTGAATGGGTAAACTCCTGGATTGATTATCTTTATTGGATTCATGTGCTGTCCCTTCTGTAAAGCCACAAATAGGCTATCAAATTAAAAAAAAAAAAAAAGATCATGAATCAACCTGAAAGAATGAAGCTCCATGCTTTCATAATTTTAAATCCTTCTTTTTTAAAAATGTTGGCCTCTTGCTCTGGCAAAGAGTGTGGCGATGAGTTCCAGATAAAATGAGACATTTTCCAAGATGAAGACTCTTACAGCAAAGGTATCAGAAATATATCTCCACACTGTAAGAGTTTTCTTTCTCTTTCGGAGGCATTTTTAAAAAATTTTCTACCTTTAATAATATTGATAATCCTTGTGCTTAATTTAACTTTATTGCTCTTTGGCTAATCACCATCCGTATACAATTATGATTAAATCCAAATGAAATATTGGGCTTATTTTACGAAAAGTATTATTACAAGTTTGGTTCTGGCACAGATCCACAGTAACCCCTGCAAATAATTAAAACATTATTTACCTTGTTTTCTGTATCTAATTTGTCTACTTGTACTCTTGTTCTCCCAGAAGGACCTGGTGATTCATTAATAACATTGTTGGAGATCCACTGAGCTTGCAATAAGAAGATCTTTGTTCCATGCCCCACCGCGGCTTCCCATTCATTCCTTTTGAAAACACAATGGTTCAAGGTGTTAAAATATATATGAATGACTAATGATCTCCCCAAAGAGGATACGGTCATTTTTCATAGATAGCGAAGAGGTATTTAGTGTGCTTTGAGGTCCAAATAATTATACCAGGAAAACAAACACACAAACAAGTAAGTAAAATACCCAGGTAGATCTTATTATTCAAGTGGTGATGTGAGTGTTGGATTTTATTTTATTGCCAAATTTTTAAACTTTATCCCCAATGGTTAATGCGGCGGTGCATTCTGCTGGGATCAGCTGCTCTGGCCAGTTCCAGGAGTAGGTAGCTAGCTGTGTATCCAGAAGCTAAAACTCACGGTCCCCAAAAGACCCCTGTGTGCATGCTGGTCTCCTCCGACAAGCCCCACCTCCATACATGACACTGCCCTTGAACAAATACTCAGGTGAAAACCCCGGATTTGTGTGTTCATCCGTGTCCATCGTCTTACACATGGAAGTCCCTCAGGATGTCCTCTGTGTTGCCACCGCTCTCTCTCCCACTGAGCCCTCAGAACTCGTAAGACAGCGTGCGGTCTTGCACTGCTTGCCCGGGCTGCCTGGTCTATCCAACTGCCTCTGTTGGCCAGGTGACATCCAAGCCTCCGTGACTTGCTGTCTTTTTTCCATCTTGTTGCCCATGGCCTTTATTCCTGCTGTTTCCTCCACCTGGAAAGCTGTTCCCTCAAGTTTTGCAGTGTCTTGTTCCTCATCATCCAGGTTTCTGCTCAGACAAGCACCCCAATCTCACCTCAGCGTTGCTTTCGGGAGAAGCCGCTGTAATTGGGTTCGAGGGCTGGTTTCCAGACTCTTAGTACACATTTATACACATGCTGATACACGGATGAAAAAATAGAGACCTCTTTTTAACTCACCAATCGCCATTTTACAAAACCATCGGCCATTCTTTTTCCCGATGTGAGAGGTTATCGGGGACACAGTTGCATCCTGGCACACGTAGTTGAATCTCTTTAATTTTTTTTTTTGTAATCTGCTAAATAGTCTTTTTAAGGTTTATTTTTGCTAATTTTTTTTTTTTGCTACAGTTTTTAAAAGACTTGCTGGTGGAGTGGCCACGAGAGTTGAGATAAACAGATGAACCAGAGATGGCAGCAAGGCTCCCCACTCGTGGGTTGATGCTTGGACTCCTCCTCAGAGGCCATTCTCCTGCACAGCTCTTCCTCCCATGACAGTGTGGCCCCAAGGAAGGCAGTAGAACATGGGGCACCGCATCCTAGGACACGTGTGTTTTTATTTTTAAAACATACTGCCACGCCCATCTCCAAAATAGCTACACTTACACTGTCTACGCTATTGACGTCTACGCCATCTGAGCCCATCTACACTGGCCACGGCAAAGTGTGGAACACTTTGCCTGACTCCATGCGTCCATATTTTAACAACTGGGGCAATTTCACAGAGTAGATGGTCCTTCTCTCACCCCCAATATTCTACAATATCGTGAACCCAGCAAAAAACTTTCACCCTAAATGGGATTCACAATGTGAAATGATCAATTTAATGGTGGAGGAAACTGCCCACGAAGAAATGGCCACATAGTTTCTGCTCCTTTGAGCAGAGCAACTCAACATGAAGAGACCATCCGTGAGCTAGGGGACGGCTCACACTTGAGCCAGCGCGGGGGACTACAGTACTTTTCATCTCCTCTGATGCTGTCTTTCCACAAACAAGTGAGTTCTGGTAGCACAGCCCCTGCATTATTTGCTTATATATCACAGAAACCAGCGTTGCAAGGAATGATCCATCTGACAGTTTGTATTTGCCCAAAGAGCTTCCAACCCTTGTGATTCTGATCAGATCCTAAAGTAAAGATTATCGATTATTGAGTACATCAAAACATTTCTTTCCTTCTTTAGTTTTCTTTATTTGATTTCTGTAAGGTCTATCCATTGCTTTAAGGCTTTTGGAAATAGACACATAAAAATTCATCATTTAAAGTAAATGTGGCAAATACAATAATCTCTGAATATAAAGCTCAGAAGGGCTCACCAGGGAATCTCAGTCACGAAGGCCAAGCGCATATAAATCTCTCTGAGGAGGGATAAAATCTCGAAGAAGATACTTTTTCAAAATGAGTATCAGGAGAACATTTTTCCTAAATATAACCCAATGTAGAATAGTCAGAGTTGAGACATAACTCATTTAAAACTGCTTCTGTGTGGTCAAAAAGATACTCCAAGAGCTGCCGTATAGAGCACTCCCAAGAAATTCGGTTTGGCCAAACTCTAGAGGCTGCTTGATTCTTAGAAAATGTGGAGGAATCTGAAGCCACGTGTGCATCTTATAAATGTGACAATGGGATCAGAGACTACGGATTTGCACTGCATGATTTCCACAGGTCTGTGGGCTATAGAATGTGGAACCCAGGATCAGCGGAATATCCTGTCGCCATGGTTTCACAGATGCGTGCCACAGGTAGTGGGCACTAGGTCAAGAAGTGAGATTTGTCAGGTAGTGGGAGGCACAGCTTATTCTTCAGCTCTTGTGGGGGAACATGTCCGGGGCGCAAACCCAGACCTCCTGCCTAGCACTGACCCATCAGAGCAATCGAAGGTCTTTTTAGAGCTGCTCCTCCGTGACTCATTTCATTTCTATAATTTGGAGGAAATATCCAGATCATCTTACTTTCCTTCAAACTGCACACTTCGGTGAAGAATCCTGGTAAACCCCAAAGCAGTAAGAGTTAGAGCGTCAGAGAGCAGTGTCCAGGGCAGCTAAAGACCCTAATCCAGGGTTCCTCAACTTTCGTACTCTTAACATTGGGGCCAAGTGATTCTTTGTTATGGACGCCGTCCTGTTTATTATAGGATGTTAAGCAGCGTGTCCGGCCCCTACCCAAAAGCTGCCAGCAACACTCTTTTGGTTAAGACAAACAAAAATGTCTCCAAACATTGTCAAATGTCTCCAGGTTGGGGATGGGGGTCAAAATTGTCTGTATCGAGACCCATTGATGTAGACAGGTAATGCTTAACTGAATTCTCTTTCTGACGTCACAGCTTACCAATCACATTTCCAGAAGGACAAGTTGAGGAAGTTTTCAGGAACTTCAAGAAACGCTTGAAATTAAACGTAGTGTACTTTGGTTCTATAAAAATCCCAGTCATGGGGCTCCCTTCGACTTCGGCACAGGTCATGGTCTCCCGGTTTGTGGGTTCGAGCCCCACGTTGGGCTCTGTGCTGACAGCTTGGAGCCTGGAGCCTGTTTCGGATCCCCTGTCTCCCTCTCTCTCTGCCCCTCCCTGGCTCACGCTTTGTCTCTTTCTCTCTCAAAGGTAAACAAACATTTAAAAAATCCCAATCGTCATGTCCATTTTATTCATTTCTTAGAGTTACAATGACTAAACTGTGTGTCACATCTAGATCCTGGGTGAGAGCACACACAGGTGCAACATTGTCCCCCAAATCATTCCTAAATAAACTGATTTATCTGAGAAAAAAAAAAGAACCAGTCTGAAAATCCACAGGAAATAAGATTTTTTGATAAAAGTCTCGACACGGATTTTTTTTTTCCTACTTAGTTTCTGGGTCTTGTGGACACCTGAGTCAGAGAACCACGACATGCCTGCTCCTTGCTAGAGATGACAGCCAGATGAGTAAAATGGCTTCCACTCTCCTTTCTTCCCTGTTGCTTATCATTTTGGTTATTATGTTGTTTACACAAACTTGACGAGGACATTGCATTTTAGAAATTCTGTCAGAAACCAAACCCACAACAAAATGGCAGAATGTTGTTCTCTGTCACGAAGAGGGCAGGCCAATGTAAACACCTATAGAAACAACGTGGAGGGAGATGAAGGGAATCACTCACTAGAAAGACCGGAAAAGGGCAAAAGAATGTTTCTGTTGAAAGTCAGAGACTAAGAAATGGAACTTCTGGGTAAAAGTGAAATGCGGTCAGTCTCAAGCCAGGAAGAATTCCAGATTCAGGAGGAAAATAATGGGTAATTGTTCACCGTCCACACAATGCGGTTCATTCTGTTCCTTAAAACAAAAGCTTTGCAAATTCATTCACGAAGACATTCACAGAAAAACTCGGAATGTTGTTTTTGGGATCGAAAGAATATCCCCTCAGGTTCCTTACATCATCGGTAGTGGATTCGGTGAACTGAAGGAGAAGCAACAGTAGGCTCTTGTCACCAGCGTCCAAGCACCCGACGATCCAGAGTCAAGAGCAGAGTGTACGGCCAACAGGGCATAGAAGAGCTTCGGTTCTTTCCCCTGCTCGTCTCTCGTCCCTTCTCCCCTTCCCCATCCTCCCCCCATCCTCCTTTCTGCCCCTCTTCCTTTTTCTTCTTCTCCTCCTCCTCCTCTTCCTCATCCTCTTTCTCTTCCTCTTCTTCCTCTTCTACCCCTTTTCCTCCTCTTCCTCCTCCTCCTCTTCTCCTTCTCCTTCTCCTCCTTCTTTCCTTCTTCTCCTTCTCTTCACCCTCCTCCTCCTTCTTTTCCTCCTCCTCCTCCTCATTCTTGTTATTCTCTTTTCTCCTTTTGTTCTTCTCCTCCTCCTCCTCTTCCTTCTCCTCTCCTTCTCCTTCTTTTTTCTCTCCTTCTGTCCCCTCCTCTCACTTCACTCTCTCCTTCTTCTCTTCTTACTCCTCCCCTTTTTTTCCCCTTCCTTCCCCTCTTCTCTTTCTTTCCAATGATCTTTTCTCCATAGTCACAAATGGGCATTATAATTGATTTCTTAAATGTAAAATCTGTTCTTCGGTGACCTTAACCAAGTGTATCCACCCACGTCTTGCAGCATGATGCTATGAGCTGGGAGGAGCCAACTAGACTCCACGCAAGCCTCCCTTCCGAGCACCAGTGGGCATGCGGGGGTAGCCGGTGTGAGGAGGGCACAGGACACCGGCAAGTAGAAACAAGGCTGGTTCCCTGATCTTTCAAGATCTGGAGAGATGCCTTCTTTATATCTCAGCCACTGGTGTATTTTCCTGTCCATAAACAGAAACAATAAAATGATTGGTTCATACTTGCCTTCTTTGGCCAGTACAAAATTTAATTTCTGTGTTTGTGAGGATGGGGCTAAGATCTATCCTACTATTACCAGAATGGCATATTTCACTATTTACTTGTTTGAAAATGTCCTATAAGTAATCATAGGAATGGTATTGGGTCTTCATTTTTGAAAGCTGGTAAAGGCTAAACATTAACGTAATAATATTTTTCATCAAATGTCATGTCAACAAATGATGTTTAACAAAATCGTAGGACACAAGAGCAAATCCGAGAGCAGATGGCACCAGCATCTCGGTCTTCTCTGCTTGGACCTAAATGTCGTTCTCTTTCCATGCCTCTTGAAACCTCTCCATCTAAAAAACACTTTGAGGCATTGCTGAGAAACATCCAGCTTGAAATGCGAGCCGCCTTGAGTTTAGAAATTGAAGTCCGTAACTCTTGTGGACAAGCACTCTTCCAAGGTCTTCTTCACGATCATGTCACACAACAGTGTCCGCCTTTCACACAACAGGCAATATGGCAGCCAAGGAGCGGCCGTCAATGCGTCCCCTCAGTATCAGGGACTGACGGAACCTTGACCTTGAGTTAAAGAGTTGAGACAAACTACAGTATCACAAAACAGTAGCAAAGAAAACTGATTTTAAAGATAAACTAACGAACTTCGACTTATTTGTTCCCTCCCCGATCCTTGCTTTTCTGCTAAATTCCTCGGACCATAGTTTCCTAGGCCCACTTTTATTTATTCTGATGAAGTGAAACTTGTGTTAAGTCGATGGCTCCACGGGAATGTGATTCCCCGAACTGAGCGTCCTGCACGTAATCCAGGAAACTCGGTGAGGCTCTGACTCTGCCCTGAGACCTGGGCGTCCCGGGACTTTGGCCTGGTGGCCCTCTGAGGCCGGAGACAAGTGAACTCGCCCACGACGCGGATAAATATTCTAGCCTTGCCTTAGCAGGTCCTGGCCTGTTGTGATCATAGGCCCTCTGCTCCTTCACTATATGACATGCCAAAATGCAGATCAAGTCTGTACTTAGTAAGTGAATTAATCACCTTGAACTTTTGACTGCAGCGGGGTGGTAAAAGCCGCTTTGCTGAGGAGCACAGCTCTGTGCTGCAGAGGGAATTATGGAAACGGTACGTGTGGACGGGCTCTCTGGCTCCTGCGAGTCAGATTCGGAGAACCTTTTGATCTCTCTGTCGTTAACACCAGGACTCCCACTGCAACATGAGAGACGGGATTAGAAAACTGAACAAAAGGTTACATGTGCCCAGAATATCTCATTTCAGAAAGAAAAGGACAGAACCCTTCTTACATTCCACTCTCTCTCACTTTCTCAGACATTTTGCTTTGTTTTCTTTTCACTGTAAGATTAAAAACAAAACAAAACAAAACACCCTCGTTCATCTGATTTTTCTTACTGCAGATTCCAGCACCGTTAGATTCTATTGCTTGTTAACGTTCAAAGGTTCCGTACGATGTAACGTTTTTCAAGTTTTCTACCCATATCCCTCGTATTGCCTTTCTATTCATGGCAACCATCGGTGAAACCCTGAGTCTGCCAAAAGTCATGTAACTTCACAGAACACACTTCCAGTTAGCACTGCGGATGACCTCCCTGTCCACTTTGCTGGAGCGCGTCACCAAATGGACTGAGACATGGGGGGCAGACGGGACCATCTTTTCAAACTTCATCTTACAAAAGGGCTGGGTTAGTTTCCGTCTGTTCTGGAGCTCCAGACAACCGGACCGTGAGGGCACAGGAGTCAGGGGACCCGCGTCACGGCTGAGGGGTCTGCGGGCACCAGGGTGACCCCATGCTCTGCTCTGTAAGCCGCAGCACAGGACGGCGGGCGCGTGTTCCGAGTCTGCTCTCTTAGCAAGACCGTACGATCCGATCGTTTGGGAAGTTTACGCCATGGGAAGTGTGGGGGTTGCAAAGCATAATATTTATTTGGACTAGATACCACACATTTTTAATTTGCCCTAAGAAAAATTACATTGGAAGGAGTAGATTTGGAACGGTTCCTTTAATAGATCTGAAGGATAACATTCATTTTTTTTTTTTTTAAGGCTGAAGAGGACAGAAAGAACATTCTTCTACCTTATTTATTTTTAATTGAAGATGCTATACGAGCATTTGCCAAATTATTCAAGGGAGAGCCATAATTAGGCAATGCCAGGGGGAGAGAAAACCAGTAAGTGCCAACAATGAAGCATCTATTTATGGATATTACCACACATAATGAAAACAAAACAGTTGTAGCTGTGTCTTAAATTTAGAGTATCATCCCTAATAATATTCTCCATGTGTGAAACAGTTGGCAGGATGTATCAACATAAGGACAAGTTCATGATGGCTGGATGGTTAAGAAACTAGTGCAAATAATTAAGGATTAAATAAACAAAAGAACTGAATGTGGACACAAAAACATAGTAGAGCCCACAAGACTTTGTAGTACAAAGTGAAGTCGTTCTGTCCTGAATTATCTTTTTTTTTTAAGTCTTTAAAAAATGTTAACTACATAATTGTCAGATAGCTCCTTTGCAGACCAAGCCAGATTTTGTTTTTTTCTTTATTAAGCCAAGGGAAAAGAGATGAGTTGAAAAGCAATGTTTGGTTGCTCGTACAGATACAGAATCCGTGGCTGAATTTGTTGAGAAACAATTAGCTGTAAATGTAAACATCGTGGTTATGCCACGGACTTCTCAAATATAAGCGGAAGGAACGTTTATCCCTTTTCTGAATCCTAACTGGAATCCGAGCTCACGGACGCATCCGTGTGTGGATATACCTGTTGGACATTTGGCATCGAGTTAATTCCACTTCAGTCCGTTGGCCAAGTCATTCATGGAAGAAAACCACCTCAAGACAAGAATTGTACTGTCCTCAACAAAGAAATGGCATTGTGTTAGGTTTATCTGCATTAAGATCTGTATCTTCTTGTCCGTAGAGGGAAACTTTTCACAGCGTTAAGAGTAGGAGAGTCCTTTAGAAAATACATACATGCTCTGAACTCAGTGTAGGAAATCTTGCCACTGGTCCAACCAACTCTATCATGGCCACACTGCAAAAATCACAATGGCCACCTCCTGCGAAGGTCCCAGGTTTCCAGGTCACAAGTAACACACGCACATGAAAACGGAGAAGAGCCAAAAAAAGAACATCGTGTGAATTGACCAATCAACGAAATGTCTGAAGAACAAGATAGATTTTTCCCAGTGTGTAGGATGGTGAGGACCTCTCTCTGTGGTGCCCGTGGTTATTTCTCATATTTTTCCAGCTCTCTTGAAGGATTATGATTTTTAGGCACACTTTTTTTTTTTTTTGGCCCCAAATTGAAACTCTCTTCTAGAATGAAATAGAAAGTAATCCTGGAGAGTTTTTGTTTTGTTCTGTTTTGCCAGCTACTAAAACACAACAAACATTTGAAAATACATTTTCTATCACATGTTTACAAAGAAGAGCAAATAAAAATTCCTGGGCTCCATTGTCCGGATTTCATTAATTTTTTTCCCAGGTTCCTGAGTGACAGTTGGAAAAGGTTTGCTAACACTTTGTAGGAAGTGCAGGCATGTTTCAGTCCCTGTGACAGCAAATGCTCCTAAGTGGTGTCTCCATGATTGGTCCCCTTCGTCCGTGTCCACAGAAGCCGAACAAAAGCTTCGAAGTACACCTCACATTGTCATTCTCCTGTTTGAAACCCCCCACCCCACCCCACCCCACCCTGGAATGACTTCCCTTTTCCTTCCGTGCATGATCCTCCCAGAACAGGAACCAGTCGTGACCTGGTCCTGGCCTGGAGCCATGATGGCACATTGTGCTCTGGGTCCAGTTATCCAGGGGCTGGGCCACCTTCTTCCCCGGGACACGAGAGGCCCTCCCCAGCCTGTGGGCTGGGCTCCGGCTCTTCTTCAGAATTCCTCCTGCTCCCTCTCCATCCCCCTCCCATCTGCCCCCAGGTCTCAGCTCACAGTGTCAGTGTTCCAGATGGGTCTTCCATGGCCCCTGATCTCTGAAAACCACCCAGTCACTCTCTGTCCCAACCATCTACACATTAGTATTGGCCGCTTTCCCTTGAGACTATGCTTTTCTCGTCTTTCTTTCCTGCTTGCCTAGAAGATAAGGCTCAGGAGAGCTCAGACCTTCTCAGTAGCCCCTTCACCTGGTGCCTGCAGGGCGCTCAGTGGGGGCTCGCACAGCTTCTGATGAGAGCGTGGGGGAGTGTGCAAATAATGAAGTGAATGGAGGAGGCGGTAAAGGGGTGGCGGGCGGGGTGGGGTAGAGAACCCAGAGGAAATCCAGTGGGTGGGAGATGGTTGGCTGCAAGTGTGGACTCAGTGGGCCTGGGCGAACAGAATTAGATGTCCTGGTCCAGGTGTGGACAGCCTCCTACAGTATGAGAAAGTGGGCACTGCAGGTCGTGACCTTGGTGATGGAGGAGAACATCTGGTAAGTACCTCCCACCCCCCTCCCCCACCCCCTCCCCCCTCCCTCCCTCCCCCACCCCCAGAGAGCTCTGCAAAAGGCTTCTGTAGTGCTTAAATTCTCCCATCAAAGGAACAGCAACCTCTTACCCTAGAGCTGTGCCAGTACCTCCTGCTTTGCAACATTCCCTTTTCAATGGTCTGTTTGTTATTTGCTTTGTTTTCTTTTCCTTGCCACTTCCTTTGACAAGATTCAGCATCATGGGCGAGTGCAAGCGACTAGCCCACTGCTCCTAAGAAAGCAAAAGAGGAACGAAGATTCCAACACCCTTTAACATGTGGCCGTTCATCCTTTAAAGGATCTTTGGCAGCTAAAGATTATGCCAAGACTGATTGTCGCACGGAGGAGATTGACAATCGCCTTATTGTTTTACAAGTTAAAAAAAAGAATGGGTTGAATGGCATGGCTATTGAAATCCTTCTTGCAAAATATGCTTCCCTAATACTACTCCCACCATACTTTTCAGTACAAGTTGACAATTGTTAGCATGTGAAACTAATATGATAAATTAGAACACCCTCATGGTGTTCTATTATTTCAGTATATTTTGTATAATACTACTAATAGGAAAATTGCTCAGAGGTGGGCAATATTTTGCAGAGCAGTATTTTGGGGACGCTGAGCCAAGTAGAGCACGCTTGCCAAGAAACTGAGCAATGCTGCTTTTTACATTATTATTTCCAGAGGTGACAGGATCTGGGCCATAGAAGTGGAGTGGATATTGTTTGGGGACCCTCTTGAAGACACAGGACAAAGTGAGAGCGGTTTGTCCTGCCGTATCAGGTAAGAGGAAGCACCCACGGTCTCTAGCCCGGGGCTCTCGCTCCTGATTTTAGTTTCAGATATGTATTTTTATTAGTGGGCAAAGGAAAGAATGGAATGGTTGTTGATATGGAATATTTGGAAATTTGGGCATATCCAATTTTGATCATCAGCTTTCAATGTGAAATCATACCTCAGTAGATAAAATCTGGACCTACTAGGGCAACAAACTAGTGAACTTGGGGGGGGGGAGGGAGGAATGTTCCCTGGTTCCTCATTTTGTGGTATTATTCATGTTCCACAAACTTGCTCTCATATTACAGATTTTATGATTTGAATACACTCCGAGAAAGTACGTGCAGATTCCTAAATGCGATGCTACCATCCCGCTCCAATTTCCGTCTCAACGTAGCAGAAGAAAATCGCTCCCATTGTGTAGATGGGAACAGCAGAGTATCCTAAAATTTCCCTTTGAATATGCCTGAAGTGACCCCAATAGACCAGGACACTCGCAGTCTTCGTGGAAACAGGCAGGGCCCTGAAAAAGAAAGCTACAGTAAACAAACAAACAAACCAATAGTAGTGTTACGCCTTGAATTACCTTTAGAGGAATAACCTAAATTATATATGATCAGATAAGCTTCTTCTGAAGTTTGAGCACTGAGGCCACAAGGAAGTGAGAGGCACACACTGGGCATTACTCCACCAGGAAACAGATGGTCTCTAGTTCCCAGGGAAAGTTTGAGAAAGGGTGTGCTTTCCGAAAACATGCCGAGTAACCGTGGTTTAGAAGATAAAACGTTGAGGGGCACCTGGGTAGCTCGGTCGGTTAAGCATCCGAGTTCAACTCAGGTCATGATCTCGCGGTCCATGAGTTCGAGCCCCGCGTCTGGCTCTGTGCTGATGGCGCGGAGCCTGGAGCCCGCTTCGGATTCCGTGTCTCCCTCTCTCTCTGCCCCTCCCCTGCTTGCGCGCGCTCTCTCTCTCTCCCCCCACCCTCTCTCAAAAATACACATTGAAAAAATTTTAGAAGATAAAACATTGAAGTGATGAACAAATGAATTGACTTAATTTTCTAATGACATCTTTAAAAAGGGGCAATAAAATAAGAAGAAATAATGATTTTCACATATGAAGAGATATTGTTAGAGTTAGATAGGTCTTTAGAGTGACTCATCCACGACCCTAAGGGGTGGGCATGCCTGCCGGTCTTTAATCTAAATCTTCTCTGAGACTGAAATGGCAAACTGGGAATTACGGAGTCTTGGAGACAGAGAGGAGTAAATGCAAGGGTTGTTTATTGCACATGAACTGGGACTTTCTGCCCAAGGGTGCAGCCAGGGAAATAAAGATCCCATCTCACTAGGCTCCATTCTATTCTCCCTCTCTGCCTTTGTCTCTCTGTCTCTTTCTCTGTCTTGCGCATAGTCTTGAGCTTCCCATTGACCAAAACCAAAAACTAGTGGGTGGTGAACTTCCCCTAAGGGCAGCTCCTGGGGCCCAGAACATGGTGGAGGAATTGGAGGGTGGAGGTCAAGGTCAGTGGGGCAAGTGGAGGATCATCAGCCCAAGCCCCAGCAACTTCTGCTGGTAAATCATTGGTCCCTGCAACTGCATTGGGTCTCCATCCAATCCAGGATGGACAGAATGACGACAAGACACAGTGCCATTCTTAATTAAACCTGATTCTATTAAGTTATACGAGAAGGGGAAAGTTGGTATTGGAAAATCAACTAGCAGTGTCTGTATGACACAATTTTATCCAGAAAGCTATAGAACTCGGAGAAGACAGGAACAGAAATCAATATGAACAGAAGGAATTCAGCCCCATATCACCTAAGGTATTGAAAACAAATAGAGATAAAAAATACAGAGCAATAAATTGAACAGGTACTGTGCAAATTATAATTTGAACAGCCAAATAAACACACTTTTCAGATACAAATAAGCATACTCTGTATATAAACAAAGTATGAATAAGGAAAGTTAGTAACTCTGTGAACAAATTAAATATCAACCGATGGGGAACACAATTGCCCGTACATCAAAGCTAGGCATGGGCACCATTTTGCTTGAAGTTTGCATAACTGAATACAAGCTGTCTCATCCTGGGATCTCTAGGAAACAGACATGGGCACCAATGCTTGATTAAGAATTGTAGTCCAAAGGGTGTGTGACTGAAGTCAGAGGTCAGTGAGGAAAGGCGTGAGGTGATGAGGACACCAGGAGATGCCACGTATGGGCCAATGCCTTATGCAAAAACAACCTGTTAGTTGACCAGATCCTGGGAGGGAGGAATGGAGGGGGCTTGATCTAGTTGGCTGTCTCTTCCTCAGAATTCCCTTTGTTTAATGTTTGCTCCATTGGGAGCTAACTCTTCCCCACTCCTGGGCTGCCTCATCTGGTGTCTTTGGCAGTCACTCAGAAGGCGAGCTGGAGGCTCAGCGCGTTTTCAGGGTAATCAGCTCCATACTGATGGGCGTAGTTGGGCGAGCATGGAGGGCGGAGGGGATTTTGAGGCCAAGAAAACTGGAGAAGGCATACAAAATGCGCCCAGCGTATAAAATTTTAGGATACAATCGTTCAAATGAAAATTCCAAATTAAGAAAATAATCCCAGTTGGTTAAAGTTAAACTTTGACCTAATTTAACCAACAGCAATTTATTTTTTCTCATGTTTTCATAATGTACTTTTTATTCTGTTGTTTGTCTGCAAGTGCATAAAGAACATATGTGTTGCCGACAGATAATACATTTGTCTTGGTAAATAATAACTTGGGAAAATTCAATTATGCAGAGTTCTGATTTTAAAAAGTCATTCCTTACTTTTATTCATAATTATTTTTGAGGGGTAATATAGACAGATTTAATTATGCCCCTAATTGACCACTTCTCATCATGTTATCTGTGCTATAAATTTTGGTGTTATTGCAAATGAGAGTTGAATTCATACATTCCAGATCAATTCCCTCCACAGTCTTCCTAACCATTGTGATTTGTATCTTTATTCCATTATGAATGCTGATGAGAACAAAGAGTCTGTGATTTATAAGGTCTTTTTTCCAAGAGTGTTTTGGTCCAAGACAAAGCACAGATTTTATTTACGCCTTTACTGAATTTTCATGGTTCAAAACACTCTGAAATATTACTGAGCCTGGATAAACCATTCCACCTGGGAAAGACGTGTTTGGTTGGTGGTTGCCTTGGCGATCAATGATTCAGAAATCGCACCATTCAACATCGTCCCTCACACAGCCACCTGAAGGAGCAATGATGATGTAAGAAATCAAGTAAAATGAAGGATTTTTTAAGCCTCCATGGCAAAAAAAAAGGGTTCTTACAGCTACAATGACCTTGGTATAGGGCATTTTCTGGGGGATTGATGATCGCCCTGGACAATCAACTTCCCCCAGATGACCATTAATCCCCAGGCAATGTCCCTGCCGGCATCGCTCTTGCTTAATTCAATTATTTGTAGTGGTGGGCTTTCCTTTGTGAAGATTTTACCTCACAGCCAGGCTCCCTGACTTCCCTGTCTCTCTGCTTACTGCCCCGGCTCTGCTATAGACCAGCCCGGGTTTGCATTCACCTCACACACTCCGAACCGCATCTAATCCACGGAGAGAAAAAGATTACGCGCGTCCACAGGTGCGGATACAGTTATGTGGACCTTTGTGGGGGGAAATTTATAAACAAATTTATAAACAAATAGACAGACTATCCATGGGCACATATCCTGGTTTCATAAATCATTGCAGGTCATTTTATTAGAGTGTGTTTTTATGTCCAAATGTCGCTACACCTGCGATTTTCACAAGGCAGATTTCGAAAATCACAATTTAGATAAGGTTGCATTTTACTAGTCGAATAAATATTTATAGCGTTTTAACATAAGAGTGGAATTTGAACATTAGAAGCAAAAAAGAAAAAGAGAAAAGAAAGAAAGCACTGCAAGTGTGAATGGCCGTGTGTGTGTGTGTGTGTGTGTGTGTGTGTGTACCCAGGTTCTTGGGCCAGTACCCATGATGCTAGAAGACCACGTCCATTTAGACGAAGAGACAGGCATGCCCAGTAGCTAACACTCATGGCTTTGAGGTCAGAGAGATCAGATTCAAATCTCGACTCTATCCTGAGGCCAGCATGCTTTGAATTAATCATCTCTCTCCCCGGTTGGGTACCTGGGGAGGACTACATACGTTCCCAGTGCTCTTCGGGAGGGTTACACATGAAGCCATCACAATGCTGGATCTTGCGACAGGTTCTCAGATATATTATAAGGGGGCATATAATTCTCAGTGTGGATCTATATAGATGTGCAAGTACATGGCTTATTATAACCACTCTATTCCACTTGTAATGTTTGTTTCTGTTCGAGATGTTGTTCTAATAGTAAAAGAGTTTATTGAATTATAAACTTCTAGCCTCATTAAAATAATAACCAAATTGAAGCACTTTAAAATCCATTAGACATTTAAATGTACCATTTTGAAATTTATTAATTTTATTAAATTTTGTACACATTGCGTGTACTTTTATTTGTGTATAAATTTTGTATCATCGAATTTTTATAAGCATGGCCGTATTCCTACACTCGGAGAACACAGACTCTCAGTAAATATATCATTAGTAGATGAACAACTGAGATTTTCCTTCCCGTGTCTCTGAGTCATAGCAATATTAAAACCCCGTTTTAGGCTTTTCTTTCTTTCGGTGGTAACTTCCTCAACAACGATATGCCTACATTAGCACACATTCCAAAGCAATTGATTTGCTTTTTGTAGATCTATTATGTTAAACAACTAATTTTCTGTATCAGACACAAAGATAGGTTTTCCTGCAGAATTTCTGGAAGGAGGGTATTTTGCCCGGACCTCCCTGAGAGCCCGTCCTGTTTATTCCACAGTCCGCATCCATAAGGACAGCCTCTTTCTCCTCCGGAGGAAAGAAGTGTGGCTGCCTCCATGCCCGTGAAACACAAAAACTAACATCCAACACAATGATCAATGCAAGGAAGCTCTTTCCATTGAGTTTTAAAATTTAGATATTGCAGGTGCACGAAATATTGCCACCAACACGCATATCTTCTAATAGGCGTGTAAAATAAAACATTGTGGACCTGGCTATTTTTAAGTATGTGTATTAAACGGATATGTGAGATGGGTTAATGCAGATGTCTGTAAGTCCTTAAATCCAGACATCATAGTGGAGGTGGCCCAGGCATCATTTTCAACGGAAAGAACCGAGTCTTCTCTCACTGGCAAAATTTGAACTCCTGAGATTCTGTTCAGGTTCTGATATCCTAGGAAACAAAATGTTGCTTCTATCTTTTTTATTGGACCTCGGTTTAAATCATTAAGGTTTTGTCCATACTGAGATATTTTCCCAATTTGAAGATAGTTTTTTAAAAAGAATTTATCATCAAGGTTTTATTTTTTTTTAAGTTTTTATTTGTTTATTTTGATAGAGCATGTTTATGTGCACGCAAGCAGATTGGTGGCAGAGAGAGAGAGAGACAGAGAGAGAGAGAGAGAGAGAATCCCAAGCAGGCCCCGCACTGTCAGCACAGAACCCGACACGGGGCTCTATGCCACAGACCGTGAACTCAAGTCAAGAGTCAAATGCTTAACCAACTGAGCCACCCAGGTGCCCCTATCATCAAGGTTTTGGATGGAGACATTAAATTAATGTTTCGGCAGCTGGAATATTAACCTGGGGAGGATGTCTTGGCACACTGATGGGCTTTTTCCTCTTTCTTGAATTAGATACGGGGAAGTAAATGGAGCAGGAACCTTTGATTAGCACCTTCCAAAGCAGCACACGGCAGGCTGTCCGTAACCTGGTAAGCAAGGTTTGAATATATCATCACCTTTGGGGTCTCCGAACACCAGTAAGATGTGAGTACTCTTTCTTGAGTTCTCATCTCCTGTGTGGCATCGAATGTGGCTTCGTGTCATCTGTGTCTCAGGCTGCACGATGGGAGGGATTGCTACCATCATTTCCACGTTAAAGGTAGGGTCTTTGATTAAGGAGGAGGGC
Organism: Felis catus; assembly: GCF_018350175.1. NCBI lineage: Eukaryota > Metazoa > Chordata > Mammalia > Carnivora > Felidae > Felis > Felis catus. The sequence goes on along the minus strand of NC_058368.1, from coordinate 236,201,441 downwards.
ACCCCAGAGCCCGCTTTCCTAAACACCACGGGATTCCATGGCAAGAGGACAACCCTCTTCTCCTGGGTACAAACTGAGACTACACCTCAGGTCACACAGAAGAGACCTGTTGAGCTCTAACTGGGATTGTAGAGAAACCCGGCATCCATCACATTGCAGAGCGTAACTAACATTTGTAGTATTTGATAGAAAAGTAGAATAATGTTCACGAGAAGTATGTGGGTGAAATCATGCTTAGATGGCCATTTTCACCTGAACATCACAAATAAGAGATGAAGAATTCTCTGCCTTTTTTTGCGGGGGAGGTGAGTGGGGGTGAGGGCTTGAAATAACCCAAGACACCGAAAGCGATTTTGAATATATTTGCTGCTAGTTTCACCCACGCAAATTTATAAACTCTTAAATTCTCTCTTTTGTGGATAGCATGAGCATAAAATACTGTGTCAAGGTTTCCACTATAAATGTTATTTCTCCGGGATTTATAACGTTTGCCGTAAAACGTGACCCCAGGCATTAACTATCTTTTCTCAACACAGAGACTGACGTTTTTATGTGTGACTTTTCATGCGCATGCTGAGGTGAAGCCAGCAGTGGAACTGTTTCTAGGCCACGTGTAATTACTGAGAACATACTAGTATTGTAGGTTGAGATGTATACCTGAGTCACATTTACTGCGGGTTAAGAGCATTCATAAAACAGCAGTTAATTAGTCCGTAATAGGGTCCAATCATATTTTATTTGAAAACACTTCTACGAGCCCTACATTGGGTCTGGGTGTTACCTTTTTTTTTTTTTTTTTTTTTTTTTTTTTAGAGATACGAGCCCTCCTATCTAGCTCTATCTGCCTCTTTGCCTTCCTCTCTTTACTTCACAGGAGACTTAGTTCATTATGCACAAAAGTGCTCTGTGGCATTCCTGGTTTATGAGAAAGGAAAACGTAGGCATCCAGCGCTTCCTCTGAGAAATGAACATTGACTTTCTCTGAAGAAAATATAAATGGATTGACTTAATTGGACTTCAGGCATTGGGGCAATTAATAATAGACTGTGTCATAGTGAGGGCTTTGTTTGTATTTAAAGCAATAAATTACAAGTATTAAATGTATATTTATTTCAAGTTAAACTCATTTCTAATTGACATGTTACTTAGCCTAAGGCTTTTAAGATCTTTTAGTATAATTAAATTAATAGAAAGCTATAGATCACAGGACGATAAACAAACAGCCGGGACTTTAATATGACAGATATACAGAACAGGCCGTGTAAGTAGATCATTATTATCGGTTTAGGTTCAGCAAAAAAAATACCAGCAGAACGAAAAGAAAAGAAACAAAAGAGCCGTGGCTGAGGCAGGCGACATTTTTGCCCATAATCTGACCGGCCAGCGTCAGAAGTCCCAGGCTGGGGAGAAACTTCATTATGAAAATTTCTTGGTTGGATCGATGCCTTACACCAGAAGCTCTTAAAGCCCCACATCAAACATTTAAAGGATATTATGATCACCCCAGGCTTTGGGTAGTCAAACAGCATAATAATGCTTCACGTATGAAGTGCAGAAATAGCCAGTTTCAGTTCTTATTATGTTCAAAATCTTCATCTTTTAAATACAGTCCTTAGTGCAAAATGCCTATCATAAATACTATGGCCCAAGAGTAATGCTCGGTTCAAGTTTTATAATTTCATTCATTCAAAGGACTTGACACGCTTCATGAAGGGTTGCTTGCCTTGTTTTTCGTTTTTGTTTTTGTTTTTGACCATATGCTGAAGAGACAACTACAGCCTTCTCTAATACGGAGAAAAATTGAGAATTAGGCCATGTCTACGGCCAGAATTGTTTTATTTCAAGTCAGAATGATTTATGGTTTCCCACGACAGGGACACTGGTGTGTTTTCTTGGCATTGAGGTAACTCACCCCCGAATGCGTCCTAATGCCACATCTCCAGCCTCCTGCTGTCCTGAGATCTGTCCTGTCCTGTGTCGCCCTTGCACGCCTGACCAGTTACACCGTAAGGATGGGAGGCTTCGTCGCATTCCCAATGGTCATAGTGCCTGGTACATAATGGTGTGTGATCAACACCTGTCTAATGAAGGGACCCATTATTCTTCTGGCATTTCTTACTAGTAAAATGATTCTTGGTCATGGAATAAGTAAAGCTTGGGGAGCAGCAGGGAAACTTCTTCAGGACAAAGCACTGTCTCTGCATGGCCACTGACCCTTCTTAACAAGATTCCATTGTTGGGGTTTCTAAGTCAGTTACTTCTCGAGTGCAATCAAAGGCATAGACCAAAAAAGCTAAACCCGCAAGTGGTCTTGTCAAGGCTGAACTTGAATATTTATAGTCAATGTTTATTTACATTTTTGAGTTTATGGATATCACCATTTCTTGATTCTCAAGGGTTGCATAGACCTTGTTTTGCGGGGCGAGACTACACTGAGTTTTGTTGCTCTTGGTGTTGATAGGCTAGACGTCTCAGTAAATGTTTTGGCATAATTTATAGCCATAATTCGTTTTTTATTTATTTGGTGTCCAGGAGAAGATTCTAGACAAAGAGTTGCTCAACCCACCAACTCTGTATGTGACATGTTCGGTGTGGGATTTTCTATACAACTGTGGCTTCCTGTTATTTTTTTTTTCTTGAGTAGACTCTTGACTTTGGAATAATTTTAGATTTACGGGAAAGCTGTAGGGGTGGTATAGAGAGCACTCTGTATCCCCCATTGTTGACACTCTACTTCTTCGTGGTACACTTGTCACAACTGAGGAGCCAACAGCAATACGTTCCTCTAAATTAAACTTCAGAATGTGTTCAGATGTCACTAAGTTTCCCACTAATGTCCTTTTGTTACTCCAGGATCCCATCCAGGACCACGTTGGGTAAGCAGGTGCTGCAGGTTGCGCTTGGCTCTTCAGAATGTTTGGAGAGATTATCTCTGGTACTTTCTGGACAAATCGTGGGTGCCTCCCACTCTACCCAGCTTCTCGCTTTGATTATTAGCCACCCAGAGTGGGGCAGGAGGGGCCCATCTGGGTGTTCTTAGAGTATTTGCTCCAATAATCTGTGTTCTTCCACCGAAACCGATAAGGCCATTGTGACAGGCAAATTAATAGGGATGTTGCTTCAAACAGCTTTTCTAACTTTGTACCAGCATACAAAGGAAACCCACCCAGAAGGGGCACAAACAATTCTAGTCAATCTACTTGTAAGGTGTCATAAGACTACTTCCTTGAGTCTAATACAGACTTAGATTTGCTTTCTTTTATGCGCTGTCTCAGCAGGAAAGACCAACGGTGCAGCATGCCTTAACTGGAAATGCTTCTCACCGGGAGGAGTCAATTAAACACATCACTATAGGTCTAAGACAATCTGGGGTTTCATACAATAGAACAAATAGAAGGTACATAAGGAATACACACTCTATTAAAAGTTTTGTACAAGGGGTGTATTTCCATAGTCCCGAGTTACCATAATTTTATAAAACAAATAATTAGGGGTGCCTGGCTGGCTCAGTCGGCTGAGCGTCCGATTTTGGCTCAGGTCACGATCACATAGTTTGTGGGTTCGAGCCCTGCGTCGGACTCTGTGCTGACTGCTCAGAGCCTGGAACTTGCTTTGGATTCTGTGTGTGTGTCTCTCTCTCCGCCCTTTCCCCTCACCCCTCTCTCTAAAATAAATAAACATCAACACGACTAATTTAAAAAAAAAACTAGATATGTGTTTACTAAGGTCTATGCCGTTCCTGACAATATAGTCTTAAGTGTGACGTTGTTAAGTCTAGGCACCTGCAATGCATGCAGTCATCACGCAGTGGCCCTAACTCAGTCAATGCAGAGTCTCCCTTAGTGGGGAGACAGTGGTCTAGAAGTGACAGGCATATACTGTTTTAATGAAAAGAGCCATTACAATTTACCTAAGAATATAGGGCACAATCTTAGTTTCTAAGGTCTTACTCAACAATCAGGAAAATATGCCATTTACCTCTAAGACTTTTGAAAGAAATATAGAAAAATGGATGTGAAAGACTGTCAGATCCATCGGTTATGTCGATGTATATGTTTGAATCTATTATTTCCTTGGTCTATTTAATTTTGTGCCTAAGGGCTTTGAAGCCATCTATTCTAGAGAATAAGGCCTTTATCTGGGAGTTAAATAGGTCATTTAAAGTTATTGTTATTCTGCACAACGATCCTAAATCCCATAATCTCTAGTAAAACCCGTAAAATACATTTCGAAGTCCAATCACTTAATGAGGAATTAACACACACAAAAGAAAAGTTTAATCCATACAATTATACTACCTACTGGATGCTATAATTTTTTAGTTATACCTCAATTAAAATTTCAAACTCAAAATTGCTGAGTACTATAATTTTTTTTATTTATTTTATTAAAAAAATTAAGTTTATTTATTTATTTTGAGAGAGAGCGAGAGAGAAAAAGAGCGAGAGAGAGAAAGAGCATGAGTGGGGAGGGACACAGAGATGGAGAGAGAATTCCACGTAGGCTCTACACTATCAGTGCAGAGCCCAAAGCAGGGCTTGATCTCACCAACCATGAAATCATGACCTGAGCCGAAATCAAGAGTCAGACGCTCAACTGACTGAGCCACCCAGTTCTCTCTACTTTTCTTTAGTTTGTATTTTATTGTAATTGATAAATTTAAAGGTTCCCAGCTACTGGTGGGAATTAAATTGGGGCAGCCACAATGGAAAACTGTATGAAGGTCCCTCAAAAAATTAAAAATAGATATGCCATATGATCCAGCAATCACACTTCCAGGTATATACATCCAAAAGAAATGAGAATAGGATACGAAAGAGATGTCAACATTGCCATGATCATTGCAGCATTGTTTATAACAGCCAAACAAATGGGAACAACCTGAGTGTTTCTCAAAGAATGAAAAGGTGACGCAGATGTGATCCACAGGCAACCACACACACACACACACACACACACACACTTACACACACAATGGAATATAACCCAACCACAAGAAAGAAGGGTATCCTGTCATTTGCAACCACATAGATGGACCTTGAGGGCATCAGGCTGATGAGGTATGACAGACACATGAAGAAATGTACTGTATGAGACTCTTAAAGGCAGAGAACAAACTGAGGGTTGCTGGAGGGGCCGTGCGTGGGGGGATGGGCTAAATGGGTGATGGATATCAAGAAGGGCACGTGTAGGGATGAGCACTGGGTGTCGTACGTAAGTGATGAATCACTAAATTCTACTCCTGAAACAAGCACTACGCCACATGTTAATTAACTTGAGTTTCAATAAATAAAGTCCAAAAAGAAAAATATTGTATGATCTCACATATATGTGGAATCTTCAAGACAGTTAAACTCATCGCAACAGGGACCAGAAAAGTGGTTTCTAGGGATTGGAGAGCAGGAGAAATAGGGAGGAGTTGGGAAAAGGTTACCTGCTTTCAGCTCTAAGATGTCAAAGTTCTGAGTGGTAACTGTAGTTTCTAAAACCATATTGTATAATTGAAATTTGTTAAGAGAGTAGTAGAACTTAAACATTCTCACCAAGGGGGGAAAAAAAGATAGACTCGTAAGGTGATCGATGCGTTAATTAACTAGATGATGCAGATCCTTTCAAACCGTGTACGTATATCAAATTACCATGACTTACTTTTCAAAGACCGCACAATTTTATGTGTCAGTTACACCTCAATAAAGTTAAATAAAAATAAAAATAAAAAATGTGCCTAGCCCAATGTAATTACAGGTTTTCTTCCCAATATTTACCACCTGATATAGTTATAAGTACTTGGTGATGGGCAGTTTACAAGAGGCATGGCTTGGATTGACCATTCCTCACAGTGCGGAAGTTAGAACCAACAATGACACATCTGAATTGTTTTTATTTAAGAAAAGCAAAGTGGCAGCCTCCAGCTTCGACCTGCTCTGTAACATGGGGACATTGTGACGGTGAATCTGAAGAGAGATTCAAGGGCAATTAAACCGTTGTAAGACTGTAATCAAAAGCGAAACACAGCTAGACTTCAGTTAGGAAAGCCCTTTCAAGCACTGACATAGACTTGACTTGGGTTCGGGACAAAACAATGGCTACGATGTTTGGATTGGAATACGTGGTTTATAGAGGCTGCTTCTTCAATTTCCGCATCAGTCAAGGATGCCATCTGGAAAGCTGCCTAAATGGATGCCACAGGCATTAGGCCTTTTCAGTGAGATCCATACACGACTGAAACCGTCGATGAAAGTACAGAAAAAAGTGTGAATGAACTCTGTGTTCAATGGACTGATTGTCCCATTTATGTAACCTGTGGTTAGCCTCAGTCGGGGTTCTTAACATTCTTGGGTTTGTGCTGAATTCTGTAATATTCTAAAGATCACCATGAAACGTCACGAGAGAATGAGACTGTCAGCCTCCCCGATATTTTATCAAACCTGTAATAAAGTTGCTTTGCCTTCTCACTCAACTTAATAAAACTAAAAGGCTAGAATGCTTTTATTTAGACAGGTATGTCCAGAGGCATTACAATATTGTTGCTTTTCTTTGTGTTAATCTGTAAACTAAACATGAATCCTTCCAGTCTGTTGTCCTTTTAAACTCCATAAGCATATTAAGTATGTAACTAAAATTGGTTTGAATCAGATAAGGCACTTCGAATGAGTTTTATGCTTTTTCTTCAACAAAAAAGTTGGAATTTTGCTCATTATTTCAATGAGTAGAAGCAACAAGTGTTACATAATAGTTTGTAAAGCTATGATTATGGAACAGATTTAAACTTAGAAAAAAGTTACACAGATAGTACAAAGAGTCTCTGTGTACCACTCACTCAGATTCTCCCAATGTTGACGCGTCGTATAACATCGTCAGATCTGTCAAAACTAAGCAAATAACATTTATACAATACTATTAATTAATTGAATTGTATTTTACCAGGCTTTTGTTTTTAATTAACGTTCTATTTCCTGTTCCAAAATCCAATCCGGGATCATACACTGCCTTATTCAGCGCGACTCCTCTGATGTGTGGTAGTTTTTCAGTCTTCCCTTGATGTCCCGACCTTGAGAGCCTGAAGACTATGGGGCTATTACTCTGTAACGTGTCCCTCCACTTGGGTCTATCTGATGTTTTCCTATCGAGTAGAGCTGTAGATTTGGGGGAAGAAGACCATAAAGCTGAGGTACCTCCCATCTGGGGGTTCGCGGTGGCCGCATGGCATTACTGGCTGCGACCACCTTGACCACCTGGTTCAGATCACGTTCCCAGGTTTCTCCACTGCAAGTCACCATTATTCCCTTTCCAGATTCCTGTCTGGGAGAAAGTCAGTGAGCCTGGTCCATACTCAAGGGGAGGGAGATCAAGTCCACCATCTAGAGAAGGTGTATCTGGAATTCTTCGCTAAGAAAGATTTGTGACAACTTTTTCAAAAAAAATGAACGCCTTTTTATGTAGAAAAGTTTTCATGATTTGTCCTCAGCTACTGCAGCACACATTTCTGAAACTACACTGTTATCATCCTTTCTAGATGTCCTCCTTGCCACGCTGATAATTAAACAGGAAAGCCAGCTGGTGACAAATCTTCTGGAGATAAAGATATGATTTCTTCATTTTTTTTCTACAGTGTATGTCGTCAATATAAACGAAGATAACTGACTGGAGACATCATTTCTGAGGACAACACGAGCAACGTGAAAATCTCACTGTTGGGGGACGACAGCCTAGTATGGCGTTATGCTCCACATTAGTTACTGGAGCTGCCTATTGTTTGACCCCAAGGCAGTAATTCTACAAAAAAAATCCACTAGTCTTGAGAACTTTTCTCTGGGACAAGGTGGCATCTATGAAGTTAAAGGTTAAGCACCCAATGTTGACAAATGATATTAAACCATTAAGTTTTTAAATTCAGAGGAGTCAGAATAAACACTACCATATGCTGTAACTGGATCCAATGTTGCCTTAAGTCCCTACCAGTCTTTTGAGAGCACCACATTTTATGAGTTGTCTCTATAAAAAAATAATTGATTTTAAATGGACCTAAGATCAAACTATGGTATTGCATCACTTATCTATTGCTGCAGAACAAAGGATCACAAAATTTAGCAGCTTAAAACTACACGGGTCCATGGCGCGGAGTTCTGCAGGCCAAGGACCTGGGCATTGCCTCATCTGGGCCACCCTCTTCCGTTTGCACTCAAGGTGCTGGCCAGGGCTCAAGGCTCATCTGGACTCAGCTGGGGAAGGGTTTGCTTCTAAGCTGATTTACATCATTGTTGGCCATATTTGTTGTCTTGTGAATTGTTTGAGGACAAAAGTCTAAGTTCCCAGCTTGCTGTTGGCCAGAGGCCGGTCTCAGTTCCTTGCCATATAGGTCCCCTGAGCAGAAAGAAGGAAGAAAGAAAGAAAGAAGGAAGTAACCTGAAGGGGTTTCAGTTGTAAGGGCGCCTGGGTGACTCGGTTGGGTGAGCCTCTGACTCTTCATTTCAGCTCAGGTCTTGGTCTCACGGTTCATGAGTTCTAGCCCCGCGTCAGGCTCTGCGCTGACAGCGTGGAGACAGCTTGGGATTCTCTCTCTCTCACCCTCTCTCTCTCCCTGCCTCTCTCCTGCTCATTCTCTCTTTCTTTCTAAAAATAAATAAATAAACGTGAAAATAAAAGAAGTTTCAATTGTACAATCCTCCGAAATCCAGCCATGTAAGAAATACCTATCGTTCAATAAAGAAAAGAATGAGAAACAAAGGGTCTAGTTGGGGGGGGGGGAGGGTAAAGGCACCTGAGCATTTGTGAAATGTGGCAAAGGACTAAACCTTCTTGTAGAGAAAAAAAAAAACTGGTCAGCAATAATTCACTAGCATCCTGACCCTGCACGCAGGTGCCCCGAGACGTGGCTCTGGGTAAAAGCAGTATTTCTCCTGTTGGGCCCTGAAGTTGGATGAGACATTTTCCGCGTTCCTTCTACTGAAGCTCTATTTACTGAGACATCAGTGCCTGCATTTAACGGACAAAGAGAAGGGCTGCATCCTGGTGTCTGCCTCTCAGCCTCTGAGCCTACCTGCCACGGACAATCCACCAAAGTCTCAAGAGATAGAAGATACTTAAGGAGGGTGCCTGAGAAGATGAAATACAGCTATTCTCGGAATATTCTAAAACTTATTCTTGGTTTAAGTTGATTTGGCACAGCTGATTCCTTTGATTATACCACGACAACCCCTGAGAAAGAATATCCTTTATTGAACTTTGATTCAACAGGGAGATCCTGGCTCTTCTCATGAGATCGGACTAGATAGAGGTCTCAAAATGCCATCACTGTGTTGACTTGGAGGATGTGGTCAAGACGGTTGAACATGACATCATCCTGGGCTCTTGTCCTGACGACCTTTAAGAAATCTTGACTTATGCTTTGGTTCTCTCCCTCTCTGGCCTCTTTTTTTTTCTCCTTCCCCCTCCCCCATAGACTTCTGTTAAGTTTCTCAGGATCCACATAAGAGTGAAAACATACGGTATCTGTTTTTCTCTGTATGGCTTATTTCACTTAGCATAACACTCTCCAGTTCCATCCACGTTGCTACAAAGGGTCATATTTCATTCTTTCTCATTGCCAAGTAGTATTCCATTGTGTATATAAACCACAATTTCTTTATCCATCCGTCAGTTGATGGACATTTAGGCTCTTAAAAACTGAGAACAAACTGAGGGTTGATGGGGGGTGGGAGGGAGGGGAGGGTGGGCGACGGGTATTGAGGAGGGCACCTTTTGGGATCAGCACTGGGTGTTGTATGGAAACCAATTTGACAATAAATTTCATATTAAAAAAATAAACAAACAAATAAATAAACATTATATGAGAAATGGAAAAAAATAAAAAAATACAATTTATTTGACTGCTTATAAAAAAAAGAACAAAAACAAACAAACAAGAAAAATAAATCTTGAGTTATCTTAGAATCAGAATGAGGCTTGGGCCTCCTAAGCACTTTGTGTTTACTGCCTTCCTCCCCACCCCCACATTGTACAAGCCCTATGAAGGGACCGACTAGGCTTTTCTTATCCTATTGATTATTAAAAACATCAGAATGCATCTGTGCCCAATCTCTTGCAAGTGTATGGATATTTATGACATACACTTTTATATACACTTTTATATTTTCTTTCCTTTTAACTCCTAAATGTATCATTTTCTAGTTTAGTTTCCTTCTACCTTATATAAATTGCTTTGTTTGCCTTTATAAACCGTGTTAATACCTTTCAGTAGTCTTCTGAAAAAAAAGAAAAATTGCTTAATTTTAATTTTTAAGTCAGTTGATCTCCAGTTGGGGTTTATAAAATGATACAGTCAGCATATAAAGAAAATATTATCAATTTATATTTGTTTTCATATCACACATTATATCCATATTATTTATAAAAATAAAAATGCACCTACTCTTTAGAATCAGGACCCTTACTGGGGCACCTGGGTGGCTCAGTCAGTTAAGCGTCCAACTCTTGATTTCGGCTCAGGTCATGATCTCACGGTTCGTGGGTTTAAGCCCCACATCAGGCCCTGTGCTGATAGCACCGAGCCTGCTTGGGATTCTATCTCCCTCTCTTTCTGTCCCTCCCCTGCTCTCTCTCTCTCTCTCTCCCTCAAAAATAAATAAATAAACATTTAAAAAAAATTTAGAATAGGGACCCTTACTAAACCTTGGAATACAGGGCCCTCATTCTATATATAGTATCTAAAGGGTATAACCACATCATAAATCAAAGATCTGTACCTGCCAATGGAGCGGGTTTAATACATCTAAAACAACTATTAAAAACACAGACTTTCTTGAGCTGTCTTTGGATTCCAAAGATTGAAAAGTACTAGAAACATCCATTTAGGGGCACCTGGGTGGCTCAGTCGGTTGAGCACGGACTTTGGCTCAGGTCATGATCTGGTGGTTCATGAGTTTGAGCCCCACGTCAGGCTCTGTACTGACAGCTCAGAGCCTGGAGCCTGCTTTGGATCCTGTGTCTTCCTCTCTCTCTTCCCCTACCCCACTTGCACTCTCTCTCTCTCTCAAAAATGAATGAACACTTGAAAAAAATCCATTTCACAACATAAATTAAACTGGTATTAACATGCTCTGTCTCCAGACTTGTCCAAAGTAGGAAACAAAAAGATGTGAAGGAAGAGACCATACGCAGGGCGTGAAAGTAAATGTTACAAGTTTATATTCCGTCAAGAGTGAAGGCAAGAGAAATGCATCTTGAGACGTGAGAAACTTCGGAACATACGTCTCTTGAGGTAGCTTCTGGAAAAAAGTTTCTTGGTCTCCCACCTATTTCAAGAGCCCGATTAACAATTCTTCTATGTTATCTAAGCCCTCAGTCTATTCTATACCAGAGACGAACGCACGGTCCCAAATTCTAGCCTTTAAGTTCACATACACTCCTGCCCCTTCCTTCTGTGTCAGTGCAAGAACTCTGGGTGGGTGAGTCCCCAGTCCTACCCTCGCTCTGCGTGTCCTTCCCCACCGGGAAGGGCTGGGCCAAATAAGACACGGCCAATGTGATGAGGCCTTCATGCTAAGCCAGGGTGAGGAGACTGTGCGCCATGACCTAGGTTCCATGGGGAGCACAAAGGAAACCACCATGAGGTGCCGCTACACCCCCGGGATGGCTAAGATGGAAACCACTTGGCCATGACGAATGTTGGCAAGGCCGTGCTGGGCCCTGGACGCGCATGCGCGCCCGGTAGGCGTGCCAAATAGTACCACTGATTTAGACAACAGTTGGGTAGTTTCTTTTTTTAAAATCTTTTTTAATGTTTATTTATTTCTGAGACAGAGAGAGTCAGAGCGTGAGTGGAGGAGGGGCAGAGAGAGAGGGAGACAGATAATCCCAGGCAGGCTCCAGGCTCTGAGCTGTCAGCACAGAGCCCGAAGCGGGGCTCGAACTCACGAACCGTGAGATCGTGACCTGAGCCGAAGCCGATGCTCGACCGACTGAGCCACCCAGGCGTCCCTGGTAGTTTCTTAACATGGGAGCAACAGCTCTTGTATATCCAGTCATTCTGCTCCTAGCTGTGTATCCAAGGCAAAAGGCCACACAGCCCACGCGAAATCTACTTCCACATGAGTGTTCCTAGCTGTTTTATTCGTGAGAGCCAAAAACATGGAAGCAAGCTGAACGTCCGTCAAAAAGTGCACAGATACACTGTGGTATATCCACATAGGGGAAAACCACTCAGCAAGACAGAAATGAATAAATTACAGATGCCTCAAGAATAGGGACAGCTTTCAAAATAACTATGCTGAGTAAGCAGAGCCAGAAAAAAGGACAAATGCAGTATGATTCCACCTTTAAAACCCTGATTCGTGTTGCAAGAAAGGAGATTAGAGGCTGCTCTGTAGGATCATGGAGACGGACAGAAGGAAGGAATAATCGGTGGGCATGAGGAAACGTGAGAAGTCCCGGATACGTTCACAATTTTGATTCTGGTGGTGATTTCATGGGCGTATACATATGTCAAAACATTTCCAACTGTGTACTTTAAATATGTGTACTGCCTGTCAGTTACACCTAGATAAAGGTGTCATTTAAAAAATGTACAACCTACATTTTGTAACCACCGTGTAAAATGGCTAGAATTTCAAAAGAAAGCACAAGGCAAGGCCAGAAAAAAAAAAAAAAAAAAGCAGCCAGGGGCACCTGTGTCATTGAGTTGGTTAAGCATCTGACTCTTGATCCCGGTTCAGGTCATGATCTCACGGTTTGTGAGTTCAAGCCCCACATCAGACTCTGCGCTGACGGTGTGGAACTTGCTTGGGATTCTGTCTCTCCTTCTCTCTGCCCCTACCCCGCTTGTGCTCTCTCTCTCTGTCGCACATTCTCTCTCTCTTTCTCTCTCTCTAACTAATGACATAAATATAAAAAAAAAATTAAAAAAAAAGAGAGAAAGAAAAGCAACCAGTCACAGTTAAGAATGGAGACACAGAAACAGATACAATGCTATTAGGTCACAGATAGCAATGCACTCTTTTTTAAGTTTATTTATTTATTTTGAGAGAGAGAGAAACAAAGATGAATGCACACGACGGAGAGGCAGAGAGAGGGGGAGGGAGAGAGAGAGAGAGAGAGAGAGAGAGAGAGAGAGAGAGAGAGAGAGAAAGAGAGAATCCCAAGCAGGCTCTGTGCTGTCAGCATGGAGCCCAAGGCAGGGTGAGATCTCACGAACCATGAGATCACGACCTGAGCTGAAATCGAGAGCTGGACGCTTAACCGACTGAGGCACCCGGCCCCCTGCCATATAGTCTTTGTAAACAGCCTCAAAAACAACCATTGCATTCTTCAGAAATGAAAACACAGTTTACTTCAAAAAGTGACCGATTCCTGTTAACACACAAGTAGGTTAAATGAGAAAGATTACCAGGATCACAAAGTCATGAGATTTAACACCCCAAAATCTAAGTTCTACTCTCGCTTCAAAAGCAAAGTCCATTTCTTAATACAGAGCCATATAATACAAAGAAAATAATCATTTAAAAATATGCTACAGAATATCTTTCTGGAACCAAGAGCTATTAAGTACTTAACGGTAAATGCTTCAGGCATTCTTACTCCTAAGATTATTTAATACAATTTTGAATGCTTCAGTTCGTACTCTGAGAAAATTTTAAAAAATAGGTTCGAATGGTACTCACAAAAATAAATTGTTATTTAGGAATAGTTTAAGTGCCTATTTGAAAAATTCAAGGGGCGCCTGGGTGGCTCAGTCGGTTAAGCGTCCGACTTTGGCCAGGTCTTGATCTCATGGTTTACCAGTTTGCGCCCTGTGTCGGGTTCTGTGCTGACAGCTCGGAGCCTGGAACCTGCTTCGGATTCTCCCTTGCTCTCTGCCCCTCCCCTGCTTGTGCTCTCTCTCTCTCTCAAAAATAAATAATAAACTTAAAAAAGAAATTCAAGAGGATCAACTGGTAAGATTAAGATCCCTGACTGCAAGATGACTAATATTATGCAAATAAAAAAAAATCCATTGACAATAGCAACAAAAGCATATACTACCTAGAAATCAACTTCACCGCAGAAGCAGAGGACCTCTAGAAACGCGATTGGAGGACTCAAATGAATTACAGAAAAGAAGATTCCACACACGGAGAATCTACAGTTCCCAATGACAAGAAACAAACAAATAAAATACTCTAAGATGTCTAAAAGTCAACTGTTCCCAAATTAACCTTCAATGTAATCCAAATGCAGTAAAATGTGGAACAGGATTTTACTTTTACGTGGAACACGGCAGGGCAGTCGTGCAACTCTTTCTGCAGGAGAGCTGAGCGGTCTAATCAGAAAGACAACAGTGGCCACTTCTGCTATTCCCGCCTCCTTAAAGAAGCACCAGGATCAGACGAATTAGGGGACGTTGTAAAAAAAAAAATATCTCTGGGACAATCTCTCATTTTCAACCGTGGTAAAAAGAATGGGTTCTGGCACACTTTTTTTGGAAGCCAGTCTGACATGAGCCTCATAGACTGTGCTTTCTTATATGTACATAGATCTGAAAATCCCAGGAACATATTCGTAAGTTAACGCAAACACACTGTTAACAATTAAAGGCTATTTCAGGAAAATGTTTTACTCTCCTAATAGTTTAGGCGGATAGGAGTTGTTTGGTCACGGTGCAAAAATGGGAAAGAGACACCTGTACGCACTGGAAAGTCAGCCTCAAGACATCATCATCCTTGTCCAGATGGTTCCTTGGAATTCCGAGGAAGCCCTTCAAGAGCGTTTGGGAATTAGACAGCGGAGTCGTCTGACAATAAGATCCACAAACGGGGTCCGGAGATGGGAGGAGAAAGGGCTGTGGGCAAGGTGGAGTCCAAAGATAATAAGCAGATAGAGGGGGAAAAAATTAACTAGAAAGCACGGACAGGAAGAAAGAAGGAACCATGCCAAGGGGGTCCAGGCAGAGAATGTTAAGACGGGGCCTGTAGAAAATGCTGGCACAGGTCGAGGGAGGGTTTTCAGTCTGCAGAGGCCGCGAGAAAGATCCTCGGGGAGCCTGGGTCACAGGGGCTGTAGCAGGGCCCTGACATCCAGGCCTCACTGTTCCACCGACGGGCCCTTCCGGGTGGCGAGGACTTGCACAGGACGGCCACCCTGGGAGCCCTGCGGCACGGGTCCCTCTCTGCGTCACTGCGGGAGGCTCTCGCAGGCTGAAACCCCCAGCCCCTGTTGCTCTGTCAGAGACACAGTCTAAGGAAACCTTTCTTGGCGTGTGCCTCTCAGCGGACCCGGGAATGCACACAACGACTGTGCTCCAATCTGACAAAATGGGTACAGTTTTCCAAACCGATATGAAGGGGCCCGAATGTCATCTGTGGGCGGTAGTCTGAGCCGCGCACTGCGGCAGGTGGTGCTGGTGGGGGAGCCGTTGCGCTGTCTTCTGCACTGCTCCTCAGAGGGCCTGGCCACATCGTCAAGACCTGAGCGGAGCCGGGGAGGGACCGTGTCCTGTCGGGGGGCCCTGGGTGGCTCCCCGTCCCCGAGTCACTGAGCTCCCTGCCCCGAGCATGGAGACAGAAGCCATCTCAGTCCGTGAGCAGAGGCCCAGGGGGTTAAGGGCTCGGGACCTCAGCTGTGTCACTCTATGCCCACGGAAGATCGCTCAGGAAGATTCCGTGAAAATTTAATTCCGTCAACTCTAATCCAGTGCTGTGGCAAAGCTGGATGTCTGGTTTCCCCTTTTGTTTGCAGGGCGAAGGCTAGGGCCACAGTAGAGTTCTTTATTTATGCATAAAACACAAGTCTTTGAGACATTTCTAAAAAGCACATAAAGGAAAAATAGACTTCGGTAGCACCGTAATGTCATGCTTCGGGTTTTGGTAAACCAATCATTGAATATAAACAAACTAAGCCTTCCACAAACTATTTAAAAACCAACAAAGCAACTTTTCCGATTGCCTTCCAAAACTATCTAAGTTATTCTTCAAACAATAGACTCAATACTATAAATTTGATATTTTGCTTTAAAAAATTTTTCCATTAATATGAGTGTAGGTTTTCCCGACTCTTTGAACCAGGAGTAACTGCATCTTTTGCTTCCTGAATGCAAATAGAATCATTAATTTCAACTAAAATTTATGCCACATAGAAACGCAGGGCAGTCCAATTCCCTGCGGAAGCGAGAGCCTGCCAGAAGGAAAAATTAGAAATCCCTGACCTAAGGCACCATTAAAAATTTTATTTATTTACACGAAGATTTCACTGGCCTTACAGTTGTTCGTAATCTCCTGATAGGGAACGGAGCTATCCTATGTAGCAGACAGGATTTTGTGATGAGATAAATGTCTCTGAGAATCACCTTCCTGGGTTCTAGAACATTCTTGGATACATCAGGAGCAGCTGATGCCAGACAAGCAAGCTGGGCCGCTGTCACCTTCCGGTACACGGATCGAGAGGGAATTCTGGGCCTCGGAGATGTTCCTGTCCTCCAAGTGGAAACCAGCTCAGAGGTCACTCAGCATTTCACGCGGACTGAACCCCTGAGTCTTTCCTTTTGCTCTGCAGAGGTCTGGACTCTGTCCAGTGGGTCACTGCATGGGATTTCACCGGGTCTTTATTACCTTGTTCTTCCATTTCAAGGGCACAGTGTGGTTCGGTGGGAGGGGTCAGGTGGCCACTGGAAGGGAGTCAGAGAGCCAGTGGAGAGGACCGGTCTGTGCCTTGAGGGGGCCTGGGAAGGAGGTAGCAGTTAAAGCCTCCAGAGGGCTAAGAGCTATTTTTAGAAGGAGTAACATGACTCCCTGGAATCACAGAAAGAGTGGATTTTCATCAAAAGGACACACGGAGGGCAGTCATCTGGATTTCCAAGAGCCACTTGCTGCCAGAGGTTTCAGCTGCGTTGCTTGAGACAGAAGGATGATCCTATGTCCTGTTTGGCAAGAATGGTACCTGCTGGCCAAGAGCAGGGAAGGCATCTGAGCCCTCTGTTGTCCTGGATTGCCAGGACAGTAGGTGGGGAAATATAAGGAAGAGAGTCACGAAAAAAAAGAGTCTCAGTGCCGTAGTTACGTCTTGACCTTCCTTCCCCGGACCTGCTCTGATAAGGACAGGAGCCAGAGCCGGACCCCCAAGGAGTTCACGACCGTACGATGTGGGGCAGGGATCATCTCATCTAACGTAAGACCACCTGCTCCTGCCTGTGCCACCAGGCTACGTATCCCTCATCCTTCCTCCCGACTGTTTTACGTTCCCCTTGGATGGCGATAACATACAAAAGCATACAGCGTCTGACCGGTTTTTGTTTGGTTTCGTTTCCTATAAGAGCGATCTGGAGCTTTCCCTTGGGTAAGGCAGGAAAATGGAGATTGCACGCTGCCCGGCCTGGCTCCCTACTGCCTTCTGGATCCAGGACTGCCGGACGCACTCAAGTCACTTCTTTCCTCACTGGCCCAGCCCCTCTGCAGCCAGCCTCCCCCTTCACTCCCAGTCAACAGGAACCGCCTTTCTGTCTAAAGCTAGGCCAGGTGCCTTGACGGGGCCCTTAGAATTTCCTGTCCCCATTCCTTCCGCCCCACAAGTATCTCATTCTGACAAAGTCATAGTCTCCAGCCAAGCTTGTGAGCCAAGAGTTCCGTCACATTCACAGATACTCCGGGTTCCAGCCCATCCGGAAGTTATAATTCCTGCTCGAATCAGCTGCTGTGTTATCTGGTCTTTCTGGATTCGATTATCTACGCATTTAATAAAAGTGTATTTAAGACACTCCCTTGAGTCATGGTTGAACCCGGGAATACAATGGTTCCAGAAACAGAAATTGTAACAATTCGCTAGACATTTATATCCATCAGTTTTCATCCACTAATATTCCTTGAGAATCATTTTGTAACTAGCAACGAATTTTTCTAAGCCGATTCTATTTGGGACTCTCATTCCTAAGACATTTCCAAATGATGTCATGAGACCGTGTCACACGTGTTTTAGAATTCAGCGCAGTTGTGTCCGTAACACTCGCTGATCTGTGCTGTAGTGACCTCACGGAAGCACAGGTGGGCCAGGACTTATTCGTGGGGAATCCACACCGGTCTTGCGTGACTTCTCCCAGTTTTCTAACTGCCCCCAAAATGACTTATCTAGCGATTTGTTCTAGAAATGTGGTGCAAGTCAAGAATATGAATCGATAGATCCTGTGATTCACCCACTTTTGAAAATGTATATACTTACCCATCTTAATTTCTCCCTCTTCTTTGAAGAGAAAATCCACTATCTGAGTAAAGTCGGTCCTTTGCCTTAATTTTAAGCAGCTAGGAGATCTCTTGGGATCTTGTCACTACAGGTTGGGATACAGATTTTATTCTTTCCCTAAATTCTTCTATTTTTCTCTCTGGAAAAAATAATAGAGGAGATCAGATCTTGCTTTCTGACTTACAATAAAAATCATATTACTGTAGAAATGGGTCTAACTGGTTTATTGTTCCTGTTCGTCCATATTTAGATGAAGACTCAGCTAATTCTGCCCACTTGAATTTGAACCTTAGCCCTCTGACCCTCCTCTGAAGTTGTGAGCCAGGCTTTTCACATTTCTCCAGAGATAAACCACAGCGCTACACGTTCCTGGGTTATCAATGGTCCCCGTCCATAGAGTCAGACTTTTATTTTGCCCCGAATCTTTGAAAATCTTGCAAATTATTTTGTCAGTTGGCTGGATTGCATTCCTTATGTCACCCAACAGATCTGTGTGTTTGTTTGCTTGTTTTAATTGGGGGTGGGGGGCGGGTTGAGGAAAATGCAGCTGAAGAGAAAAACGTTGATCTCTAAGCTGTGTTTTTTGTAAACAGACCCCAGGGGATTCTGAGACTCCAAGGTGCCAGGCTCTGGGCTGGGGCCATGCTTCAGGCTGCACATCTCTGCTTTCTCTGTCTTTATGTGTCTTGATGTGGCATTGCTCGGGAAGGGAAATGCTCTTTCCCGGGTCCTCCTCTGCACCCTGCCTGTGTCATTTCCCCTCTGCCTGCCCCGTGCGCCCCTCTCTGGCTCTCCTGAGCCCCTATCACCCACAGATGCCCTCATTTATCTCTCGTGTTGCCTGCCTCCCCCCACCCCCGGCAGCGTCAGTTCCAAGGGGCTTCTGGTCTGTTCCTCGCTGCTCCCCCAGCACCCCCAAGGGTGTAGGCGCCTCGGGGCTTAGCACCTCCTCAGGCCGCCCTTCCTCTCACGCCCCCACCCTGTGCTCACCCTGCAGGCGGACACGCACTGCGCAGGCGCCTCTCGCCTGCTGGTGCACCTGCCAGGGCCCGCCCACCGCGCGGGAGAGAGGAGGGGCCGCGGCACACAAAGTGGCTGCAAGCCGTCCTGTACCCCAAATCCTAAAGGTGCCATTCTCCGCGAGTGGAATGTTTGTAGAGCACCGATTTTTAGGTAGCTGAACTCACAAGTACGTGTTTGGCCTGATCGTACCAGGTCTGAAGTCAAGGGTGGTCAGCAAGCTATTCCCTCAAGCCCCTCTTGGGTGAGGGGAACAATTTCAAACCTTGAAGCTGACAGCCTCTAAGGCTCAGTCATTCGCGAACGCGCAGGGCTGTTCTCTCCGCAACCGCCTTCGCATTATATGGGAGCTTGGAGGCTGGTTTAATTAAAGTTATCTGAATAGCATACAGTAAGCCAGATGTTCATAATAAATATAATGTAGCTTATGTAATGTTATGCCATCATGGAATATATTGGAATGGCTGTGATTATCCATTATTACCCACAATAAATCTAAATTTATTTCACTGTTTTTAGGCATTAAGCTTTCCTCAACCACTGTAAATTAGTATAGTATTTGAACTTTGCCTTTTGCTGAAGTTTTTCCAATAGAGATAATTAAAGAGCTCTTTTGGCAAAATTAGTTCACGTTATTTCCATTAGAATTAAACGCACACACGGGAGACTACAGTCTATGATATTGACGTCTGTGATTGACATTTTAAAGTGCAAATGTCAGTTCAACGTTTCTTCTCTCTACTTTTTTTTTCCTATACGGTACAAAGGTAGACAAATTCTTAATTTAAGTCTATATACTCTTTCTCCTCGTACTCAAATGCTATTGTAACCTATGTGCACATAGTAGCCTGCCTAATATTTTCTGAGGTAGAAGTCCTTGGCTTAATCACACCTGGCATCTGGGGGGCACTCACCTCTTCTTCCACACCTGTGACCAGCACCTGCCATGCACACTTGAGTGGGGAATGATCACACAGAAGGACGGAGTTTGCTCACGAGAAGGACCAGGGGAGCAGAGGTCTTATTGGTAGAGTAGGTGTAGAGGGCAGTCGGTTTTGCCTAACGACGCATTTTCACGGAAGCACACCTGCTTTTATGTCTGTCTTGGTGTTTCGGGGATGACGGCCACTATGGGATGAAGACTGAAACCCTCCAGGCCCATGTGAGTTCATACTCCTTTGTCCCTGCGGCACACTCACCGATCGGCTCGCCCAGAGAGCCTTGCTTCGCTGATTCTGGGACTGATCAGGCCTGAATCTCCTTCTTGAGGATTAGCTTAACAGTAAGTGGCTTAATTGTTAAGTTTGAGATGCCGATCAGACATCCGGATGTAAATGTGAAGGTGTGCCGATAGGAGGGTTTGGGGTTCAGGGGTATGAATTTGGGAGTTGCCAGCACACCGGTGGTGTTTGAGCTACGAGCCAGGATGAGGTCCTCAGGGCAGTGAAGATTTGGGGGGGATCAAGTTGTGAGTGAAAGGAGAGATGGGAGGGAGAGAGAGAGAGACAGGGAGGGGGAGTGGGGCGCTATGAGACCCCTGTTCACGTTTAGGGATGGAAGGTGGGAATGACACATATTTGGAAGGACTGTCTTCACCGGTGTGCATTGGCACGGGTGTCCTTTGGCCAGATTTCTACCACAGCCCTCTGTTAACCCCAGAGAAGGAGATTGTAGACTCGGTACGCTTTTCTCTTCTTACAGAATGTTCTTTGCCCTCTACTGGACTTTACGGTGACCTTATTTTTTAAGCATCTAGATTAGTTGACTGGGATATTTTCATTCCCTGTCAGAAATTGTCCATTTTAAATGCATGACTTCTATTAACTTTGAATTCAACGGCGTCTTTGGTAGCTTCTTGGTCATTTTCTGAACGAACACATCCCCAGGAAGCTAAACCTTCAGGTGACGACATGTTTAGAGCCCAGCTCAAAACTGGTGTGTTCACGTGTATGCATGTGTCACCGGAAACTGACCGATGTTTCTGAGCCACATCGAAGAAAATGAACGGTACCGTAAGTGACGTGCAAGGGAAACGGAATCGTGAACTTACTTTGACACAAGTCTTTTGGCCACGTGGGAAGACGTTTCTGATGGAAGGGTAAGTAACAGGAAAGCCTACTGGAATCTGCCTCTGACGCCGGTTTTGGGGTGCTGTCACTAGACGAGACGGGAAGGCTGAGCCATCGCCTCTGCTCAGCGGAAATCAAAACACAAGTAGCCAAATCATTTTGTAAGTCAAGCGAATGCTGAACAGACACTTTCACTCAAGAAATTAACTCCAGCAGGTAGCTCTTTCCCAGCATGAAAGTGAAATGCAGGTCAAAAAAATATGTATATAATCATATAGTGATTTGGGGGGATTTAATGTAACCCAAGCGTTATTTCAAATGTGCGCCTGAGTCCTTAAGAAGTTCACAGGCGTTTTTAGCAACCTTTACGTCTAAAATTAAAAACTGTTGGTATAGCTATATGTTCATAGCAATCATTACTCATGATAAGTCACTGGGGATGATGTTGTATATGTAAGGCACACACACACACCCCAAGCAGATGCAGAGATTAATTGAACAAAGTAACTGGGGGTGGTTACGATACTTAGATTTATGCCCATGGTCTCCCTTCTCTTCAGAAAGAACATGGTAAGATCAAATGAAATCAGATTACTCTTAAATTGTTGGATTCTGAAAGTATTTTAATTTCCCTCCAGAGTCGTAAGTATGGACAAAGGTATTTCAATTTTTAAACAATTTGCCCACTCTAGTCTCCATAAAAGTGGCACAGATTAAATAAGGTTGCTCTCAGGTCTTCTGTGTGTCCAAACACTGGCTAGATTTGGCCGGATCCGGGCAGGACTGGATGGCTGAACACCCTGACTGCCAGGTGTGAATGTGCTGGAATCGCAGGTGCTGCTCGGGCTGAGATACCCCTGCTCACCTCCTCCTTACCGCACCTGGTCACCGCGGGCTTGGCGCCTGTGAACAGCACGCGCCTCACCTTACGGTTGTGGAGGTCAGAGGTCCACAGTGGGTCTCACCGGGGGTAAGACCAGGTGCCTGAAGGGCTGTGCTCTGCTCGGGGGGAGGGTCTGTCTCCTTACTTTCTCCGGCTCCTAGAGGTACCTGCATCCCTTGTCCCCTGACCCCACATCACCCCTGTCTTCTCTCCTTCTCTGACTCTGAGCCTCCTCCCTCTTTCTTAATGTTTATTTTTGAACCAGAGAGAGACAGAGCATGAGCGGGGGAGGGGCAGAGAGAGAGGGAGACGCAGAAGCCGAAGCAGACTTCAGGCTCTGAGCTGTCGGCACAGAGCCCGATGCGGGACTCGAACTCATGAGCAGTGAGATCATGACCTGAGCTGAAGTCAGATGCTTAACTGACTGAGCCTCCTGGGCACCCCCACCCCCGACTTTGTTTTTAAGTTTATTTGAGAGAGAGAGAGAGAGAGAGAGAGAGAGAGCACGAGCCAGGGAAGGGCAGAGAGAGGGAGACACAGAATCGGAAGCAGGCTCCAGGCCCTGAGCTGTCAGCACAGAGCCCAACGCGGGGCTCGAACTCATGGACCACGAGATCGTGACCTGAGCCGAAGTCGGACGCTTCACCGACGGAGCCACCCAGGCGCCCCCCTCCTCCCTCTTTCTTACAAGGACGCTTGTGATTACATGGTGATTGCACTGTATTATATAATATATATTGTGTATTAAATACATATTTGACCGATATAGTAATAAGTTGCTATATTGTAACGGCAAAGACTATCCAGGATAATCTTCCCGTCTCAGTATCTTTGACTTAATCCCATCTGCAAAGTCCCCTTTGCCGTGTAACATAACGTATTTACATTATTTTTTTTTCCTGTTAAAACTCCTTTAGGGGCGCCTGGGTGGCGCAGTTGGTTGAGCGTCCGACTTCGGCCAGGTCACGATCTCGCGGTCCGTGAGTTCGAGCCCCGCGTCCGGCTCTGGGCTGATGGCTCGGAGCCTGGAGCCTGTTTCAGATTCTGTGTCTCCCTCTCTCTCTGCCCCTCCCCCATTCATGCTGTGTCTCTCTCTGTCCCCAAAAAAAATAAATAAATAAACGTTGAAAAAAAAAAAAACTCCTTTAAATTATTTTCCTCCTCGTAATTTTAAGATTAAAACTGAGCATTGCTCTCGGGATCTTTATTCCACAGAAGCTGACTGTCTCTTCGTGAAGTTCTCCAAATATTCAGCTGGAGGGGACCCAGGGTTACCTTCCAGTCAGAGTGCAGTGTGAGCTCTCTGCTTTCCGAGTCCACCTAGGACTTGAGTGCCACTCAGCCGGTGGGGAACATGCTGTGGCACCTTCACTGCACCCGAGGAGGAGTCTGAGCTGCTGTCTCCATTACTTACTCACTCTCTCAACAGGTCTGGATGGAGAGCCCACTGTTCCCCTAATGGGCCCTGCTCCAGGCACTGGGACCCAACCCTGGAGAAAAGTCCTGCCATGGGGGGGGGAGGGGGGCGATGAGAAGCCATCAACATAAGTGTATTTTGGGGTGATATTTCAAGGGATGATGAGAGCTTTGGAAAACACCAAAGGTAGAACATATTGAGGACATTTGGGAATAAGAGAGAGGAGGGTAATTTGCACCTTGAAAACAGTGGCTGAGGTGTCCTCATTGGGAGTCTGACAGCCGGGCAGCCACAAGGCCCTGAAGACACCAGGAGGAAGCATGTTAACACCCAGGAGGGGCTCCTGGGCGGCTCAGTCAGTTGAGCGTCTGACTTCAGCTCAGCTCATGACCTCAGGGTTCAAGCCCTGTGTCAGGCTCTGTGCTGACAGCATGGAGCCTGCTTGGATTTCTCTCTCTCCTTCTCTCTATGCCCCTCCCCCTCCTGAAATCTCTCCCTTTGCCAAAATAAATGAAGGAGAAGAAGAAGAAGAAGAAGAAGAAGAAGAAGAAGAAGAAGAAAAGACGGCCCAGGAAATGGCCAGTGCAAAGGCCCGTAGGCAGGTGTCCAGCCAATGAAGGGACCCAGTTGCAGCTGGTGTAGAATGAGGGTAGATGGCTGACATCAGAAAGGACCTTCAGGATGTGTCCTTTTTCGCTCACTCAGATCTGCTGCCCACCCCTCACTGCCCTGCTCAGTGCTCCAAAGTCACATTAGTGCTCCTCTGCCCTGTGGCTTCTTGCCGGGCTCCTGTCTCTCAGCTGGAGCCCCGAGGGGCCTCTGTCCTCCGCCCGCCCCCCTGGCACCCCCAGGCTCCCTCTCCAGCGCCTGTCTGCCCTGCCCTCCTCCCTGGGGGCCCTGCCACCCTTCTGGTCCTCACCCAGCGCCTCACCCGGCCTCCTGCACTTTCTCTCTGCTGCTCACGCCGTTTGCAAAGAGGCCCTGATTAAACCTCCTCAAATATTCTCACCTGAGCGTGGCCTGTGCATCCTGCTGACACCTTGATGATACAGCTGACGAGTCACACGATGGGACTTTGGCTTCCTCTGAGGGAATCGATGGCCCCGTCCCCTAACGGGGCACTCTGTGGGACGGGGGTGCAAGGGGCAAGGCAGGCAAAGGGGAGGGGCGGCTGACCCTTCAGCGGCTGACGCCGGCCGAGGCCAGGGAGGGGACAGCAGGCCGCGGGCGGTCAGGCTCGGATGTCGCCTGAAGTCTGAGCCATGGATTTCTGATGCATTTAGGTGTGGGAAGCGGGATGACGCTCGCAGACTTCTGACATGGGCAGCCGGACGGGGCATCCCGCCACCGGTGGATGCGGGAAGGACTGTGGGTGCAACAGGCTTTGCTTGGGTGCGGGAGACGGAGGGCTCGGGTCTGGCCACGCCGAGGGCAGACACGCCGCCTCCTGGCACCGCTTGGCCCACGGGTGGGCCCCAGGCCGGGCCTTTGGAGTCTCGCTCCGATGGCACCTTTGCCATCTCAGATTCTCCTTTGCGGCCGATGTACTATCGCACTCTCTTCTCGGCTCTCCCCAGCCTCACCTCTGCTGAAGTTTTCTCGTGACTCAGCCCTGAGAGATGACATGTCTTTTACTCATGTATTGGGCGTGCCCTACGTGCCTGTGCTCTAGAAGGCGAGCTCCACGTGGGCAGGGGATCCTGGGTTTTGCTTGGTGGCTTGGACATCCGCCTTCGTCACCTGATGTCTAGCAGCTGGACGGATGGGCAGCCACACAGCGCATGGGATATGTGTCGAAGAAAAGAGCAGAGGGAGGCTGAGGGTCCCTCCCCCACAGCCTCCCGAGCACGTAGGCACCTGCAACCGCATCCGCGAAACCCTCGCAGATGAGTCCCACCGAAGTGTCAAGGTGGGACAGGCGGGGGGGGGGGGGGGGCACTGCGGATTGCAAAGTAAACAAGCTGTGGTTTCTCTCTCACCCAGATCTTGTGTTGAGTCTAAATATGTTCAAGAAAAGGCATCCAGTGAGACTGCATTTAATTCTTCCACTCCCTTTGATTCTTCCAGGCCTCATCTGCCTGCTAATATTGAAGCCATGTGCCTTCAGGAGAGAACTAAAGCTTTCCCCAGATGTTGTTGTCCATTTTGGCAGCAATCGTATTTTTACCCGACGTGGACATATTTTCCTTGATTAATACAAGGAGCCCTAAGTAGACGTTCTTAAAATTTACTTAACAGCTGCACGATCTTGTCAGATAAGATCATGAGCAGGATCTGCTTCTTTCAAATGGGAATATGACACAGCCTTCTTTCCCACTCACCTCTTGTATCATCTCTGTGGAGGTTCAAAGCTCTGGGTTTTAAATTCTTAGCTGCCCTCTTTACTGGCATGACTGCGATGCGGTCAGAAAAGGACCAAATGTGCTTGCCAATCTCCGGAGGTAGAACAAAACCTTTTCTGGGTAATCTCGGATCGGGTTTTGCATCAGTTAAAGAGGACATTTGCATCGACTGGGGCCCATGCTGGAGGGTAGAGGGTGTCGTCCCCTCCAGGGAACAAGGTTGCGCTTGACTTTGAACCCATCCCAAGCGTCACTGTGTGGTGCTAACAAACACAGGAGATGATGAGACCTTTCCCCATGCTCCCAGGGAATAAGCAAATGTTCGCAGATATCGAAACATAATTTTTAACCTAACTTTTCAAAACTGGTGTCTTTCTGCTTTACAACCCAAAGATGAATGTCCGTATTTGACCAGCGATCACGCATTTATTTACCAGCAAAGTTAGCTTCTTCTGTCTCTTCTTGGACACCACTTACAGCCACCGGGGTGGGGGGGGTGGGTGCTGGGTTACTCGTTGGGGGTCCTATTTCATAGTACAGGGAAATTGGGCAAACTTCTCAGAACTTGTTTACAGAATAACACAGCTCTTTGACCCGGGCCTCCTACACTCTTCCGTCCTTTGAGAGGTGAGCGCCCTAGCTTGCTAATGGACTCTAATAATTTTTTCCTCAATCCCACATATGAAGTAGCTACATTTTCCTCATAAGATTAATGAAGTGAGTTCACATAAAGGTTATGTATTCAGCAAAAACCTGGAAGGAAAATCGGGAACACGCTTCACATTATTTGTCATTAAAAATCACACCCTGATTTTCTGATTGTTGAGCTCTGATAGTTGAGCTCCTGGCCAACAAACAGAACTCAAACTCTGTGAGAAATATACAGAAGAAAGAAAGAAGAAAGAAAGAAGGAAGGAAGGAAGGAAGGAAGGAAAGAAGGAAAGGAAGGAAGAAAAGAAGGAAGGAAGGAAGGAAGGAAGGAAGGAAGGAAGGAAGGAAGAAAGAAAGAAGAAAGAAAGAAAGAGAAAGAAAGAAAGAAAGAAAGAAAGAAAGAGAAAAAAGTCTGTTCCGTTAGATGGGCAGAAAAAGGGAAAGTGGAAATACACCTTTAGTAAATACTTCACAGAAAAAAGTTGTGAAAACAGCTATGATATGAAACTATTATTGCCATCAAAATAGCAGATACGCGGAAAGAGATTACCGCACCAGTACCTGGCTGGTCATACAAGAATTACACAGCAAAATGTTTGCGTGCAAAATTATTATAATGGGTGGGAGACATATTTGTGTTTTCAATTTTGCAGTTAAACCAATAATAAGAAAAAAACAGTACAACACAGTTAAAAGTAGGGCAGAGAGGAAACGTAAGACATTGGCATGAATCGCCGAGATCACCATTGTCAGATTGCCACCCAGTGATTATGATGAGAGTCCGGAAATGTGAGGAAAAGACCACAATGCACCTTGGCTCTGTGCATCCCCCAGCTTCTGCTCCAGAACAAGATACAGGTTGTCAACCATTTGCTGAAAGTGCGGTAACCCATGTTCTCCATTATTCTGAAGGGCTGTCCAGGGCCAACCCGATGGAACCCCATTACAGGGTCAACGTAACAGATAAACTTTGCATAATGAAGGCTGAACATCAGTTTCAAAATGTACGTTTTGGTGGCGTCCAAAGAAAATGATTGATTGCAAAAATAAAGAATAATCTGCTCTGTTTTGGAATACCTATTGGAAAAGAATGCCTGGCAATTTATTAAAACCAAACTCCAATAAGAGTGACGGCCAGAGGACAGCACCTTTAACTTGCATTTCCTGGAGCAATATTTCCTTACAGATTACGTTACTTCCCCAAACTTCATGGGCCGATGAGTGGGGACAGACTTAGCTTTTGCAAACGATGGTATTTACAGCTCCTCTGAGGCAACCTTCACTGTGACTTCCCTCCCTGAGCCTCTCTCCGGCTCGCCTAAGAGCCGGCTGTGCCTCTTGGGGCTGCTGTAAAAACACGTCGCTCAGTCATAGGTGATGCTTGTTTTCTTTGGTCTTAGACCCCCTTGATTCTGTGGAGCCGTCAGCTGAATCTCCCTCCATTCTTTTGTCGTGGGTTGAAGGGCTCCTCAGAAAAGGCCGTGTTCAAGTCCTAGCTTCGGGTCCCTGTGAACGGGATCTTATTTGGAAATACGGTCTTCACAGAGGCAACCAAGTTAAGATGAGGTCATAATGGATTGGGGGGTGGGGGACGTGACATCTGAAGACTGTGTCCTTCTCACAAGGACTGAAGACAACAGACCCAGAGGAGGAACTGTGTGTGTGAGGGACCCAGAAATCGGAGGGGATGCAGCCCCAAGTCACGGAAGGCCGAGGGTTGTGGGCAAGTCAGAAGCTGGGAGAGGAATGGGGCATTTTCTGCCTCAAGTTCAAGGAAGGAACCCACCCTGTAACACCTTGATTCCAGACTTCTGGTGTCGAGCCCAGGGGGGTAATGTGCTGTTGCCTGCAGCCCTTAGCCTCCCCCCTCCCCCCACGGCCACACCTGGCAGCAGCAGGGGCTCCCTGGTGGCATGGGGTCCCCAGAGCACCCCCAGGCTGTAGGGGACAGACCGAAGCACGAGGATGGAACTGTGGGACCTTGCTCCGCAAGGAAAAAGAAAATGAAAAAGGAGACACAGTAAACCGTAAACATTTGTGAGTGGGAAAATGTTACCTGTGAAATAAAACGGAGAAAAAACTCACAAAAGGAAAACAAGGCTTTCCTTTTAAGTTGAAGGAAGAGTCTAAGAAGTAGATGTCAGATGACCCCCCATAAAATGTAGATTTTCATCATCTAACAAGCAAACAAGAAAATGGGGGAGATTAGGATTACTCTTGGATCCAAAGCATAGATGTTTTCTCCTTTCCACATTTTTTTTTATTGTCGTAGATAGGTAAAACTTTCTAGAAACGATGGACGGCGGGTTGGTTTTTGCTGCTCTATTACAGAGAAGCGCGATTAATCCGGAACCCGCTGCCGAAACACAATAAACTCAAGCAGGTAACAAATACCGTTGGAGAATAAAGCAGATCTGGTTCACATTCCTGCTGCTAAAACATTACCCAGTATGGAGCTCGCCTCTGTCACCGCGTTTTTTACAAATTAACTTAAATCGAAATGCTGTCAATGGCAGCCAGTCTCTTTGTCTGCCCTTCCGGTCAGAAATCTCTCTTCTAATTCTGCCCTCCCCCGTGATTCATGTGCAAAGGGCAGGAACTCAGCATCTCCTCTCCTCAGATCCCATCCATCTCTGGCAAAGAGGAAAACAGAGCTTCCCTGTCGTATCTGTGTCCCTCTTCTGCTGGGACAGAGATCCTGGGAGGATAGAGTGATCACACGTGTGCAGAGCCTGCCGGGCCTCAGAGCTGATCTAATTTGCCTACTTAGAAGGTTTATTGAGAAGCTCACATTCCCGTGAAGTGTGGTGAGGGTCTCCAAAGGAAGGTACATGTACTCTCCTAGGACGTATCGATACACAGGAGAGTTTGAGTCAAGTGAATTTGTCTTTATTTTGAAGGCCTGAGAAAAGTTCTTCCCCTCTAAGATAAGTAGTTGGTCTTGTGTGATTTCACCAAAGGAGTTAATCCTCTGGCTACTGATAGCAGTAAATTTCCATTTGAAATAGAGGTGGTGGGCCCGGCTTTAGCTGTGGGTTTGATAGCCCTGTTATCAGAATTTGTTCACCATATCCAACTAAAAATAGAATGGGAAACAGAGGCTCATTTTTTTTTTTTTGCCGCACCGTTGTTAAAAACTTTGCCAGCCGGCCCTGCACGTGCCGTCTGGGTGATACAGGGTCTGCCTTGGGCCTTCCGTGGCCATTTGTCCGCCCCCAAAATGCTTGTCTGTCCAGGATCGAGGCAGCCCCCATGTCAGGTTATGGGTCGCCTCCCAACCTGGCTCTGAGTCCTTGGCTGCTTCTAGATCAATCCCAGCCTGATGGCCACAGCTCTGCCAGTCTGTTCTCTTTCTCGTTTCATTCAACCAACTGGAGAAAGTCTCTGCACCTGTCCCTCCTTGTACGCATTGTTCGAGGTCCTGCCTGGCCTCTGAGCCTGGCGGGAAAAGTCTGTCTCCTGGGAGGCTAATGTGCCTCCCTTCCGTGACTGCTCTGTGTGATCCAGCTTGAGCCCGGCCGCAGCACATGTGATCACTCAGGTGACACTGAGCTGCCTGGCCCAGCGCCCCTCTCCCCCGCCCCGCCAGGCAGGCAGCACTGAGGGGGGGTCACACCCAATGTCTCCTGGGTCACACACCTTGGCCTCGGTATTATTCCAGGCAGTAGCCAGCTTCTTGTTTTAAATAGTTTTGGAAATTCGTTATAAAGATAAGAGCACGAAGTGGTTATAAATCATGGGACAATGTTGTTAGGAAAGCAGGCTTTTCTTCCCTTTCTGCTACAGAACCCAGACGTGGGCGTTGTCTCTCTCCTCCAGCGTCTGGATCCTGGGAATCGATACGCGATAAAAATGGCCGAGGACTTTCCACACTCTTGGTAAGTTACCAGTGTTAACTGTATTCTTTGGGAGTGATGTTCAATTGCAGGTGACATTCAGTGGTGTAGTGGATAATAAAACATGCAAGGTAACCGTCGAGGGGGCAGATAACAGAGTAGATGCACCACCTACACATAAATTTAGAAAACAGAATTCCACATTCTCAGTGACTTTCTTTCTTACTGGTAAGGTACTTAGCATACTACTGAACAAAGCGTAAGTTGAAAATGATTTCTTTACTAGACAGTGGCAGGAACACACACATACACATAAGCCTCAAGCCTCAAATTCGGGAAGAAAATTGAAGGGTGTCCCCTGAGTTCCCTGGCGAGAACGGCAAGTCTCATCTGCCTAGGGACTATATGACCTTTATTACTTCAGCCAACACCTAACAAAAAAGTACTTAATTCCAACTTTGGTGTCCTAAATGGGTTCAAATATCCGCCCCCCACCTTTTTTTTTTTTTTGGAAGTTGCATTGTTTGTTCAAGACTTGTCATTCTGAATCCTTCGTTCGGTCCCCACGACCGCCCCACTTCCCCCATATTAATCGCCATCCACGACAACTATGGGAACACCCTAAGGAGGGTGTGGACCTGACAGAATACACAAGTGAGACGTGGCACCATCCAGCTAATGGGGCTGACCCTTGGCACATAGTGCTGTTCCAAGTGCTGTTTCTCTGTAACCACCCTGCCCTCCCCCAAACTCGTTGGCCTAAACAATAATGATTGTTTGTGCATCATGGGTTCTCGTCGAACTCCACTCGCTGGATCTTCCGTGGGCCAGTAGGGCCTGGCATGTCCCCGTACGTTTGACTGAAGTCTGGTCCAATAGGTCCATCCTGGCCACAGGCTGAAAGGGTGATAAATATCCAAGGACACTCTTCTTATCGCAATGGCATTTTCTTGCATGACTTTTCATAACCTCCAATTAACCCAAGCAAGTTCCTTGGCTGGGCACCAAATCATGGAGAAAGAAGTATCCTCTGTCCACCATATCAGTCCTTTGGTTTAAACCGACACGAACGCACATGGCAAAGCCCAATATACACGGAGAGTGACGGTCGGAAGGGGGAGAAAGAGTGACTGTTTCTGAACAATCTAATCTACCTCATGTCCAGAAATCCTCATGAACCATTGCAAATGCTCAGTCCTCTTGGCTTGGAGCATCCAGAAGTGCAAGAAAGCTTCCTGTCAACCAAAGAGCTACTGACAAATTTAAACTCTAATCCTACTCCTTTGGTTTATTTTTTTCAAGTCTTGAGGACGTTCTGAGTTCTATTGTTCATAATATAAAGAAGCTATAATTCCATATGATCTCTATTCTTTTCCATTTAGGTTTCTAACTCTTTTTTTTTTTTAATTTGAAAAGAAGATAATGTTCAATGGACTTGAGTTTTAAGTAAGGAGATTAAGTTCTTTCGTAGTTAAATATTGAAGCAAATTCATTTGAATCTTGATTGAGACATTTTGAAGGAGAGTAGGGAGTTGTATACCACAAGGTTGGATTAATGTAAATTGATTTGTCCAAGGTTATTTGTTTAGATAATGGAGGTAATAGAAGGAGGGCCCCAGGTCTCAGGGAACGGATGCTCTGAGACGTCCTATCCTGTCATCATGTTCAAAGCGAGTTCACATCAGGGCAACTCCATTTAGGCAGGGAAAATTCAATTAGGATCATTCTGTGGACTGAGGACTCCCAGAGGGATCCGGGTAGAATACGGAGATCTCGTTGTCTTAACAAACTCTTACGCTAACAAATGACATTTTTGGCCCTGTATTGGTCTCTTTTCTTCCGTGTGTGTGTGTGTGTGTGTGTGTGTGCGTGTATGTGTGTGTTTTTTGGAATATTACCACAAGAATCAAAGTGAGTCATGTTTTCATCGTCTGTTTTATTCACATTTTTGCATATACCACTTCCTATTTAGAAAATACAACGAATCTTTTCCACGATAGGTCTCTCCTCTAGCAGATGTCAGTGTTTGGATCCTTGTTCCATGGATTGAGATACAGGTCGAATCACTTGGTTCCAAACCCAATGATGTCCTGAAAAGTCTATCGTTGTGTGATTCTGACGTGGATAACAAGTCTGCTCTATAAATTCATAATTGCGAAGTTATTTTACTTCACACACACACACACAATATCAATTCTCAAGCAAAAACAATTTTTTTTAAATTTTTTAATGTTTTTATTCATTTTTGAGACAGAGAGAGACAGAGCATGAGCAGAGGAGGGTCAGAGAGAGACGGAGACACAGAATCCGAAGCAGGCTCCAGGCTCCGAGCTGTCAGCACAGAGCCCGATGCGGGGCTCGAACTCACAGACCGCGAGATCGTGACCTGAGCTGAAGTCGGACGTCTAACCGACTGACCCACCCAGGCGCCCAAAAACAAAATTTTAAATACATGCATGCGTTTTCCAATATGGGTGTCTCCTTGTGAATGGAAATCAACTCCCTCTACTTAACTATCTTTTCTGAAAAAAAAAAAAAAAAACATAAACCTGTGAGAATGGCATATCTTCTTGTAATCTTTGGTTTTAGAGACCACAGAAGGTTACTTATTTTCTCTTCAGAGTAACAAATAGAATCATTGATTCAAACTTCACAAATAAATAAAACCTCTAACAAATAGTATTCTAGAGACCTTTCATTTTGTTACCTTGACTCACTATAAGTCACAATGAAATAATACTAAGTGACAATCTGAGACTTACTCTCAGGGAAATAAATAACAGAGAAAATCAAAATGCTTTCAATGTGATTACTGGAGCGCGCCCTAATTTTGTGAAGGAGGAACGTGGTGGGTGCATGTGGCCGGGTTCGACTGGGATACACACAGCCCTCACCGTGGAGGGTGCCACTGTGCTCCACGTGGGTTCTGATCACCCCACACAACCCTGGTGACTCCACGGGGCACAGCCCTCTCCGGTGCCAACCACCTGTCATCCGGGGGGGGGGATCAGACCCCATGCTCAGATGGTAAGACCCAAAGTCCACCGCCCATCTATATGAACAATTAATGAATATTTATGAACGATTTCCAAGGATCAGAAGTGTGAAAACCCAAATGATCAAGGTTAAAATTACAGAAAGTTACAAGAACAATCAGTCATCAACAACACTGCTCCAGAAGGTGTTTTGGTGAAGTTGCTCTCGTGCCAGAAGTGTCTCCCTTTCCAGGTCCTTTCTCTTGTTGACTAGAAGGAAGGGGCATGATAATTGAAAATTCAAGGGCGGCAGGAAGAAGTGATCTTATCTTCGCCAAGAGTAAAAAAGTCTATCCTTCAGCCGCTTAACACATGCTAGATTTTACTGACAGCTGTCAAATACAAGTACTGACTGATTGCTCCTAAAACATTGGTAATACCAAATCCCCGGGCCACGCTGCACAGGGCATGCATTCTCTGACTCTTTGCGCATGCATATGTGCGTGTGTGCGTGTGTGCGAGTGTGTGTGTGCGTGTGCGTGTGTTTGCAGGCTCTATCTCAGCTCCGCTCCTGAACCATGCATTTGGCCATTCTGCACAAAATGTGCACTCCCTGACCCTTGTAACCGTTTGTCCATACCAGGAACTCTCGATTTCTGCCTCCTCATGACAAGGAGAAGAGGGAATCTGGAAGGACGCCTTTTCTCCGAGAATCTCCCTTAATTCCTCACAGCACCACCTATAAGGGATTATGAGAGATGAGAATTTACGAAAGTCCTGAGTGTAACTGGCGGGAATTGCTACAGTCTGCTTAATAGGTTTCTGGAATGTAAAACTGCCTACAGACATAACTATTTCTATGTTCCAAGTGTGACAAGTCACCCGGTTTCCAGTCCTGATTTTTCTTGACCATGACCTCTTCCTTCAAATCTTCAAATCCCGAGTTCTCATCTTCCTTTAGGGAAAGGGCTTGGTCTTAAACTTTAATCTTTTGATCTAGTTTCACTATCGAAGGTCCCTGGAACCAACTGTTTCATTG